>NC_053036.3:582141751-582443898 GCF_002575655.3 Aegilops tauschii subsp. strangulata
CGAAGCCCCAGCTGATGTGATCCGCGAATATTACCACTTCACCATCCTTTGGTTGCAGTCTCTCCTCTGATGGGTCAGGGGCACGGTAGGACATGACATCCTTCTTGGGCAGGTAACCCGTTTTCACAAAGTCTGCTAAGGTTTCATCAGTGATGTTGGACTTCATCCAGTTGCACATGATGGGTGCTTTGGGAGCTTTGGGAGGCATGGTGAAAGTCGGAAGCCTATGAGAAAAGGAAATGTCCGATTTAATTATAAGCCGAAGGAAATTTACAGTTCAATGTTCAAAGTGGCGGCTTGTGAAGGGGCCTAATGACATATAGCTAAGTGCATCGGGTTATCTAAGCCGCTGGAGGTATTGAGAGTAATTCAATTGTCTACAGCTTTATCATAAATGAGCCGGAAAATTTTACGGCGCGTGGCTTCTTTGAGCCGAAAATGTAAGCCGCCGTAGCTCAGCAGATGCAGTTTTTTACTAAGTGTGGTGAAAACAAGTTTCACAGATCGCAGTGAATATTTTGGATCAAAATGGTCGACTAAAAGGAAAAGTTTCTAGACCTAAAACAGACACAGAAGAAGTTCTTAAGTTCGAACAGAGCCTTTATGCGATGAGAAGGCATCTATGTACATTGGAAACGGGCGTGAAACAACTACCGCAACAGTTCTATACAGTCTGAAGATGAAGAAAGGTGGTAAAAATGAAATCTACTGAGAACTCCCGAGGAACGGCGAAGAACATGGGAAGAACAGCAAGAACCTAATGTGGATCTACTCTATGGAGTGGCGAGGGCTTACGGGTGCTGGTGAGTCGCGGAGGTCGCCGCCGTTTTCTCTGAACACGACAGGTTGATGTAGCGGCCGGAGTCGGTGAGGACGAGGAGATCCGCGGTGGCGGCGGCAGAGCTCGGGCGGCAGCACAGTAGGCGAGAAGAGGAAGAAGATAGAGGCGACGAGTGACCAGAGGGCCGGGCTATTTATAAGGTGAGGCTCATAAGTGGGCGCGAGAAACGAGGAGGCCACGGCGTGGTTATCTCGCCATATAAACGCCTCGATTTTCGGGACGGCAGTTAAAGATAAGATCCATTACAGATATGGTGGAGTAAAAAATGGACTTAATGGAAGATGACGTCACGGCGGGTTACCCGGAATCCAGAAGATGATGTCACGACGGGTTATGGCCTTCACACAATTGTAAGCCGGAGATTTTCTGTCGAAAGGATTAAAGATTGACATGAGCCGGCTCAAATCAATCTGGGGCCTAATGTTGAGGATATAAACCTTAGAGTCACCCGCCCGGAGGGGCCGGGTTATTCATAATGGTCATCGCCTGAAGCCCGGTGCCAAGCTTGAAGACGGCGGGCCAAAGATGGGCTTAAGACCCGGAGATGGCTTAAGACCCGTAGTTACAACCGCCATTATGGTAGAACTTGTAGTGTAAGGCAAGAATAGTTGAGAGTCCGAGCCGGACACTCTTATGAGCCGGCCAGGACTCTGAGAGCTGTTGGGCATCAACCTCTCTATATAAAGGGACGACCCGGCGGCAGTTTAGGGACAGGTAAGATCTCATCGAGAGCCAGGCATAGCAATCAAGCTCCCTGGCCATCGAAATCATAAGCAATACCACCTCAACTGGACGTAGGCTTTTACCTTCACCGTAAGGGGCCGAACCAGTATAACCCTCGTGTTCCTTGTCCCGTTAACCCCTTCCAGCTTCCTAGTTGCGATGGCTCCACGACTATGTCCTAGCTCAAGGACATCAGCCGTGACAATTCCATGACAAGCCCCGTATGGTTTGCTGCTCCCGAAGTTAAAGCATCGGGATCAGCAAGTTTTTCAAGGGGAGCTGAATATTTTTCTAGAGTAAGATCTCCTCTGGAATCAGCGGCGAACTCTAGGTTCCCAAACCTGATCTCCTGACCGGGAGCAAAATTTCCAATCCAGCCGAGACAGTCGGCCGGATCGGCGCACTATGGCACCGCCAAACGCTAAAATTTGGCCGGGGACAAAGATGTCTCTGGTACGGATGGCGTCGTTGATGACTAGGCAGGCCATTGATCCTTTCGGCGATCCAACAGTGGAACTCTCAGTGAAAGCACCAATGTAGGTGCCAAACTGGCGGATCTCGGTTAGGAGGTCCCGAGATGTGGATCATGGATCAATGGGGAACAAGGAACGAAGGATACGATGTTTACCCAGGTTCGGGACCTCTCTAAGAGGTAAAACCCTATGTACTGCTTGATTATATTGAAGTGTATATGATGATTATAGGTTCGATCTACCACGAGATCAGATGAACTAAACCCTAGGTGAGTAGGATGATGGTTGTTGTTCTAGCCCCTACGATCTAAAACCCTCTGGTTTATATAGACACCAGAGGCTCTTGGGTTACATGATACGTCTCCAACGTATCTACTTTTCCTAACGCTTTTGGGTAGGATGATGTCTCTAATTTGCATGATTTGCATGAAACTAACCCCGGACTGACGCTGTTTCAAGCAGAACTACCAAGGTGTTGTTTTTGTGCAGAAATAAAAGTTCTCAAAATGGAACGAAACTTTGCGAGGAATTTTTATGGAATAAAAGAGAATTTCTAGAGCCAAGACCTTCCGGAGAGGGGCACCTGGGTGGGCACAACCCACCAGGGCGCACCCCCTCTCCTGGCGCGCCCAGGTGGGTTGTCCCCACCTGGTGGCCCAGCAGACCCTGATTCCGATCCTATCAAATCACATATTTCCAGAAAGAAACAGGGAGAAAGAATTATCGCGTTCCACGAGACGGAGCCGCCACCAAGCACTGTTCTTCCTCGGGAGGGCAGATCTGGAGTTCGTTTGGGGCTCCGGAGAGGGGGGTCTTCGTTCTTCGTCATCACCAACCCATCTCCATCGCCAATTTCATGATGCTCTCCATCGGGTGTGAGTAATTCCTTCATAGGCTCGCTGGTCGGTGAGGAGTTGGATGAGATTCATCATGTAATCGAGTTAGTTTTGTTAGTGCCTGATCCCTAGTATCCACTATGTTCTTAGATTGATGTTGCTATGACTTTGATATGCTTAATGCTTGTCACTTTGGGCCCGGGTGCCATGAACTCAGATCTGAACCGTTTATGAATTCATCATTATGTCCATGTTTTAGATCCAATCTTGCAAGTTATAGTCACCTACTACGTGTTATGATCCGGCAACCCCAGAGTGACAACAACTGGGCCCACTCCCGATGATGACCGTAGTTTGAGGAGTTCATGTATTCACTATGTGTTAATGGTCTGTTCCGGTTATCTATTAATAGGAGGCCTTAATATCCCTTAGTTTCCAATATGGACCCCGCTGCCACGGGAGGGTAGGACAAAAGATGTCATGCAAGTTCTTTTAATAAAGCATGTATGACAATTTACAGAATACATGCCTACATTATATCGATGAACTGGAGCTAGTGACGTATCGCCCTAGGTTATAACTGTCACATGATGAATATCATCCAACAAGTCACCGATCCAATGCCTACGAATTTATCTTATATTGTTCTTGCTGCGTTGAATTGACAACTCAGCTGCTAATACCTTCAAATATTCTTTGTCTCCCCTTGTGTCGAATCTATAAATTTGGGTTGAATACTCTACCCTCGAAAACAGTTGCGATCCTCTATACTTGTGGGTTATCAAGACCTTTTTGTGGCACCGTTGCCGGAGAGCATAGCTATATTTGTTGAGTCACTTGGGATTATTATCATAATATCACTATGAAGAATCTAAAGGATCCAAAGACTAAGATTTATCCCTCTAAGACGAGGGGAGGTAAGGAACTGCCATCCAGTTCTGCTTTAGATTCACCTTCTGTTATGAGTAAACTTGCAACTCCACAACATGCTATCAATTCTAATATGTCGCAAGTTATTGATGATGCTACTTCTACTAGGGATAATGCTTATGATGATGCTAGTACCTTGCTTGATGATAATATGTGCCACTCGATGAATTTCTTGATGAACGAATTGCTAGAGTAAGACAACATGATGTTGTTGAGTCTGATGACGAGCTTGAAATTGAAATTCCTGAAACACCTGCTAGAACTAGCCTTCCTAGATATGAGTTGCCTAAGGTACCGGAAGGTTATGTTATGAATGAGGAGACAACTAGAGATATTCTTGCTTGAAAGGATAGAGATGATTTAGAGAGATTATTATGCAAGTATAAGGAAAAATCTTTGAATGCAAGAATGAAATATGATCCTAAGTTTGCTACTTCACCTATCTTTATTGACGATAAGGATTATGAATTCTCTATCGACCCAGAGTTAATCACTTTGGTTGAATCTGATCCTTTCCATGGTTATGAAACTGAAACTGTTGTGGCACATCTTATTAAGTTGAATGACATAACAACCCTTTTTACTCATGATGAAAAAACTCGCTATTACTTTATTCTCAGGTTATTTCTGTTCCCATTAAAGGGTGATGCTAAAGCTTGGTACAATACTCTTGCTCCTGGTTGTGTGCGTAGTCCCCAGGATATGATTTACTACTTCTCTGAAAAATATTTTCCTGCTCATAAGAAACAAGTTGCCTTACAGGAAATATTTAACTTTGTGCAAACTAAAGAAGAGAGCCTCCCTGGGGGAGGCTTTGCCAGTTACTTCACTTTTCCTGATCATCCTCTTAAAAAATGAAATACTTGATATCTTCTATAATGGACTAACCGATGCTTCCAGGGATTTCCTAGATAGTTGTACTGGTTATGTTTTCAGGGAACGAACTGTTGGACAAGCTGAAGAATTATTGAATAACATATTGAAAAATTATGATGATTGGACTCTCCCTGAACCATCGCCTAAACCTACTCCAAAGAAGAGGGGTATATTATATCTTAGTACTGAAGATATGCAAGAGGCAAAGAAATCTATGAAGGAAAGGGGTATTAAAGCTGAGGACGTTAAAAATTTACCTCCCATTGAAGAAATACTTGGGCTTAATACACCACCACTGCCTAAGGTGGTAGAGGTAAATTCTCTTATGAAATTCAATGAAAATGACAATCCTCACAATATGCACCCTAGTCAATGCCTTTATGAGCTGGAGAATTATATTAGAAAACAACATCACTTCAACTGTCGTGGAATTAACACGTCAGATGTCCTAGGTGTAAGGACTTAGTCGTGAGGCCAGCGCATCTATGTAGTAGCTTGAGAGGGGTTGATTGGGATGAGAGACGTAGGGCGGATCAACGCACAAGACAAGGCTTTAGACAGCTTCGGGCCCCGGGAAACATCATCCGATAACAACCCTACATGCTATTTGTGGCTAGGTCTCATTATGCTCATGAGAGAGTCGCCGGTAAGCCGGCTCTTTGCTTGAAGACGGTGGGCCGAAGATGGGCTTAAGACCCGGATATGGGTTAAGGCCCGTAGTTACAATCATCAATATGGTAGAACTTGTGGTATAAGGCAAGAATAGATGAGAGTCCGAGCCGGACACTCTTATGAGCCGGCCGGGACTCTGAGAGCTGCTGGGCGTCAGCCTCCCTGTATAAAGGGACGACCCAGCAGCGGTTTAGGGGCAAGAAAGATCTCATCGCGAGCCAGGCATAGCAGTTAAGCTCCCTGGTCATCGAAACCCTAATCAATACACCTCAACTGGACGTAGGCTTTTACCTTCATCGTAAGGGGCCGAACCAGTATAACCCTCGTGTTCCTTGTCCCGTTAACCCCTTTAAGCTTCCTAGTTGCGATGGCCCCACGACTAAGTCCTAGCTCGAGGACATCTGCCGTGACAATTCCACGACAGTTGGCGCCCACCGTGGGATTGCACGGTGGTGATGAGTTCTTGAAGGGATCTTTTACTGAGGATCGAGAGGCTCATGATCGACCGGATGAAGAAAGTCGGTCAGAAGAATCTACATCGACTCCGTGTTCAGTCATCGGAGATTAAATCAATCCTCATCTCAAAATCAAGGACAGAAGAAAAGTCTGCAACGGCGCACACGGCAACTCCTGTCGGTTCGATTTTCTCCTCTGCAACGGCCAACGGGATCGTCTAAAAAAACGCACGTGGCCGGTACAAGCGGCAACGGAGAACAGAAATCAGATTGGTTTGGATCTGATTCAGATTGAGAAAGAGAAGAAAAAAGTACAACAGCGACGTCCACGCGCGAGGATCTGTGTGATCCAGCATGCAGGCAAGATGCTGCCTGCCCTGTCCTTCCATCCATGACGTCACCAGATGACAAAAAAAACTGCACATGGATCGACGCAAATTGCTCATGTTAGTATTCATGCATGCAGGAGTTCCTCTGGTTTGACCGGTTCTAAGCATTGCTATGCACGTGAAGGCTATTGTCCCGGAGTACTAGTTGTTCCACAGCCGGCCCCGATGCTGGAAAGGATACGGATCCGGTTTTAAAAAAAGGAAACAAACCACGACCCGGAAGTTTGAGCGTGAAACTCGTTTTTACTGGTTTCCATCGGGCCGGTGGCCCCTGAGCCGCAGCCGCTCTCCACGTTCGAGTCCGGGTCTGCCTCCACCTGTGAGCCAGCCTGCCGCGTCAAAACACCGGGTCATCTCTGTTGGTTCCCTCTGGGCTGCCTCCGTGACGAGCCGACCTGTGGACCAGCGAGCCTCGTGCCATTTTCTGCTGCGGCCCCGCAACATGTCACCGACTGTTTCAGCCGCTGCAATATGCCTCCACAAGCCGCCGCGACCTCTACTGAGTCGCCGGGCAGGCCTCTGCTCCTCTTTCGGTCACAAAACATCAGGTGATATCCATCTAAGCCTATTATTTAGCACATATTGTTTTTGTCAAAAAACAATCACTTTGGTATATACACTTTTACGTGCAGGACAATGATTCATCATAAAGATGGTGTAATGCCGTATCCATGGAGTGTGCGGTAGCATCATCATGCAACGGCATCTGCGACCGCTTACTGCTCAATAGGTGGGCGCAAGCCGCCGCCTCTGCGGTCCAGTCTACATCAACACGCCAGCCGACTCATCCATGCGCGCCGCTTTACAATGCCACGGACGACTTGCCCGTCCACCCTCGCGGCCGGCTCACACGTTTGCACCGGCTTACAATGTGACAGACAATTTACCCGTCTGCCCCCCCCCCGCCGACTCGGCGTCCGCATGGCTTACCGCTCCTGCGATTGACTCGCCCGACTGCACCGGCTTACAACGCTGTGGTCGGCTCATCTGCCTGCTCCCGCGGCCGACTCGGCCTTGATTGGTTTCAGCTTCACCGTGATGATCATCAACTCCGTGGTGGATAATTTCTGGCCTGACATATCAGGTGAAATCAATCCAGTAAATTTTTATATATTATATATTGTTTTCTTTAAAAAGAGCAATTACTCTGGCTTGCGATGTTTTTTGATGTAGGACAATTGTTCACTACATCAACACGACATGGTTGACTCGCCCATCCGCGCGGTTTACCGCGCCGGCGATTGACTCGCCCGACCGCACCGGCTTACAACGCCGTGGCCGTCTCTCGCGACCGCACCGGCTTACAACGCTGTGGCCGTCTCTCGCGACCGCGCCGGCTTACAACGCTGTGGCCGTCTCTCGCGACCACGCCGACTTACAACGCCGAGGCCGTCTCTCGCGGCCTGGTCTACATCAACATACCAGGCCGCACTTGTCTGCATGAGTTATTTATTGATTATGAGCAAGTCACTACTTGGGAAGCCCGGTTTTTCTTCCAACAAACTGGAGGCAAATTATCATATATTATCAGCCGTCGTCTACACTGGACGGCTCAATGGGCATGCACACAAGTTGCCGCCACTACAGTTTGGTTAACTTCAAAACATCCAGTTGGAAGGAACCATTGGCCGAGTTGCTGACACGGCTCATACGGGATCATTTATAACCCGCTGAAGTCACTTCAACCTTCTGTGGATTCACATCGCGCTATCAATACCAATGATATACACCTTATGCCATGATCAATATGGAGAATCTCAAAGCCAACTCCTCGAGTCGACTTGAGACTCGGGGGCTACAATGACATGACTCGGGAACTCCGGGTCATTGGAGGGAATGATAACCCGGTTCCGGAGGACACCGCCATATTGATGAAAATTTAAAGGCCGTCAGAAAATTGTCAGTTCAAAATAAAGATTCCGGTTTAAAATCCGGTTCAAGAGACATCTCTCTCCCGCAAAAATTTGAAGCTCTCAAATCCGTTTAAAAATCCGGTTCAAGGTAAATTTGTCTATCACAAAGCTTTGAAACTCTCAATATCCGGTTTTTCCGGTTCAAAAATAATTTATCTCTCGCAAATTCGAGTTCTCAGGAAAAATTAAAGGGACCAAAAAGAGTCTGTTACAAAGCACAACCCAAACATAGGTACCCTGCTTTAATGACCATTGGGAGCTGATCATATTCGAGTTTAGCTTAAACCCTTTTGGTGTGACCCTGATCGTATTCGAATCAGAGTCGTTAAATATTCTCATGATCACTAGGGGGCTTCCTGTTCAAACATAGGTCGTATTCGAACCAAAGAGAACATAGCTATCGGTACCCTCTTGATCGGCACACTGCCGAGCTCACTAGGGGGTTTCTTAATCGTATTCGAATCATAGCTCAACCCCTTTTGAGAACCGACGTGGATCGTATTCGAATCAGCGTCGTTAAACAACTCTCAAGGTCATTTGGGGGCTTCCTGTTCAAACATAGGTCGTATTCTAACCAAAGAGAACATAGCTGTCGGTACCCTCTTGATCGGCAACGCCAAAGCCACTGGGGGCTATATGATCGTATTTGAATCTTAGCTTAACCCCTTTGGGACGGTTTTCTGATCGTATTCGAATCAGAAGCCTCAAAAATTTTGAAGTCTCTTTTTGCAAACAATTTTTTGGATTTTATTTGAAGTTCTTTTGATCATATCTGAAGTGTATATGAGTGGTTTCTGTTTAACCCGGCTTGCTTTTTGATGATAAATCGCTAGCTTATGACAATCATCATCTATGTGGAAGCATTGGCTTCTAAGGATTGGGTTATCGCCCTTACTGCACAGGTCATGTAAACCGGCAGTACAAATTCAATATCACAGTGGTTATATGGGAGATATTATGACCCGCCTTGCGGTAAACCGCCAAGGGATCTTGCGATATACTTGTGTGCAAGATAAGACTACATTTGGGTGGTTACCCGCCCTGGCTTTTGATATTAAGTCGCCAGGGCGTATGTTGTTTAAACTCTGTGCAGGATTTGCAGAACCGTGGCTTATGCAAATGCTTAAGTTCAAGCTCATCATTAAAATTGATGCTTCAAAATGATTATCCGTTCTGGATTTTCTCCAAGGCTATAAGCCGCCGGGTTCTAAAAATTCCGGCTTACAATGGAGGCGTATTAAATCGCTATCGGCCAAGAGTCGCCGGGTATTTAAACTCCTGATTTACTTATCAACAGATGAGGTATTCAAAGTCGCTTTGGCGCAATGGCTATTATTTTATCAATGTATATGATTTATTCTACAATGGAAGGAATAGTCCCGAGTCGCTGCAGGCTTATGACCCGGCACTTGGGAGCTACATTATTCAAAGTGATATTACATCAAATATGCAAGTCCCATGTCACTGACAGCATGCACCATGGCACTTGGGGGCTAATGCAAAGTCATTTTTTTTCTCAACTTATTGAAGACCCGACTCATCACATTCTAAATGAGCCGGCCCTTAGGGGCTACCAATTGCTCCTGTCGAAAATTTAAGACAATTCTAGGATGACCCGGCTACACTACTATGACTATAGCCGACTCATGGGGGCTACACAACTGGATTTTATTTAAAGCCGTGGTGATAAGTCCCGGCTTATTCATGCTGATTAAACCGGCCCTTGGGGGCTACAGGTAATATGGATATAAGGGAGAAATATCTTCAAATTCTCAGTTTTGAGTACATCAGATTGACCTGGTGTCTGCAAAAATCATAAACCGGCGTCGGCGACAATTATGACTTGGCATCATCTATTTATAACCCGGTAATTTTGGTACTTATAAACCGGCAAGTTTTATATCTTTAAGCCGGCTGAATATAAGTTGAATAGTTGAAGACCAATATTTTTGTCAAGTCTGAGCATTGAAAGCCGACTCAAGCGGATTATCTCTTACAATATTCTCAACAAGAGACCAATGTCAGCAAATTGACTCTGAAGCTGGCCTGTTGACCCGGATTTTTCAAAGGACGTATCTTGATTTTTTGCATTGGCAAAATTTGAACATATCTGCTAAAGAGGTTTGCTATGAGATTATGGATATATATCAAGAAGGAAGATGACAAGGACTCAAGGATGATCAAGTGCCGGCTTACAAAGAATATTTAACCCGGAACACAACCTGTCAAATTTGTTCTTATGTTTATATTGCAGATTAGTTTAACATGGATAAATCCAAATTAAACTGCGGGCTAATGTCGGGGATATACCCCGCGGTATGACCCGGCCGGACTTGGCGCTTCACCGTGACCCACCGGAGGACTGGCAACCACGGGTCTGGCGGCTCACTGGCAGACGACACACGAGCCTGACGACTCAAGAAGGAAGAAGACTAGGCCCAAGGCCCAGAAGGCCGGCTCATGTAATGGTGGGCCGGCTTAAGAAGAAAGGGATGATGAATATTTCCTTTACGCGGAAGCAAGACCCGGACTTGTATTCAACTTGTAAGAAAAGATAGACTAGCCCTAGTCCTACTAGGACTCCACATGTAACCCGCCCCTCTAACTTATATAAGGAGGGGCAGGGCACCCCAAAGAGGGACAAGCAACAAGAAACAATCTCTAGGGCTAGACACAAAGAGCCGGCTTACCGGCGACTCTCTCATGAGCATAATGAGACCTAGCCACAAACAGCATGTAGGGTTGTTACCGGATGATGTTTCCTGGGGCCCGAAGCTGTCTAAACCCTTGTCTTGTGCGTTGATCCGCCCTACGTCTCTCATCCGAATCAACCCTTCTCAAGCTACTACATAGATGCGCTGGCCTCACGACTAAGTCCTTACACCTAGGACATCTGACGTGTTAATTCCATGACAACAATTGTTATGAAACAATTGAAATACAACTCTTATATGATTGCTCGCTTGAGTGACTTGTTATTTAGAATCTCAAATGATGTTAGGGGTGTTGGAAAGCATGCTTCTATGGTACAAACCGAGTTAGAACAAGTTTCTAAATCTCAAAGAGAGTTGCTTGATGAAATGAATAAAAATATAAATGACTTTGTTGTTAGAGTTGTAACTAGAGGAGGAAAAATGACCCGGGAACCACTTTATCCTTAGGGACACCCAAAAAGAATTGAACAAGACTCACAAATAAAGAACACTAGTGCACCTAGTCCTTCTAGAAAGAAGAAAAAGAAAAATGATAGGACTTTGCATGCTTCTAGTGAACCAGAAATAGAAAAACCTCCTGATAAAGAAAATGAAACTTCTATCTCAAATGTTGAAACTCAATTTGGTAATGAACATTCACCTAGTGATAATGAAAAAGATAATGATGATGTTCATGAAGATAGTCAACCAAATAATGCAAAAGAACCATATAATGATGTTGAAATAGAACCACATGTTGATCTTGATAACCCACAACCCAAAAATACATGTTATGACAAAAGAGACTTTGTTGCTAGAAAACACGGTAAAGAAAGAGAACCGTGGGTTAAAAAACCTATGCCTTTTCCACCCAAGTCAAATAAAAAGAATGATGATGAAGAATTTGAACGCTTTGCTGAAATGCTGAGGCCAGTCTTTTTGCGTACTGGCTTGACTGATATCTTGAAAATGCCACCTTATGCAAAGTATATGAAAGACATCATCACCAATAAGAGAAAAATATTGGAAGCTGAAATCTCCACCATGCTTGCTAATTATACTTCTAAAGATGGAGTACCCAAAAAACATGGAGATCCGGGAATACCAACTAAACCTTGCTCCATCAAAAAGAATTATGCGAAAACTGCTTTGTGTGATTTAGGAGCTGGTGTTAGTGTTATGCCTTTCTCTTTATATAAAAGACTTGACTTGAATAAGCTCACACCTACTGAAATATCTTTGCAAATGGCTGACAAATCAACTGCCATACCTATCGGTATTTGTGAGGATGTACCCGTTGCTATTGCTAATGTTACTATTTTGACTAACTTTGTTATACTTGAGATGCTCGAGGATGACAACATGTTGATTATCCTTGGTAAACCCTTCTTGAATACTCCAGGGCTGTTATTAATTGCAATAAAAGGAAGGTAACTTTTCATATCAATGGTAATGAGCATACGGTGCACTTTCTGAAGAGAAAATTCCAAGTGAATAGTATTAATGTTATTGAAAAATCTCCGACAAACACTATTGGAAGTTTTCAAATACCTTTACCTACTGTCAAAAAGAAATATGAAATGCTTATTGGCTGGGACATGCATATCCTCGTTGAGGTAACTTAGTGATTTACGAAAGTTCTTCGGTTTCATGCTAATCGAAAGTGGTTGTTAATAAGACCTGATCAACCTTATTAATGAATCATTTTTGAGCGGTATGAAGTTGATGAATTTGGTAAGCACTACCTTCTGTCCTTACTTTTTATTCTCTGTTTTTATTAGTTAAATAAAATAAAATGCCATGTCTTGTCCATTTTTTGAATTTCCCGTGCAATAAAAAATGACCCAAAAATAAAAGTGCTCCGAATGTTGTGAAAATTTTATACGATTTTTTTCTAAATATTTGGTGCAAATAATAACAGAGGGAGGTGCACCAGGTGGGTTGTGGTCTCCACGTGGGCCCCCCTCACTTACCTCTTTAGCCCACATCATCACTTACCTCCAAAAAAATCCCCATTGTTCTCTCTCCCGTGTTCTTGAGCTCAAACCCGCGGATTTCGATCTCTTTGGTCGAAGCTCCATTTCCGAAAATGTTTCAAGGGATTGTTGCTTGGTATGTGACTCCGCTGTTTGTCCAATTAGTTTTTGTTTTTGTGGTTTATACTTTGATTAATTAGCTACTCTTGGTGCTACTGTAGATGTGCTTGCATGTTGAGTTCTTAGTGTTCGAAGTAGTTTGAATGCTTGCTATGGCCTCTATGTATCCCTATGAGTAGCTGCTATCAATTTTGTGAAGTTTTGTTGAGAAAACTTTGTGGACTAAAATTTCAGATTTTTGTTCATAGGAAAAATTGTACGTGAACATGAATATCTTCAGGAAGTTTGGCTCTAAGAAGAACGCCAAGGGTGTTATTGGGGAGTCATCTGATAGTGATCTCCATCCTCGGAGGTTGGACGAAGTACGGCGGTGTGAATGGCCGCACACCCCGTTCCTGGAAGAGGCTAGAATCCTTCAGGAGTTCATGCAATATATTGCTAATGCCGGGCTCATGGACTTCATCGCAGATGAGTGTGACCAAAACCAAATCCTCACAAACATCTTTGTTCAAAGTTTTACTTTCTTGCCTAGGAATAATTCTCCTGAAGTGAGCTTTGACTTATATGTTGAAAACCATCAGATACCACTTACTGAATTTTGTGACATATGCATGATCCAGTCCGATGGGAGCTTGGCTGAGCCTAGGCCGGCTGAGTTTGAGGCCTTTTATCGCACTTTGACAGCGAGTGAGGAGAGAGGAGTGTCAGCCATCACTGCCGCTGGTTTACATTTTCCTGTTGTTCATTACTTTGCACTTTTCATTACCAAATGCTTCCTTGCCAGGGGGAAGGTGGGTGCACTTAGTTCACCAGACCTTGCTGTTTTACGTCGTGCACTTGAGGGCGACAACACGCATAGCTTGGGAGCTATCGTGGCTCGTCGCCTGCATCTTAATAAATCCCAGGGTAAAATACATGGTGGGATTTTTGCTACTCGTTTGGCGGCTCGATTCAATGTTGAGATACGCCCTCATGATTACCCCCTGACCAAGGTTTACCTAGAACGTTCAGCCATGGAACACCATCACTTTCTTGCACATGATCGTCCCAACATCGCCATTCCTTACAACCTGGTCTATAGCGTTAAAACTTGTGATGTTATTCCATTGCCTGCGCATGCTTTGTTTGATCCTGTTGCTAGGGTCGGATATAGGATTATGCCTGCAGACATCATCGCCTACTGGAACGCTCGGGCTGCTGCAGAGGAGCCTCAGCAGTGGGATGAGTGGATGCCTGCTCCTCAGGATCCATACTACCATCCAGGCTACTGATCAACTACCAAGCTAGGCCAAAAGCCTAAGCTTGGGGGAGTACGTGTTTCTCACCGACATTATATTCATGTTCACATATATTATTCTATCTGTCGGTGCTCACACATTTTCATTGTATCATCCATGTTTAGATTTATTTTCTTGCTTTCTTCTTGTGTGTTTGAAAAACTTTAGAAAACAAAAAAAAATTAGTTGTAGTAGTTTACTTTCTATGCATGCTTAGTAGTAGAACTAAAAAGAAAATCCAAAAAGATTTCCTTGTTCTTCTTTTGCTTGTTGGGAGCTTTCCCGTGTAAACCAAAAACTCCAAAAATATTTCAGTGCGTTTCTTTGAATTTCTTTTCTTTTTATTCGAGTCTTACCGAGGAGAAGACCACGATGAAAATGTTGAGTGGCTCTCATATGAATAAATGTTAATCTAATAAAGATCCCATTTTACCTTGTCTTCTCCTGTTGAATAAAATGTTTGCAGATTCCAGCTTAGTCCAAGGCATTCTTGCACTATTATTATTTTCATATAATTCGGTCGTGAAAGTGAAAGGCAATAATGACAATATCCGATGAACTGGCCGTGGCAGGGAGAAACTGGTATGAACTTGACTTGTTCTTTTTGTGTAAATATGTTTAACCTCATATCCATGATTTAGCCCATTATGATTAAACATGTTTGCAATGACAATGAGAGATTATAGTTTCTCATGCCATGCATAAGTAGCTAGGAGTGGATAATGATTTATCTTACATATCAACATAGCGTTAAAATGATTGTGATGTAGTATGATGATATGGTATCCTTCTCTGAATGTTCGAGTGGCTTGACTTGGCACATGTTCATACATGTAGTTGAATCAAAACCAACATAGCCTATATGATATTTATGTTCATGGTGTTCATATCCTACTCATGCTAGTGTCCAATGTTACTTATGCATAATGCATGGTTATGATCGTTGTTGCTCTCTAGTTGGCCGCTTCTCAATCTAATTGCTAGCCTTCACCGTACTAAGTGGGAACTCTGCTTGTGCATCAAAAACCTTGAAACCCTAGTTATTCCAGATGAGTCCACCATACCAATCTATATACAGTATTACCCTGCCGTCCTAAGTAAATTTGCATGTGCCACCTCTAAAAACTTCTAAAAATTATCCTTTTTGTGTGCCTGGATCATTCATGGAACGATAGGAGGTGGTTGGTATCTTCCACGCTAAGCGGGTTATTCTCAGGTCGAGTGTTTATTCACTCGCCATCGGAAAAGAAAACAACGGTAATAGGGATGCCCAGTCCCAAACTTCAAACATGAAAAATAGTTTATCTCTTAAATAATCAAACAAAAACTCCCAATGGAGTCATAACCTTTACTTTTCCGCTTGGGAACCGCTACTAATGTGTTTGGCATGGAAGGTATTGATAGCTGATGGTCGTGAAGTGATTGAGAAGGGTGTACCTCTCAAAAATATCATTTATCTCTATTTTAAAACTTGAGCTCTAGCACCTCTGCAAATCACCGCTTCCCTCTGCGAAGGGACTTTCTATTTACTTTTATGTTGTGTCATCACCTTCTAAAATAAGCGCTAGAAACTGAGAGAGCACAACTGTCATGATTTATGCATTGTGTGTAGCTAATGTTGGGTGCATCATGACTGGATCTTTTCTACCATGAATTACAATGTTTAGTCGCTGCTTGAACTTTAGAGGTGCTTTGCATTTATTTTTGCGGCCTCAGAAAGGGCTAGCGAGATACCAATATTGTCATATTATATCATATATGTGTACAATAACAGTCCAGCTACAAGGGGCCGTGATGGCCAACGTAAATGGACCTTATCAACGGAAGAAAGGGATGCAAAGAACGCATGGAGAAGGGCAGCCTATAAAAAGAAACAAGAAGACGAAGGGTACCAAAAACAGATCAATAAGTTGAACACACGCAGACGAGAATCTTACACAAAGAAGAAACAATAGGACACAAGAGAACAAAGAGAAAATATAAATGCATAGAGGCGAGCAGCTTATCAGAAGAAGACACAAGATGACATGATTCCATTCAAGTTCAAGAGGAAGCAATTTCCTCTCAGGCTTGCTATGACGATTAACAGGGCTCAAGGGCAGACCATTCCGATTATTGGCGTGTACCTACCTAATCTGGTGTTCTCTCATGGTCAGCTCTATGTCGCGTTGTCTCGAGCCACCGCGAAGAGGAACATAAAGATCCTCATTGAGAAGGAGAAGGAGAAAGAGAATGTCAAGAAGCAAAGCAGTAATCAAAGAAGCAAAAAAGACCTACCTTGTCCTTACAGACCTCGATGAAGAACATCGTCTATAAGGAAGTCCTTACAGGCCGAAGTCCGCACTTAAGAAACTGGCGGGTTTTGAATATGCTAGAGGATTTACTCTTATGCTGCAGATAATTTTGGTGCTCTTTTTCGATGCTCTTGTACAGATCTTTATCCTTTATGTTTTGATGTTAGCAATTGAACTTTATTATGTTTATTCAACAAGTCAAATATTAATAATATTGCCTTGGATTTGTGACTTTGCAAGTTGCCAATTTTTCCTGTATGTGACAAACCTGGTACCTGCATCTTATGTGCTTAAACGTCTGCGACCACACTGTGATTTTACAAGATTATGTTGAACTGCACAAATATTGCACACTATCTGGGTCACTCCAATGCTGTGAAAGTAGACTCCACAGGAGTGTTCTACATTAGAGAAATATTTATGATGCGGCCCGAAAGTAGGTTCACACAATGTCACCCAAATAAGATTTTTCGGTATAGTTGTTTCTTAGTTTCATTTAATTTTTGTCCGTTTGCTTCTTTTACCTTTTTTACCTAGCTACAGCTAGACTGCAATTAGGTGAACTCCTAACTAATGTTTAAGGTATGGAAATAGTAGCAGCATCATCGCTGTTGAGTTTTTCTATTTCCTCCTTCTTTCTCGCATAGCCATGGTCAAACTCGTGGTACGGAGAATTACTTGTAGTCTAGATTATTTTTCCTTTTCGTGTATTGCTTATGTATATTATTCTTTTTCTATTTTTTAATCGATCATCTACTACATCTAAGTAAAACTTTGTTGTGTGCATGTAACACACTCCGGCATTCATTTTTTGCTTAACATTAGCAGACGATGTAAAATAACCAAGCTCACAGCATTCTGAAGCAATCTATTAGCTACTTCAGCAGACAACATACAAAGATAAGGAAGCAATATTTGATCCGCTCATACCAGTGGAGTGGAGCAACACATTCTGCCCAAAGTTTCTCGCAACACTTGTGGTCAGCGGCGAGGATGTGCACCCTCACCCGCTCCTTGTTGCTGGCCTTTGCGTCCTCCTCCCTGGACGCAGGTCTACGTGGGGAGTTGATCTACAAAATCCTATTGTTAGATACAACTAATAGGTGACAAGAAATAAACAATAACTATGTAGCACAATCTATGTGTCACACAAGTATAATTTGAAATGTGTAATATGATATTCTGATATAATTGTTGGCCTGTAACACACCTTGAACATGCACTGAAAACTATTTCCATGTTGATTTCTGAACCTGATGAAAACATTATTCTACAAAAGGATTTAATATTTGTAGTGATTCTTTTATCAGATTGATAATATATTGCTTCTTATGCTTGACAGTTAATTTCTTGGCATACTTTTTATCCCCGTATTATTCTGATTGGTCATACTTATGTTTACTACAATATATATTTCCTTATGCAGAAAAACTCTGGTTGCTTGATTCGGTCCATCGAGAAATAAAAACATATAACGGTGATGCCGGAGTTGAACGGGTTTTACAAATTCTCGAAGACTTACTTCATTGCCACGCAAGTACTTCTCTTAAATTCCATGAGATATAGAGTATATACTAACTTCCTAAAAAAATTATCAAACAGTGGGGCATCAAGCAGTGGCGATGGCAAACAAATCTAGGTAGAAGACTTGTCATTTTACTTTTTTTACTTTTCCTTTTATGTACCAGGGTGCAAACTACAATTAAACAAAATATTTCATGCAATATGCTTTGGGAAGTTACAAACAAAGGAAATCAAGTATGATGAACCTCACCAGCCTGTGTGTGTGTAAGTGCCGACGGCAGAGACAATGGCAAAGGGAAGGTGGAGCTGGCAATGCCATGACGAAGCCAGCACGAAAGCATGAAATCCAGGACTTCCATCATCTAAACAACGGAAAGTGCAAG
This sequence comes from Aegilops tauschii subsp. strangulata, assembly GCF_002575655.3. Classification (NCBI taxonomy): domain Eukaryota; kingdom Viridiplantae; phylum Streptophyta; class Magnoliopsida; order Poales; family Poaceae; genus Aegilops; species Aegilops tauschii. The sequence goes on from NC_053036.3 coordinate 582,160,127, forward strand.
TGGCTCATAGTCATGGATCCAATTCAAATTAACAAAGCATCTGTCAAACACCTCGGGAAAAAAATAACAATTCAGAACATCGATGCTAAAAACTTTAGCCAGAATAAATCACTAGCCCACGAGTCCACAAGGAAGGCCAGGTGTTATCCAAGCAAAGGGACAGGCACTTAACAAAGATAGTTGAACATGAAGCAGAGCATTATATAGATTACAGAGTTATGCACACACGCAATAACGTAGAGAGATGCAGGAGTGGGGTAGTTACATGCGGGCAGTAGTCGTCTCCGCGTCCACGGCTGTTTGTCTCTTCATCTGCCACGGCCGGCGCTGCTGCATCATTGGCCCGTGTCCTTGCTTCCTTGCCCGGCTCTGATTCTTCTCGTGGACGCTCGTGTGCTCCCATGATGCCACCGCAATGGAGAGACTACAGCGGCGACGCCACAAGGCCTGCAGGAGCCGCCTCCGGGACCGAACCACCGCCACCGCATACTAATGGATGGAGCAGCACGTCACGGACGAGGCCGGAGCATATGAAGGGAATCTAGGTACTGGAAGGGAGTGGGCGGAGAAGATCTGACTTTCGAGCACGAGCTTCGGTTTGAAGATGTGGAGGTGGGTGCCAAAGGCCAGAGCTAGTGGCGAAGGGTAGTAGTCGTCTCCGCGTCCACGACTGTTTGTCTCCTCACCCCGCTCTTCCTCCCGAGGCAGCATCTTCTCTTATTCTCCCATCCCCCCTCGAGCTCCTTCGATCTATGACGGTGGATAAGTGAATTGAGTCTTCCTCCTCCTCTAGGTCGAGATGCCAAGGATAAAGCACTTCGCATGCAAGCAGGTCACCGGTGGGTCATCTCGTGTGCCTCGTCGTGGTGGCTCTGATGATTCACAAGAGCGGGGCCATCCATGGAAGCGTGCCGCCCTCCCTCCCAGCTCGGCTAGCGACTCCTCGTCGGAGGAATCCGACTATGAGAACGAGTTGGCTGATGTGGAGCAGCCTGACTATGTTGTTGTTCGCACTTCCACACCCAAGACAGGAACACGTCGACCCACCTTCAAGCCTCATCCTCCTCCGGTGCAACCTCAAGGTGATGCCCGTCGCATCTCTCTTGAACCTCCACTTCCTCTCGGCCGCAACATTAAAAGGTTCAATGAGGTTCCCATAGCTTCCTATCTTAAGCTTCGTCGTGACATAATCAATTCTCTGTTGTTAGCAACTCACAGGATGCTCGTTTTCGCACCAATGTCCAGGCAGACATTTTTACCACTATCATCATTCCTAAAGGCCTATCTCTTCATGTATGCATTGACTTAGAGCATATTCGTGCTCATCCGGCGAAATATCTGGGGGCTATTGAGCTCATTGAGTCATCTAATCTTGCTGCCCCATTTGCATTTCAACATGATTTAACCAAGCTGCCATTCTTCAATTCTATGCCACATGTTACTTTGGTCCAAATAACACTGTCACTTGGATGACCTCCAACACCATGCTCATGGCATCTTATTCTCAGTTTGTTGTTGTCCTTGGGTTTCCTGACACCGGTTTCAAAGTCGAGAAGGATGACCCCAACCATAGGCCCAAGGGCATTGAGATCTATGCAGATCTTCTCAAACCAATAGAAGAAATGTCTAATGAGGAGAACAAAAGGATCTGAACCAAGTCTCCATTTGGCGCTCACCCTTCTATATCTTCTATCAGTGTGTAATTCGCACCATCTATCCCAAGATGGGTGACATGGGGTCTGGCAATAGCTACTGCATTGATCTCATGCATCACCTCTATGCATCTCCAAAGGGGAAGATTAATGTTCCTCATTTTCAGTGGCATGAGATCCGTCTCGCTAGTTTTCAGCACAAGCGGGCCTTTCCTCATGCCCCCTTTCTTCAGGCATTTATCAAGAGTGTTGCTCCATTTCCCATTGCCCACACTCACTTGCATGAGCGGTGGGTCATTCCACCTCACATGGCGGATGATTGGGTCCCCAAGGACTCTTCTTCTCCTACTCGTCGCACTGCTGCTAGGGTTCCCCCTCCTACTACTCGTTCCAGTCCTCCCACATCTGCATCCTTTGGGCGCATTGCTCGCTTTCTTGGGAAGGCTCACTCTACCATGATGAAGTTGTTTACCTTTCATTGCTCCCAAAATCACGATGTTGTCACGCGCATGGTCACTTCCAACAATGCTCTGAAGGCTCGTCTGCGAGACTCCGGAGTTTATGATGTGAGTGACAATGAGCGTCTCCCTGACGAGCCACCTTCTGGCTTTGGTTTTCCCTCGGGTCCTGAGTGGGCTGACTTCTTTGACGAGGCTGGTGGTAGTGGTGCTCATGATGATGATGACGATGATGCTCTCTGATGCTGTTATGACATCCTTTTGGGTATTTGAAGCCAAGGGGGAGTAGGCACTTATTTATGTGATTCTATGCTATTATCTTGTATCGAACTCATGTTATGTTTTTATTAGCTTGTATCGAACTCATGTTATGAGTTTTATCGACTTATGTTCTATGCTATGAGTGATGAACCTATATGGAGCCTATTCTGAGTTTATGTTGTCTTGACTATCTTGTGTATGAGATTTGGTTGTGTTGGTATCATATTGAGGGGGAGCTCTCTACATGCTTATTATTTATTTATTGCACATGTTTAGGGGGAGCACAACAACAAATCCTTTCAATATTCAAAGTTTTTTTAAGTGCATGTATGTTGTCATCAACTACCAAAAAGGGGGAGATTGAAAGTGCAATCATGCCATTAATCATATTTTGAGGTTGATGACAACATGCATGTTGGGACTAATCATGTTTATCAAGTATATCTCAGGATTATGTCTCAAGGGCTGTGTGTGGATCATGACTATGGACATAAATATATATACATATATCACTCAAGAGCAGAGACACAAGACAAAGACTGAATGCTTCATCTCCTTTTTTGGTTTGTTCTTGAGTATAGGGATCCCGCACTATTAAGAGAGGATCGTTGGATTTCGTGAAAGAACATGCTCAAACCCACAAAACTCCCTCACATATCATCTCAAAATTCTTCCTCTAACTTGTGCACAAATATTGGTATGATTCTAAGTTAATGGGTTCAACTATCACCGCACGTCCGAAAGTCTACGGAAGTCTGGCCTCTCTCAGCCGACCGGGCTTCCGGCTCTCCCCGGTTGTCTAGTGCATCTCCACAGAATAGATATTAGCGGAAGACCGATCTCACCGGACGTCCGGCCACCGGACGTCCGCTCACCTCCGGATATCCGGTCCACTTCAATAGAACGTTTATTAGCGGATTTCCGACCACACCAGACGTCCGGGCTCCGGACGACCGGCGCCTTCCGGACGTCCGCTGACGGTGAGTCTCATACCTGGTATGTGCCCCTGGTAGATGTTCCAGCGACCGGACGACTAGCGGCCCGACTGGACGTCCGGTCCAATCCGAGTCACCAGTCGTCCAGTACCCACCGGATGTCCATCAACCCCTGTGCACTAAGTGGCTCAACGTTCTGTTTTGCACTCACACTATATATAGCCTTCTCCCTCCCACGGGATAAGGTTGACCATTCACTTTGAGCCTTCTAAGAACACATCTCACTCCCTCTCTTGATTCCCTACACCAAATCCTAGATCCCCAAGGGATTTGGGAACATTTGAGAGAACTTCTCCAAAAAAGTGATAGATCCACTCCTTCCTCTTCTTCTCACCGAAGGAATTCGTGATTTGAGCAAGTTCTTGAGCATTTCCCAACGTTCTTGTTACTCTTGGAGGTTGCAGACTCCTAGGCGGTAGGAGTCTTTCGGAGAGGAATCGACCATTGTGATTACCCCCGGAAAAGTTTGTGAGGGTTTGGATACCACCCCAAGGTCTACCACTAGTGGTTGAGAAACGCCTCCGTGGTGTTGTCTCAAAGGGAGAATAGGGTGAGCCTTCGTGGCGCTGGTGTGCTTTCGTGCTAACATCCACCTCTCTAACGGTGACGTGGCTTCCCTCCAAGGAAGTGAACATCAACATACATCCTCGTCTCCCGGAGTTGCGGTTATTCCTAACCCTAACTCTCTACTTGTGGTTACTTGTCTCTTAGCACTTACTGATATTATATTGTGCTTGCTTACTTACATACTTGGGTTACTTGTTTATCTTGCTTAGCTCTTAGCATCACACTTGCAATTGTTAGGCTCACTTTCATATTCCGCACTATTGCCTAAAATTTCTAAGTAATAATTAAAATTTGTAATTGTACCTATTCACCCCCCTCTAGGTCCATCTCGATCCTTTCAATTGGTATCAGAGCCTCGTGCTCTATTCTTGTGGCTTAACCGCCCTAGAGCAAGATGAACCCCGATGGGACTCCCGTTGTTGCAGATCCGAAGAATACGGGTGCGGCTTCCACGGAAGCCAAGTCCTTCACTTCAGAGGATCTGGAACGAGCTCTTGCTAAGCAAAAGGAAGAGCATGATGCCTCTCTTGAGGCCTTGGTCCAAATGAGGATAGCCACACTAACCACGATGCTTGCACCAATTTAGGGTGGTGCGGCCTCGAGGCCAGTTGTGCCTACTCCTTCACTTGGCCAACAACCTCCTAGCAATGAACACTCCAGTGTTCCTTGGCTTTATGCAAGACCTCAAATAGAGAAACCTAAATATAACCCTCAAGCCAAACCTCCTTTACTTGATGAAACTAGCAATTTTGCTTTGTGGAGAGTTGCTATGCAGGATCATCTTCGATATGGAAATGATGAGATGTTGGAGATCTTGGAGTATGGATACCAAGCTGTTGACCCGAAGAATCTTACTCCAAGAGAGGTATATGACAAGAATCTCAATGACACATCAACCATGGCATAAGAAGAGGTATGACCGACAAGCAAAGGAGACCATACATACATATCCCAAGTGCCAAGGAATTATGGGATACCATTGTGAGAACCAAGACCGGCACCTCCACTCTTCGGCTTGCTCAATATGAAATTGCCAAGGGTCAATTGCAAAACTTTTGTATGGAGAAAGGTGAATCTCCCAAGAAACTACTTGAGCGTCTCATGACTCTCACCGCGGACATTTAGTCATGTGAATGTGACAAGACTCAAGATGGATTTAACTTGACCAAGCAATTTCTTGTGGATAAGTTGCTTCATGCTCTTGCTCCATATCATCACCAAATGGTATGGGACATAAGACAACACCATGGATTCAAGAAAATTACTCCAGATGACATCATATCCACTTTCCAACTATTTGAAGAGTCAAAGGCAAATGCCACAAAGCATCTTGCCATGCATGGTACCTCAACATCAAAGATCAATCGTGCATTGAAGGCCAAGCATGTATGTGAAGAAGAGCAAAGTGAAGAAGAAGATGATGATGATGAGGAGGATGGTGATGAGATTGTGTTAGATGAGAGCCCGTCATATGAAGACATTGCTCTCTTTTATCAAGAAGTTTAGCGCAGGAAAATTCAAGGGAAGATTCCAGAAGAAGAAAGTGAGGAAATGCTACAACTGTGAAGAAACCAACCACTTCTCCAACGAGTGCCCTTATGAGAAGAGAGAAGATAAATCAAGGTTTCCCAAGACCTTTCCCAAGAAGTTGCCAAATCCTTTGAACTCCAAGCTCAAGAAGAAAGATGGGAAAGCAATGGTTGCTCATGAAGAATCCGATCCGGATGATGTTAGTGGTGTTGTCGGAGTTGCTCAAGATTCTCAAAACACGTTGAGGCTAGTCAACAAGAGTGGTGATGTTGTCACCTTCAACTATATGAAGGACTACAAGGGCAACGCTCACAATTGCCTAATGGAAAAGGCTGTGGTGGAAGATGGAGAGGACCAAAGCTCTCCTGACAAGATCAAGGTAAATCCACGATCAAACCCTCCTCTTTTCACTCCTCCTACTCCTAGTGATGAGTATATTGATGTGGAGGATAGTTATGAGGATGATGATATAGATGATCCTATGCTTGCTAAACTAAATAAGTTCATGTGCTCCCTCAAAGGAAAGAAGCTCACTATGTTTCGTATGCTTATGGAGATGGTGAGTAAGCACACCATCACCATTAAGGAACTCAAAACCCTCGTCACCGAGGAAAAAGAAAAATATGAAATCCTTGAGCGGAAGGTCCAATACGAGGAAGCACAAAATGATGAACTATGCTTGAAAATTGGTGCAAACATTGATGTTCATACTAAAGATCTTGCCGCGTTGAAAAAGGCTATTGACTCTTGCGAAGAGTTGATGAATGATAAAATTAAGCTTGTGAAGTCTAATGCTTCTCTCTCTAAGGATTGTGTGCTCCTATCCGTGTCTCTCAAGGCTAAGGAAGAAGAGCTCACCCTTCTTACAAAGAGTTTTGAGACGCTCAAGCTTACTTATCTTGAAACTCTAGCCAAGGCTCACTCTTCTCCTATTATCAATGTTGATGCTTGTACTACTAACTCTAGTAGTGATCTAGCATCTATTCTTGAGGAAAATCGCTTTCTCAAGGCTCAAATCGAGAAAGATCTCATGACATGTGCTCAAGGGCAAAAGAACCTTAATGAGGTATTGAGCCAACACAATGAGGTGTTTGCCAAAGAGGGACTCGGGTTTGACCCAAGCACAAGCAAGAAGAAGACGTCCGCTCAAAAGTTCACTACCCCTCTAAAAGAAACTTTTGTACGAGAAGGGCACAAGGAGAATGGTAAGGTTGTTAGTGGGAAGGCCACAAGGGGCATGCGTACTCTCACTAAGCCAAAAGATTTCATGCCTCCATCCTATGTACTTCGTAAGACTAAGGATGGAGAAGTTTATGCAAAGTTTGTTGGTCCTCGAAAAGCATTTCGGTTTTGTGCTATTTGGGTCCCTAAGACCCTTGTGACTAACTTGAGAGGTCCCATTGCAAAATGGGTGCCTCTGACCAAGTAACAATTGTGTGTAGGTTGGCTTCTCCGGTGAAGTAAAATGGGTGATTGATAGTGGATGTACCAATCATATGACCGGAGATAGCAAATTGCTCGACAATTTCATGGAAGCTATTCAACCATTTATGAGCATTATGTTTGGTGGAGGATCAAAAGGATAGGTGCTCGGGTTGGGCAAGGTGGCTATCACAAATGACATGTCTCTTTCAAATGTCATGCTTGTCCAATCCCTTAAATACCATTTTCTTTCTGTTCGCCAATTGGCTTCTGTTGGTTATGATACACTCTTTGGACTAACGGATGTGAAAGTCTTTAAGAGAGATACTCTCGAAGTGGCCTTTGTTGGAGAGTTGGATGGCAACCTTTACACGGTTGATTTCTCGAAAGACAGCACATTCCATGCAACTTGTCTAATGGCCAAGGCCGACAAGGGGTGGCTATATATGGCATCACCGGCAAGCCCATGTCGGCATGAGAAATCTTCAAGATCCCTTAAAGGGTAATCACATCCTTGGACTAACCAATGTCTCTTTTGAGAAAGATCGTGTGTGTAGTGCATGCATAACCTGGAAGCAACATCAATCAAAGCACCCACCCAAGAATATTGTGTCTACTTCAAGGCCTTTGGAGCTCTTTCATGTGGATCTTTCTGGGCCTCCTTCATGGGATAGTCTTGGTGGGAAAAAGTATGGACTTGTCATTTTTGATGATTACTCAAGATATACATGGGTCTTCTTCCTCAAATCCAAGGACAAGACGAAGATCACCTTCATTGATTTTTCCAAGCAAGCACAACGCAAGTTTGACAAAGAAATCTTGGCAATAAGAAGTAATAATGGCTCTGAGTTCAAGAACTACACCTTGGAAGAGTTTCTTAGTGATGAAGGAATTGAGCATCAATATTCAGCTCCATACACTCCCCAACAAAATGGTGTAGCAGAAATGAAGAACCGCACACTTGTGGAGATGGCAAGGTCCATGTTGGATGAATACAAGTCGCCACATAATTTTTGGGCCGAGGCCGTCAACACCGCATGCCATGCATCAAACCGGCTCTTCCTCCGCACTATATTGGAAAACACTCCATACGAGCTCCTAACTGGGAACAAGCCGAATGTCAAGTACTTTCGTGTATTTGGGTGAAAATGTTTCATCCTCAACAAAAGAGAACGGTTTGGAAAATTTCAATCCAAAACCATTGAGGGCATATTTGTTGGCTATGGATAAAACTCTCACGCCTATAGAGTCTACAAAAAATCCAATGGATGTGTTGTAGAAACTTGTGACGTGGTGTTTGATGAATTTAATGGCTCCCATGGGGAGCAAGTTGATCTAAGTGATGTAAGTGAAGAAGATTCTTCTCAAGATATCTTGACCATGGGTTTTGGTGCACTTCTTCCAATGGAACAAGAACCTCATGATGATGAAGAAGAAGATGGAAGCTTGACACATCATCAAACTACTTCAACACCCTCACTACCACAAGCACCTATTGCTCAACCAATGCCCGTAGACCAAGTACAAGATGATGATCAAGTTCCTCTTCATGATAATCATCAAGAACAAGATCATCCTCAAGGGCAAGGACAAGAAAGTGCAATCATTGACGATGAACCTCAACAAATGCAAGATGAAGAAGAAGATATTCCACCACATATTAATGATCCATATGTTGAGGACGTGGATGATGGACATGAAGTTGAACCTCTTGAAACTCTTACCTCCATCATGCCTCGAGTGGCCGGTCATGTTGATGTTGACAAAATTCTCACCGGCATATTGGAAGGTAGAGTCACTCGTAAACATTTGACAAACTTTTGTACTCACTTCTCGTTTGTGTCTAGTGTTGAGCCTCTCAAGGTACAAGATGCATTGATGGACAATGATTGGCTTGTTGCTATGCAAGAAGAGTTGAATAGTTTTGAACGCGACCAAGTGTGGTCATTAGTCAAGAGGCCAACTACCTAGCACAACGTCATTGGAAGAAAATGGATTTTCAAGAATAAGCAAGATGAGAATGGTGTAATCATCCGTACACAAGGCAAGGTTAGTGGCACAAGGGTACTCACAAGTTGAAGGTTTGGACTTTGGTGAGACCTTTGCCCCCGTTGCCCGTCTTGAATCCATTCGCATCTTACTTGCTTATGCCGCTTTCAATGGCATTACATTACATCAAATGGATGTGAACAGTGCTTTCCTTAACGGTCCTCTACAAGAAGAAGTATATGTATCACAACCACTTGGGTTCGTTGATCCCGATCACAAAGACTATGTGTATAAAACTTCATATGGCTTTGTATGGCCTCAAACAAGCACCTCATGCTTAGTATGATCATCTTAAGAAGTTTTTACTCGATGATGGTTTTGTGAGAGGGGTGATCAATCCCACTCTTTTTACTAAGAGGGACAAGGGTGATTTTATCTTATGCCAAATCTATGTAGATGATATCATTTTTGGTTCTCCTAACATTCATTTGTGCAAGAAGTTTGCGGCTTCAATGACCAAGAATTTTGAAATGTCACTCAATGCGGATTTGAAGTTCTTCCTCGGATTTCAAATTCAACAATTTCGAGAAGGAATTTTCTTGTCTCAAGCAAAATACCTCAAGGATATCCTAGAGAAGTTTGGCATGTTTGATGCTAGTCCATGTAAGACACCCATGCCAACCAAAATTGCACTCACCGAAGACACAAATGGTATTCATTTCGACCCATCTATTTACCGCTCTATGATTGGTTCATTGCTTTATCTTTGTGCATCTAGACCAGTCATCATGTTTAGTGTATGCATGAACTTAATGTCTTGTCTTGATGTAGGCATATATTTAGGGGGAGACACTCAACTCATGAGTACTCTCACCCTATGTAATGCATAAAGAGAACAACCACTCTCAAAGCTACCATGTTATTCTAACTATGCCGCTTTCAATGACGGAGTAGTGATTATGCACCCAAAGTTCAAATCTTTGGGACGCCATGTCAAGTATACTCATAGATGGTGGCCTTGGCCACCACTCTTGTCATTAGAACAATATCTAAGCGCTGTGTTTTAGTGTTGTTGTCATGAGATACTCATTGCTTAATATATTTTGTCTTTGCATCCTACTACGTATTGAACTCATCATCTTCCCATCATTGTCATTAGCACCAACTATGACACCCTAGTTTTCTCAAAAATCCATAAGTGCTTCCGGTCGTCCGCTATGTACCGGACGTCCTTAAAATCCTCTCTGGTGCCATATTACCGGTCGTCCGCTATGTACCGGACGTCCGTAAAATCTTCTCTGGTGCCATATTACCGGTCGTCCGCTGAGACCAGACTTCTGCTAATTCCTGCCCTGCCTAAACTCGTCGGACGTCCGGTCTTGATGGTCGTCCGCTACCTGGCGTATCTGATTGCCTCCTCGGGCCCCGGACGTCCATTTCACACCGGCTGTCCGGTCAATTCCTGGCGCGCATATATATAGCAGCGTGCAGATTGAGCAGTTCCTAAACCTAACTTCGCCCACTCCTCATCTCTTCTCCGCCGCCGCCGCTAGCTCTCCTCGCTGCGATCACGCACTGGTCGTGCGCCTCACCGTTGGGACCCTGTTGGGTCGTCCCGGCCGTCGTCGGGGGCCTCGTTCGTCCCCGTTGCATCTCCTCCTCGCCCCATTCGTCCTCCCGAGGCAGCATCTCCTCTTATTCTCCCCTCATCCCTCGAGCTCCTTCAATCTATGACGGTGGATAAGTGAATTGGGTCTTCCTCCTCCTCTAGGTCGAGATGCCAAGGACGAAGCACTCCGCGTGCAAGAAGGTCACCGGTGGGTCATCTCGTCTACCTCGTCGTGGTGGCTCCGATGATTCACAAGAGCGGGCCCGTCCACGGAAGCGTGCCGCCCTCCCTCCTAGCTCGGCTAGCGACACCTCATCAGAGGAATCCGACTATGAGGACGAGTTGGCTGATGTGGAGCAGCCCGACTATGTTGATGTTCGCACTTCCGCACCCAAGCCGAGAACACGTCGACCCACCTTCAAGCCTCCTCCTCCTCCGGTGCAACCTGAAGGTGATGCCCGTCGCATCTATCTTGAACCTCCACTTCCTCTCGGCCGCAACATTAAAAGGTTCAATGAGGTTCCCATAGCTTCCTATCTTAAGCTTCATCGTGACATAGATCAATTCTCTGTTGTTAGCGACTCACAGTATGCTCGTTTTCGCACTAATGTCCAGGCAGACATTTTTACCACTATCATCATTCCTAAAGTCCTATCTCTCCATGTATGGATTGACTTAGAGCATATTCGTGCTCATCCGAAGAAATATCTGGGGGCTATTGAGCTCATTGAGTCATCTAATCTTGCTGCCCCATTTGCATTTCAACATGACTTTAACAAAGCTGCCATTCGTCAATTCTATGCCACATGTTACTTTGGTCCAACTAACACTGTCACTTAGATGACCTTCGACACCGTGCTCACGACATCTTATTCTCAATTTGTTGCTGTCCTTGGGTTTCCTGACACCGGTTTCAAAATCCATAACGATGACTGATAGGTCTCCGTCGTATCTATAATTTTTGATTGTTCCATGCCAATATTATTCAACTTTCATATACTTTTGGCAATGTTTTATACTATTTTTGGGACTAACATACTGATCCAGTGCCCAGTGCCAGTTTCTGTTTGTTGCATGTTTTATGTTTCGCAGAAACCCCATATCAAACGGAGTCCAAACGGGATAAAAACGGACGGAGAATTATTTTGGAATATTTGTGATTTTTGGGAAGTAAAATCAACGCGAGACAGTGCATGAGGTGGCCACGAGGGTGGGGCCCACGCCCAGTCCAGGTGGGCATGCCCCCACCCTCGTGGGCCCCTCGTAAGGCGGTTGTTGCTCTACTTTGGCCGCAAGAAAGCTAATTTTTGGAAAAAGATCTAGGCGAAGGTTTCAATCCAATCGGAGTTACGGATCCCCGGATATAAAAGAAACGGTGCCAGGGCAGAATCCCAGAACGCAGAAACAAAGAGAGACAGAGAGATAGATCCAATCTCAGAGGGGCTCTCGTCCCTCCCACGCCATGGAGGCCAAGGACCAGAGGGGAAACCCTTCTCCCATCTAGGGAGGAGTTCAAGGAAGAAGAAGAAGGAGGGGGGCTCTCTCCCCCTCGCTTCCGATGGCGCCGGAGTGCCACCGGGGCCATCATCATCACCGCAATCTTCACCAACAACTTCACCGCCATCATCACCAACTCTTCCCCCCTCTATGAAGCGGTGTAACCTCTCTCTTACCCGATGTAATCTCTACTTAAACATGGTGCTCAACACTATATATTATTTCCCAATGATGTATGGCTATCCTATGATGTTTGAGTAGATCCGTTTTGTCCTATGGGTTATTTGATGATCAAGATAGGTTTGAGTTGCATGCTTTATTATTGGTGTTGTCCTATGGTGCTCTCCGTGTCGCGCAAGCGTGAGGGATCCCCGCTGTAGGGTTTGCAATATGTTCATGAATTGCTTATGGTGGGATGCGTGAGTAGGTTGTTTGCGTATGGGATAAAGGGGACTTGATACTTTAATGATTTGGTTGGGTTTTACCTTAATGATCTTTAGTAGTTGCGGATGCTTGCCAGAGTTCCAATCATAAGTGCATATGATCCAAGTTGAGAAAGTATGTTAGCTTATGCCTCTCCCTCAAATAAAATTCCAATAATGATTACTGGTCTAGTTATCGATTGCCTAGGGACAAATAACTTTCTCGTGACAACAAGCTCTCTACTAAAACTAATTTAGTTGTGTCTTTATCTAAACATCCCCTAGCTTTTTATTTACGCGCTCTTTATTATCTTGCAAACCTATCCAAAAACACCTACAAAGTACTTCTAGTTTCATACTTGTTCTAGGTAAAGTGAACGTCAAGCGTGCGTTGAGTTGTATAGGTGGTCGATAGAACTTGAGGGAATATTTGTTCTACCTTTAGCTCCTCGTTGGGTTCGACACTCTTACTTATCGAAAGAGGCTACAATTGATCCCCTATACTTGTGGGTTATCAAGACCTTTTTCTGGCGCCGTTGCCGGGGAGCAATAGCGTGGGGTGAATATTCTCGTCTCTGCTTGTTTGCTTTATCACTAAGTAATTTGTATTTGTTGTTCTTAGTTGTTTTCTATCTTTAGTCATGGGTAGGAAACGCAAAATACCAAAAAAATTAGTTGTACCTACTAAACCAATGGTTGAAGAACCACCCAAAATCTATCACACTCCTGAAGCTTATTACTTGGATCATCTTCGATCCCTATGTGCTACTGCTGAAACCCCAACTAGCTTAGTTGAGGGCAAATCTTTAATGAGCATGCTTGTTATGTGCGACACCGAATATCTAAAAAAGGGAAAATTCTATTGGGTCAAATTCATCGTTTGCAATGCTATGCTTGGAATTTATGTGAAATATATGATATTACTTGTTGTTCTGAAAACCCTAAGAAACACCTTCCCTACCAATGTGAGTTTATTGATAATGGAATCTTATCTTCGTATGCTAAGGGTGTTTATAATTACTATGATATTCAACAAATTGAAGAATTTGTTGCTTTAAGGGTGCTTATGAAACCGCTTCTTTGATTGAACGTATGATGCTACTCTTTACAAATCTGAAAATTTTGCCACACTTAAATATTTCTATGATAGTTATGCTTCTAATGCCTATGTTGAACCATATATTGAGGACTACTCCGCTATCCAAGAAGAGACTAATATTTTGCAGGAGTCTATGGAAGAAGAAATTGATGAAACTGTGAGCTCATTGGATGAAAAAGATGACGAGGAGAGCGAAGAACAAAAGGAGGAAGAGCGGATTAGCTACCCGTGCCCACCTTCTAATGAGAGTATCTATTCAACTTATACATTGTTAAATTTCCCTTCGTGCTTACCGAAGGATGATTGCTATGATGACTGTTATGATCCCGTTGATTCTCTTGAAATATCCCTTTTTGATGATGCTTGCTATGCTCGTGGCCAGATGCCAATATGAATTATGCTTACGGAGATGAACTTGCTATAGTTCCTTATGCTAAACATGAAATTCACTACAGGAATCTGCTAGTTTGCCGTCTGCCACGGCGGACGGCAAAGAGCTTTGCCGTCCGCCGCAGACGGCAAAAGGCTCCGCCAAAGTAGGCTACGGTAAAGAGCTTCTTTGCCGTCTGCTTTCTGAAGCGGACGGCAAAGGGCCCTTTGCCATCAGCGGCGGACGGCAAAGAAAGCCGACGGCAATAAATTCGCTGTTAGTCCGTTAGGCGTCTAACGGCAGCCTTTGCCGTCCGCGGCTGACGGCAAAGAGAGCCGACGCCTTTGCCGTCTGCCACTGTAGGCAAACTGACCAAATGGGTCAGCTGCCAAGAAGCACAGGTGATTGCCACGTGGCTTATTTGCCGTCCGCGGCGGACGGCAAAGAGCCCGCTGCCGTCGGTGGCAGACGGCAAAGAGCCTGTACAGCCCTGTTTTTAATTTAATTCATTCAATTTGACAGCAATTCATAGATATACAGAGATATACACAGCAATTCACATATATACACAACAAGCATATCCAACACACAAGTTTCATCATATATACATAAATAACCAACACATATATAGTTCCATCCTTACATATTACAAAAGTTTCTCATTATTCATCCTACACCGTTGTATATCCATCCATATAACAAGTTCCAACCATGCAAGTTCATTGATACAAAATAAAAGCACAAATGGAAAAGAAGCACTCCATCCATGCAAGCTTCCGTGAATTACATCAAATCTGCAAAATGATAAACAAGATGTTAGAAAAAGAAGAAGAAAATGAAGAAGAAGAAGACTATAAGAAATAAGCATACTTAAGTAAAATGGAGCTAACCTAGAAGAAAATGAAGAAGAAGAAGAAGACTAGAATAATACTAGAAGAAGACTAGAATAATAATAATAATAATAATAATAATAATAATAATAATAATAAGAAGAAGAAGAAGAAGAAGAAGAAGAAGACTATAATTAAGCTTATTATATAAACTTGGTCATTTTGTGCTAACATAAGTAATTTTGGAGTTAACCTATTGGAAACTAAGCATATTAGAGATAACATAGCATATTAGAGCCAACTTAGGTAAAATGGAGCCAACCTAGCTAATTATGCCATCTTTGAGTGAACTATAAGCTTATTATGTAAACTTGGTCTTTTTGTGCTAACGTAAGTAATTTTGAAGCTAACCTATAGGAAACTAAGCATAGTAGAGATAACTTAGCATATTAGAGCTAACATATGTAACTAAGCATATTAGAGCTAACATATGTAATTTTGGAGCTAACCTATAGGAAACTAAGCATAGTAGAGATAACTTAGCATATTAGAGCTAACATATGTAACTAAGCATATTAGAGCTAACATAGGTAACTAAGCATATTAGAGCAAACTATATATAGATCATTTTGGAGATCTGACATACCTGACATAGTTCAGTTCTCATTGTTCTTCTCCTTCTCCTTCCTCAGCCTGATGCGCCAAGAGCGGCGAGGCGGTGGAGGCGGTGGAGGCAGTGGGATGTAGTCTTCTACCACAATTGGCGTGGTCATGTCGTCCAGCTGTGGGATCGCCGGCGCCACCACCATCGCTAGGTCATCCTCAGCCACCACCATCTCTTGCCCATGGTGCACCACCACCATCTCCTGCCCTTGGTCGGCGACCACCATTGCTAGGAGGTCATCCTCAGCCGGATGCCCACTCTGCTCCTCTTCTTCCCCACTCCAGTCCGGATCATCCTCCTTGCTGTCTTTGCTGCAGCCCGAATCGCTACTGCTTTGGCTACAGCCAGAATCGCTGCTGCTTTGGCTGTAGCCAGTGTCGCTGCTGCTGCTCCCATTGCCTGTCCAAATGCAACAATTAATGACCGTTAACAATCGATGCAAGACAAAGCCAAATGTAGAGGAATAAGAAGAGGCAGAACATACCGGCATCATCGTCGTCAGCGTAGCGCATGCGACACATAGTCGCGTTGAACACCTTCACGATGAGCATGTTGGCGTCGTCGTCGTGCCTGAAGAGAAGGAAGTACCCCAGCTGCAGGTCGTAGGCACGGTAGAACTTCTCCCAGCCATGACACAGGTACATGTGGCCCTCCTTGATCACCAACTCCACGTCCCACAGCCTGCGAACCCCGCTGCCGGCCTCTCGCAGCTTCACATTATTTGGCGGATCTTCACCCAGCATGTTCATATAAGTGTCAGGCAGCCTCTGCAGTTTGGGACAAGGAGTGATGTAGCAAACAACAGAGTTATCATAATGAGATGGGTGAAGGGGAGATCTCTCCTTCTATATACCTGCCTCTTGGAGGAAGTCCCAAGTATGATACTGAAGAACTCGAAAGCATCCAACTCGTACTTCGGTGTGGCAGAGCGGAGACAGCGGTGACGGCCTCCCCCCATCTCTAATAATGAGCAGAAGAGACCAATTAGTATCTAGCTAGAAGCATATCTATAAACATAGAGCCAAGTTTTTAGACATGAAAGAAAACTGAGAAAAAAAAGCTATGCACTTGTGCTCAACAACATCAACAACTCTTAGTTAATTTGGTAGGTTAGCTGGCAATGGCAATTGGCACCCTTCAAAACTAGGGATTTGTTTAGACATGAAAGAAAACTGAAAATGTTGAAAAAAAGAGCATAGTAATCTAAAATTAGGGGGAAAATACACTTCTTCTTTCTCCTCTTTATCTTCTTCTTTTTTTCATCTTTCTTCTTTCTTCTTAACCAAAACTAAACCTAAAGTTCCTTCTGGTGTGATCACATTGGAATACTTGTGGCAACAAATCATAGTTGCACCATATTTTCATAATATTTTATACAACCCCTACAAGGAGTCTGTGGATAACTTTCGTTTACAGTTCACTAGATATGTGTATTACATTTTCTATTGGAAATGCATTTGAATTCATTTATGACAAATACTAATTCTACCACGACATGCCAATTGTTTTTCTTGTATATAAAATAACTCGTGCAGTAATATTTACTTCACTAAAAGATTTTTCACTTTGAAGGGAAATAGTTTTTGTTCCATCATCTATTAATAATATAACAATAATAATTCATTATATGGCAATGAGTTGAGAAATCTGGCACTACATTATTTAAATGACACATAAAAAGCATAATGTACTAACTAATAAGACTACTAGTGAGAATTGAGATTATACACAATTATAGTAGAAAAGATGCTATCTATGCTCTAAACCTAAACTAAAGTAAACCTAAACTAAACCAAACCTAAAATAAACCTAAACTAAACTTTCTCCTCCTCCTCCTCCTCCTCCTCCTCCTCTTCTTCTTCTTCTTCTTCTTCCCCCTTCTACTTAACCTAAACCTAAACTAAAAACCTAAACTAATTAAAACTAAACTATTTAAACTAATTAAACCTAAACTAATTAAACTAAATAACCTAAACTAATTAATTCTAAACTGAAAAAACTTAAACTAAAAAACCTTATCTAAACAGAAAAGAAAAACAAAAAAACAAAAAAAAATGGCAGGGGCTCACTGTGGGGGGCGGCGACGGGTCGGGGAGGGGGCGGCGACGGGGCGGGGCGGTGGAGGAGGCGGGGCGGTGGGGGCCCGGGCGGCGGGGGGCCGGGGCGGGGCGGTGGAGGAGGCGGCCTGGGGCGGCGGGGGGCCGGGGCGGCGGTGGGGCGCGGGGCGGCGGTGGGGCGCGGGGCGGCGGGGGGCCGGGGCGGGGGGGGGGGCGACGGGGCGGTGGGGCGGCGGGGAGCCGGGGCGATGGGGCGACGGGGCGGCGGCGCGCGGCGGGCGGCGGCGGTGGCGGGGTGGGAGGAGAAGGGCGAGGAGGAAGTGAGTAACGGGCGGGGGGTACCTGCCGTTAGTAAAGTGCCCTCTTTGCCGTCCGCCAGCCTTTGCCGTCCGCCTTTTTGCCTCTTTGCCGTCTGCTAGCGGACGGCAAAGAGGTGGGCCGTTAAGATTTTCCCAAACGAGCGGGGGGTGGGGGCCACCTCACTCTTTGCCGCCTGCCAGCGGACGGCAAAGATTCTTTGCCGTCTGCTGGCAGACGGCAAAGAGCTAGCAGATGGCAAAGAGATTCGTTGCCATCAGCCTTTTCTTTGCCGTCTGCTTTTGGGTAGCTGATGGCAAAGAGCTTCTTTGCCGTCAGCTAGCAGACGGCAAAGAGCTGGCAGATGGCAAATTAGCTGATTCCAGTAGTGATTGTTGCTATTGTACCCACACATGATAGTCTTATTATCTTTTTGGATTCTCCAAACTACACTATATCGGAGAAGTTTGCTTTTATTAAGGATTATATTGATGGGTTGCCTTTTACCGTTGCACATGATGGTTTTGATGAATATAATATGCATGTGCTTGCTGCTCCTACTTGCAATTATTTTGAGAGAGGAACTATATCTGCACCTCTCTATGTTTCCAACGCGATAAAATTGCAAGAAACTGTTTATACTATGCATTGGCCTTTACTTTGTGTGCATGAATTGTTCTTTTATGACATGCCGATGCATAGGAAGAGAGTTAGACTTTGTCTTTGCTTGATATATGTTTCTTTGTGCTCACTACTAAATTACAAATCATTGCTAATTAAAATTGGCTTTGATATACCGTGGGATCCGGGTGGATCCATTACTTGAGCACTATATGCCTAGCTTAATGGCTTTAAAAAAAGCGCTGCCAGGGAGACAACCCGGAAGTTTTAGAGAGTCATTTATTTCTGTTGAGTGCTTTTATTAAGTTTAATTTTAATAAATAATGTGCCAAGGTTTGCCTTTAGGATGTTTACAATGCTTGTTGGTTTGTGTGGTGCAGGACAGAAACTTTGGCTGTAGTGCGCGATTTTACATTTTTAACTGGTACGTCAAATGGTTCTGATTCTTTTTGCACTGTCTTTCTATGCAAATCTTTTATTTTTCATCATTTTGGCAGAATTTGTCAAGTATCATAAGTATGGGGAATATTCAGATTATTACAGACTGTTCTGTTTTAGACAGATTCTGTTTTTGATGCATAGTTTGCTTGTTTTGATGAAACTATCAATTTATATCCGTGGATTAAGCCATGAAAAAGTTATATTACAGTAGCTACAATGAAAAAAAAATATGAATTGGTTTGAAATAGTACTTAGAGTAGTGATTTGCTTTATTATACTAACGGATCTTACCGAGTTTTCTGTTGAAGTTTTGTGTGGATGAAGTGTTCGATGATCGAGAAGGTCTCGATGTGAGAAGAAGGAAGAGAGGCAAGAGCTCAAGCTTGGCGATGCCCGAGGCACCCCAAGTAAATATTCAAGGAGACTCAAGCGTCTAAGCTTGGGGATGCCCCAGAAGGCATCCCCTCTTTCTTCAACAAGTATCGGTATGTTTTCGGATTCGTTTTTCATGTGATATGTGCAAATCTTGGAGCGTCTTTTGCATTTAGTTTTCATTTTTCTTTTATGCACCATGCTGGTATGAGATAGTCCTTGGTTTATTTATATATTTCTCTATGCACTTCACTTATATCTTTTGAGTATGGCTTTATAGAATGCTTCATGTGCTGCACTTATATCATTTGAAGTTTGCATTGCATGTTCCTCTTCACTTAGACAACCGCCATTTGTAGAATGCTCTTTTGCTTCACTTATATTTGTAAGAGCATGGGCATATCTTTTGTAGAAAGAATTAAACTCTCTTGCTTCACTTATATCTATTTAGAGAGATGACAGGAATTGGTCATTCACATGGTTAGTCATAAAATCCTACATAAACTTGTAGATCATTGAATATGGTATGTTTGATTCCTTGCAATAGTTTTGCGATATAAAGATGGTGATATTAGAGTCATGCTAGTGGGTAGTTGTGGATTAGTAGAAATACTTGTGTTGAGGTTTGTGATTCCCGTAGCATGCACGTATGGTGAACCGTTATGTAACTAAGTCGGAGCATGATTTATTTATTGATTGTCTTCCTTATGAGTGGTGGTCGGGGACGAGCGATGGTCTTTTCCTACCAATCTATCGCCCGAGGAGCAATAAGTACGTGAGTTCTTTATGACTAATGTTGAGTCCATGGATTATACGCACTCTCACCCTTCCACCATTGCTAGCCTCTCTAGTACCGCGCAACTTTCGCCGCTACCCTAAACCCACCATATACCTTCCTCAAAACAGCCACCATAGCTACCTATCATGGCATTTCCATAGCCATTCCGAGATATATTGCCATGCAACTTCCATCGTCATCATATACATGACTCGAGCATTCATTGTCATATTGCTTTGCATGATCGTAAGATAGCTAGCATGATATTTTCATGGCTTGTCCGTTTTTTGATATCTTTGCTATGCTAGATCATTTCACATCCCGGTACACCGCCAGAGGCATTCATATAGAATCATATCTTTGTTCTAGTATCAAGTTGTAATATTGAGTTGTAAGTAAGTAAAAGTGTGATGATCATCATTATTAGAGCATTGCCCCAGTGAGGAAAGGATGATGGAGACTATGATTCCCCCACAAGTCGGGATGAGACTCCGGATGAAAAAAAAGAGAAAGGCCAAAAAAGAAAAAAAAGAAAAAAAGAAAAAAATGAGATAAAAAGAGAGAAGGGGCAATGTTACTATCCTTTTACCACACTTGTGCTTCAGAGTAGCACCATGTTCTTCATATAGAGAGTCTCTTGAGTTATCATTTTCATATACTAGTGGGAATTTTCATTATAGAACTTGGCTTGTATATTCCAACGATGGGCTTCCTCAAATGCCCCAGGTCTTCATGAGCAAGCAAGTTGGATGCACAACCACTTAGTTTTCAGTTTGAGCTTTCATACACTTATAGCTCTAGTGCATCCGTTGCATGGCAATCCCTACTCCTCACATTGATATATATTGATGGGCATCTCTATAGCCCGTTGATACGCCTAGTTGATGTGAGACTATCTTCTCCTTTTTTCTTCTCCACCATCATATTCTATTCCACCTATAGTGCTATGTCCATGGCTCACGCTCATGTATAGCGTGAAAGTTGAAAAGGTTTGAGAACGTCAAAAGTATGAAACAATTGCTTGGCTTGTCATCGGGGTTGTGCATGATGTGAATATTTTGTGTGGTGAAGATGGAGCATAGCCAGACTATATGATTTTGTAGGGATAACTTTCTTTGTCCATGTTATTTTGAAAAGACATGTTTGTTTTATTAGTAGGCCTAAAGTATTATTGTTTTTATGTCAAATGATAGACTATTACTTTGAATCACTCGTGTCTTAATATTCATGCCATGATTAGATACATGATCAAGATTATGCTAGGTAGCATTCCACATCAAAAATTATCTTTTTTATCATTTACCTACTCGAGGACGAGCAGGAATTAAGCTTGGGGATGCTGATACATCTCCGTCGTATCTATAGTTTTTGATTGTTCCATGCCAATATTATTCAACTTTCATATACTTTTGGCAACGTTTTCTACTACTTTCGGGACTAACATATTGATCCAGTGCCCAGTGCCAGTTCACGTTTGTTGCATGTTTTATGTTTCACAGAAACCCCATATCAAACAGAGTCCAAACGGGATAAAAACGGACGGAGAATTATTTTGGAATATTTGTGATTTTTGGGAAGTAAAATCAATCCGATACGGTGCCCGAGTTGGCCACGAGGGTGGGGCCCACGCCCAATCCAGGTGGGCGCGCCCCCCACCCTCATGGGCCCCTCGTAAAGCGGTTGATGCTCTACTTTGGCCGCAAGAAAGCTAATTTTTGGAAAAAGATCTGGGCGAAGGTTTCAATCCAATCGGAGTTACGGATCTCCGGATATAAAAGAAATGGTGCCAGGGCAGAATCCCAGAACACAGAAACAGAGAGAGACAGAGAGATAGATCCAATCTCGCCCCTCCCACACCATGGAGGCCAAGGACCAGAGGGGAAACCCTTCTCCCATCTAGGGAGGAGGTCAAGGAAGAAGAAGAAGGAGGGGGGCTCTCTCCCCCTCGCTTCCGGTGGTGCCGGAATGCCACCGGGGCCATCATCATCACTGCAATCTTCACCAACAACTTCACCTCCATCATCAGCAACTCTTCCCCCCTCTATGCGGCGGTGTAACCTCTCCCTTACCCGTTGTAATCTCTACTTAAACATGGTGATCAACGCTATATATTATTTCCCAATGAGGTATGGCTATCCTATGATGTTTGAGTAGATCCGTTTTGTCCTATGGGTTATTTGATGATCGAGATTGGTTTAAGTTGCATGTTTTATTATTGGTGCTGTCCTATGGTGCTCTCCGTGTCGTGCAAGCGTGGGGGATCCCCGCTGTAGGGTTTGCAATATGTTCACGATTTGCTAATGGTGGGTGGCGTGAGTGATAGAAGCACAGACTCGAGTAAGTAGGTTGTTTGCGTATGGGATAAAGGGGACTTGGTACTTTAATGCTATGGTTGGGTTTTACCTTAATGATCTTTAGTAGTTACGGATGCTTGCTAGAGTTCCAATCATAAGTGCATATGATCCAAGTAGAGAAAGTATGTTAGCTTATGCCTCTCCCTCAAATAAAATTGCAATAATGATTACCGGTCTAGTTATCGATTGCGTAGGGACAAATAACTTTCTCGTGACAACAAGCTCTCTACTAAAACTTATTTAGTTGTGTCTTTATCTAAACAGCCCCTAGCTTTTCATTTAAGCACTCTTTATTATCTTGCAAACCTATCCAAAAACACCTACAAAGTACTTATAGTTTCATACTTGTTCTAGAAAAAGTGAACGTCAAGCGTGAGTAGAGTTGTATTGGTGGTCGATAGAACTTGAGGGAATATTTGTTCTACCTTTAGCTCCTCGTTGGGTTCGACACTCCTACTTATCGAAAGAGGCTACAATTGATCCCCTATACTTGTGGGTTATCAATGACCCCAACCATAGGCCCAAGGGCATTGAGGTATGTGCAGATCTTCTGAAACCAATAGAAGAAATGGCTAATGAGGAGAACAAAAGGATCTGAACCAAGTCTCCATTTGGCGCTCACCCTTCTATATCATCTATCAGTGTGTCATTCGCACCATCTATCCCAAGATGGGTGACAAGGGGTCTTGCAATAGCTACTGCATTGATCTCATGCATCGCCTCTATGCATCTCCAAAGGGGAAGATAAACGTTCCTCATTTTCTATGGCATGAGATCCGTCTCGCTAGTTTTCAGCACAAGCGGGCCTTTCCTCATGCCCCCTTTCTTCAGGCTTTTATCGAGAGTGTTGCTCCATTTAATTCCCATTGCCCACACTCACTTGCATGAGCGGTGGGTCATTCCACCTCACATGGCGGATGATTGGGTCCCTAAGGACTCTTCTGCTCCTACTCGTCGCACTACTGCTAGGGTTCCCCTCCTACTGCTCGTTCCACTCCTCCCAGATCTGCATCCTTTGGGCACATTGCTCGCTTTCTTGGGAAGGCTCACTCTGCCATGATGAAGGTGTTTACCTTTCATTGCTCCCAAAATCATGATGTTATCACTCGCATGGTCACTTCCAAGAATGCTCTGAAGGCTCGTCTGCGATACTCCGGAGTTTATGATGTGAGTGACGATGAGCGTCTCCCTGACGAGCCACCTTCCGACTTTGGTTTTCCCCCAGGTCCTGAGTGGGCTGACTTCTTTGACGAGGCTGGTGGCAGTGGTGCTCATGATGATGATGACGATGAGGCTCTCTGATGCTGTTATGACCCCCTTTTGGGTATTTGATGCCAAGGGGGAGTAGGCACTTATTTATGTGATTCTATGCTATTAGCTTGTATCGAACTCATGTTATGTTTTCATTAGCTTGTATCGAACTCATGTTATGAGTTTTATCGACTTATGTTCTATGCTATGAGTGATGAACCTATATGGAGCCTATTCTGAGTTTATGTTGTCTTGACTATCTTGTGTATGACATTTGGTTGTGTTGGTATCATATTGAGGGGGAGCTCTCTTCATACTTATTCTTTATTTATTGCACATGTTTAGGGGGAGATCCACAACAAATCCTTTCGATATTCAAAGTTTTTTTAAGTGCATGTATGTTGTCATCAACTACCAAAAAGGGGGAGATTGAAAGTGAAATCATGCCCTTAATCATATTTTGATGTTGATGACAACATGCATGTTGGGACTAATCATGTTTATCAAGTATATCTCAGGATTATGTCTCAAGGGCTGTGTGTGGATCATGACTACGGACATAAATATATATACATATATCACTCAAGAGCAGAGACACAAGACAAAGACAGAAAGCTTCGGCTCCTTTTTTGGTTTGTTCTTGATTAGAGGGATCCCGCACTATTAAGAGGGGATCGTTGGATTTCGTGAAAGAACTAGCTCAAACGCACGAAATTCCCTCACATATCATCTCAAAATTCTTCCTCTAACTTATGCACAAATATTGGTATGATTCTATGTTAATGGGTTCAACTATAACCTGACGTTCGAAAGTCTACGGACGTCCGGCCTCTCTCAGCCGACCGGGCTTCCGGCTCTCCCCGGTTGTCCAGTGCATCTCCATAGAACAGATACTAGCGGAAGACCGATCTCATCGGACGTCCGGCCACCGGACGTCCACTTACCTCCGGATATCCTGTGCACTTCAACAGAACGTTTATTAGCGGATTTTCGACCACACCGGACGTCCGGGCTCCGGAAGACCGGCGCCTTCCGGACGTCCGTTGACTGTGAGTCTCATACCTCGTCTGTGCCCCTGGTAGATGTTCCAGCGACCGGACGACCGGCGGCCCGGCCGGACGTCCGGTCCAATTTGAGTCGCCGGATGTCCGTCAGCCCCTTTGCACTAAGTGGCTCAACGGTTTGTTTTGCACTCACACTATATATAGCCTTCTCCCTCCCACGGGATAAGGTTGACTATTCACTTTGAGCCATCTAAGAACACATCTCACTCCCTCTCTTGATTCCCTACACCAAATCCTAGATCCCTAAGGAATTTGGTAACATTTGAGAGAAGTTCTCCAATCAAGTGATAGATCTACTCCTTCCTCTTCTTTTCACCAAAGGAATTCGTGATTTGAGCAAGTTCTTGAGCATTTCCCAATGTTGTTGTTACTCTTGGAGGTTGGAGACTCCTAGGCGGTAGGAGTATTTTGGAGAGGAATCGACCATTGTGATTACCCTCGGAAAAGTTTGTGAGGGTTTGGAGACCACCCCAAGGTCTACCACTAGTGGTTGAGAAACGCCTCCGTGGTGTTGTCTCAAAGGGAGAATAGGGTGAGCCTTCATGGCGTTTGTGTTCCTTCGTGGTAACATCCACCTCTCTAACGGTGACGTAGCTTCCCTCCAAGGAAGTGAACATCGGCATACATCCTCGTCTCAGAGAGTTGCAGTTATTCCTAAACCTAACTCTCTACTTTTAGTTACTTGTCTCGTAGCACTTACTTATATTATATTGTGCTTGCTTACTTACATACTTGGGTTACTTGTTTATCTTGCTTAGCTCTTAGCATCACACTTGCAATTGTTAGGCTCACTTTCATATTCCGCACTATTGCCTAAAATTGCTATGTAATAAATAAAATTTGTAATTGTACCTATTCCCCCCCCCCCCGCCTCTAGGTCCATCTTGATCCTTTCAACACGCAAGAACCCTTTCTTTGCTTGATCCATTTTGAACTTCTTCAAAACTTTATCAAGGTATGTGCTTTGTGAAATTCCAATTAAGCGTCTTGATCTATCTCTATAGATCTTGATGCCGAATATATAAGTAGCTTCACCGAGGTCTTTCACTGAAAAACTCTTGTTCAAGTATCCTTTTATGCTATCCAGAAATTCTATATCATTTCCAATCAACAATATGTCATCCACATATAATATTAGAAATGCTAGAGAGCTCCCACTCACTTTCTTGTAAATACAGGCTTCTCCAAAAGTCTGTATAAAACCATATGCTTTGATCACACTATCAAAACGTTTATTCCAACTCCGAGATGCTTGCACCAGTCCACAAATGGATCGCTGGAGCTTGCACACTTTGTTAGCATCATTTGGATCGATAAAACCTTCAGGTTGCATCATATACTACTCTTATTCCAGAAATCCATTCAGGAATGCTGTCTTTACATCCATTTGCCAAATTTCATAATCATAAAATGCAGCAATTGCTAACATGATTCGGACGGACTTAAGCATCAATACGGGTGAGAACGTCTCATCGTAGTCAACTCCTTGAACTTGTCAAAAACCTTACGAAACAAGTCGAGCTTTATAGACTGTAACATTACCGTCAGCATCAGTCTTCTTCTTGAAGATCCATTTATTCTTGAAGGCTTGCCGATCATCGGGAAAGTCAACCAAAGTCCACACTTTGTTCTCATACATGGATCCCATCTTAGATTTCATGGCCTCAAGCCATTTCGCGGAATCTGGGCTCATCATCGCTTCCTCATAGTTCGTAGGTTCGTCATGGTCATGTAACATGACCTCTAGAACAGGATTACCATACCACTCTGGTTCGGATCTTACTCTGGTTGACCTACGAGGTTCGGTAGTAACTTGATCTGAAGTTACATGATCATCATCATTAGCTTCCTCACTAATTGGTTGTAACACCCATGATGCGGCTATATCTCCCACGTGTCGAGGCACGACTTAGAGGCATAACCGCATTGTAGGTATTGTCGCAAGAAGGGTCATCTTCACACAATCCCATGTAATGAACAAGAATGGGATAAAGAGAGTTGGCTTACAATCGCCAGTTCACACAATACATAAATAAAATCATACATCAATCAGAGTACACACAGAGGTCCGACTACGGAACCAAAAGAAAAGAAGACAACCCCAAAATGTTAGATCCCCGATCGTCCCAACTGGGCTCCACTACTTATCATCAGGAAACGAAACATAGTAACGACAAAGGTCCTCGTCGAACTCCCACTTGAGCTCGGTTGCATCACCTGCACTGTATCATCGGCACTTGCAACTGTTTTGGTAGAATCTGTGAGTCACGAGGACTCAGCAATCTCACACCCGCGAGATCAAGACTATTTAATATTATAGAAAAGGATGGGGTGATGAGGTGGAGCTGCAGCAAGCACTAAGCATATATGGTGGCTAGCATACGAAAATAAGAGCGAGAAGAGGAGCAACGCAACAGTCGCGAAGCTAGAAATGATCAAGAAGTGATCCTGAACTCCTACTTACGTCAAACATAACCCAAAAACCGTGTTCACTTCCCGGACTCCGCCGAAAAGAGACCATCACGGCTACACATGCGGTTGATGTATTTTAATTAAGTCAAGTGTCAAGTTCTCTACAACCGGACATTAACAAATTCCCATCTGCCACATAACCGCGGGCACGGCTTTCGAAAGATAATACCCTGCAGGGGTGTCCCAACTTAGCCCATTATAAGCTCTCACGGTCAACGAAGGATAAACCTTCTCCCGGGAAGACCTGATCAGTCTCGGAAGCCCGGTTTACAAGACATTTCGATAATGGTAAATCAAGGCCAGCAAGACCGCCCGACTGTTCCGCAAATCCCGATAGGAGCTGCACATATCTCGTTCTCAGGGCACACCAGATGAGATAGGCTACGAGTAAAACCAGACTTCGAGTTTCCCCGAGGTGGCCCCGCAGGCGGCTCGGTTCGGACCAACACTCGAAGGAGCACTGGTCCGGGGGGGTTAAAATAAAGATGACCCTTGAGTCTGCAGAACCCAAGGGAAAAGGCTTAGGTGGCAAATGTTAAAACCAAGGTTGGGCCTTCCTGGAGGAGTTTTATTCGAAGCGAACTGTCAAGGGGGTCCCATAAATCACCCAACCGCGTTAGGAACGCAAAATCAAGGAACATAACACCGGTATGACGGAAACTAGGGAGGCAAGAGTGGAACAAAACACCAGGCATAAGGCCGAGCCTTCCACCCTTTACCAAGTATATAGATGCATTAATTAAGATAAGAGATATTGTGATATCCCAACATATCCATGTTCCAACGTGGAACAAACTTCATCTTCACCTACAACTAGCAACGCTATAAGAGGGGCTGAGCAAAAGCGGTAACATAGCCAAACAACGGTTTGCTAGGAAAGGTGGGTTAGAGGCTTGAGATGGCAAGATGGGAGGCATGATATAGCAAGTGGTAGGTAGCGCGGCATAGCAATAGAGCGAACAACTAGCAAGCAAAGATAGAAGTGATTTCGAGGGTATGGTCATCTTGTCTAAGATCCTGCAAGGAAGAAGAACGAGTCCATGAAGAAGACAAACGGACGAAGTCGAACAAATCCTCACAACTCCGGAACGAAACCGAAGCTAACGAGAGGAGCAAACCGGAAAGAAGCAAACAACATAGTAAACAACCACCACATACACATGGCATGATGCACAAACAAGTATGATGCATGTCCGATTTAACGAGGCATGGCACGGCAAAGTGCATAAACAATACTACAAATTGAGTGGAGCTCAATATGCAACGAATTGCATATTGACGAAACACCACATCAAATATTTAGTTCTCTCTCGTTTATGTACCCAACAATATTAAAAGTTATTAAATATGGCAAGAGGTGAAGGATATGAAAACTACCTATCTAGGCAAGTTCAAATGAGGCCGGAAATAACAAACAACAATTCCGGAAAATCCCCATATGCACAAATAGCAATTTAAAGGAAACAACAATAATAAACATGTTTAAATGTTGTTATCATGATGCGGATGACAATGCAAGTTTTATGCCTTTTTATGAAAATGTTGACATGAGCATGT
The DNA here is from genome assembly GCF_002575655.3 of Aegilops tauschii subsp. strangulata. NCBI lineage: Eukaryota > Viridiplantae > Streptophyta > Magnoliopsida > Poales > Poaceae > Aegilops > Aegilops tauschii. The sequence continues at coordinate 582,188,756 of NC_053036.3, forward strand.
TATGAAGCATTTGTCACCGTGGTGGAAGAAAGGGGTGCCAGGCAACGAATCCAAAAATGATGCCACGGCAACATATCGGTTCCGGTAGCTCATGGAGATACCGGTGCAAAAGAAGCAAGTGTACGGATGTGCGGAACATGCTAGAGATGGTGGGGTGCTCCCGACTACCGGGTTCCCACAGGTTAGAGGCATGGAAACGAGTGACAAATCGGACACGGTGCAAACATGAGCAACTCATACAACACATGCATTCGTTCACGGGCGGTCGTCTCGTCATTATACCTTAGAAGCGTGCGTTTCGAGGTGGTTCAAAAATGTCGAGGGAAGTAGTCGTTCATGGGTCATAGTGGAAGTAGTCGTTCTCAAAGTAGTGGTACACGTTTAGTAGTCGTACACATTCCGTAGATGTTCGGGGTCACGACAAGGAACTTGACGTCCACGGGGTCTTCGCGGGTCGACGGTAGTGGTACATGTTTCGTAGTCGTTTGAGTCATCGGTAGAGGAACTTGGTGGTCCATGTAGTCGAACTTGGCGCATCCGAGGGGTACTTGGTGAAATCACGTAGTCGTATAAGGAGAGATGCGCGGCCGTGGTCATCTTCGGACCTGGGGCTCCATCATGGCGCCGTGGTGGTCTTGCAGCAACATTAGCAGCAAGCCGTCGGGAAGGAGATTCGACGACGACCGGTGCTGGGGGCTCCGGCGAACTCCGACCAAAACAGAGGGGACGAGCGGCGCGGGGCTCCTGCTGGGCGGGAGGACGACGGATGCGTGCGCAGGTACTCGAGGAGCTCCTCTCCTCGAGCGCTCGGGTGACAGGGACTTGGTGAGGAGGAGGCGCGGGAACACCGGTTCCATCCGGGAACAAGGCGGGGCAAGCTGGGCGGCCTGGACTCGCCGGCTGGAGGGGCGACGGGGCATGGCTTCGGGTGCCATGGAAGGCAAGGCGTGGGGCGCATAGTGGTGGTGGTGGGGTGCTACGGCAACAACTAGCTGCAGGAGGCCGGCCTTGGAGCGGCGCGGGTTGGCGAGGTGGTAGCGGGGGCTCCAGACGGCGCGGAGGCGGAGAGGCGCGACGATGGCGTTTTCGGGCCGGATCGAGGAGCAGGGAGGCGAGGGGATCGGGCGCAGGGAGCTCCTCTCCCTGGCTTGATGCGTGCATGTGTGTGTGGCGGCGGGCAGAGGGAACGAGAAGGAGAGGTATCGAGCAGGGGGTCGGGCTAGGGTTAGATAGGGGCTGCGGCTGGGCCTCCAGGAGCAAATGGTCCGGCCTGAGTTCTTGGCTGCGCTTCTATCCGTCTTTCTCCCTCCTTTAAATCTCTTCCATATACAGAAAATCAAAGAAAGAAGAGGAGAGAAAAGAAATGGGTGGACAAAGAATTTGGGCATGGGGATTATTTTCTCGGACTCACAAAGAAATACGAGGAACTTGACAAAATGGCTTGAGGATTTTTAGAGGAAGTAAAATCCACACGCGTTGGATTTAACTCGGCAGGTTTGAATTTCGAAACCCATTCAAATGAACTCCAAACGGGTTGAAAACTATAGAAGGTGACCCTACACACCAGATGTGATTTATTGGCAGATTTGGAACATTTCTGGATAAAGTAAAATTGCAACTCAATTTTACTAAAAGGCCCCAAAGGAAGAATTGAAGTTGAGCTGGATAAAAGGAAATTTGAAGAACAAAGCAAATGTGTTATGGATGATTCCACGCCAATGGAATGGTTTATTATAGCTCCCTAAGTATTGGGAGGATATGTTATAAAGAGAAATCACCATGTGAATTCCCTCGATTTAAATAGATCAAAAATCTATGCAATTTATTTAGTTGAGTTTTAAAAATTAAATGACATGATGGCATGATGACATGATGCAATGAAAAATAAAAGAGCAAGCACAAAAGAAACACATGGTGATCACGAAAATATGGAAGTCTTCTGAAGCGTCGGTCTTGGGGCGTTACAACACTCCACCACTACAAGAGGATCTCGTCCCGAGATCTAGGATGGCACCAAAGAGAAAAGCGGAAGAGGAAGAGGTAAAACAAAGTTGCTTCTTTGACAAACGAGTGAAACCAAAGAACCTTGAGAGGTCGCAAAGCTTGAGGAAATGACACAACGGAGGTGAACAAAATCTAAAACACTCCGTTCAACAAGAGTAACAAGGAACATTACAAGAACCTTGTAGGTTGAAAAACATGGAAATAAGAGCTTCACGAACGAAAAGAATATGACCACACCGATAGAAAAGAGAAACAAGGAACACCATGTGAACTTTGGAGTTTGCAAAGCTATGAATGACGAGAACAATGGACGAGAAGTACATGCAAGCACTCCGGTTGAAACGAGATGTACAAGGAACGATAAGGATCAATTACGATAACGCTCCGGTTGGAAAATGGAAGAGATAGAATATGAACTTGGCAAAATGAAAGCACTTGGATGAGACTCCGGTTAAAAGAGGAATGATAGACACAACACCGGTTAAATGGATTAGTAAGAAAAGAACACGATCCTCACAATTCGAGATGAGGAGCGAAGAGAGCAACATCACCATGCCTTCGGAAGAAAAAATAGAAGATAGATCATTGGAATAAAGGAATGGAGAAGCAAATGCCAACTACTGTCACCAATGATCTTGGAAAGCACCCTTCCAAGAAGGTTAGAACGGAGTTGTTCGAAAAAACAACAACGAAACGAATAAGCTTGTAGTGGGCTTATGGAAAACTTCTCAAGATAGAGGCGAAATTCTGCCACTACGGAAACAACTAATATAATTGATAACACCAACGAGATGAAAAACTTCTTTCACCAAGAGGATATGAGAAAACTTGGATCATTGATAGGCACCATAATAGCAACATTCTTTAGGGAAGGCTTTAGGTGAAATATGACACAAGATAACTCCAACGAAGAGATTGGTGGATTTAAGATATCTCATTCTTGACAACATGTGAATCATGAAACGCGAACTCAAATTGTCAAGAATGACATAACACCACCTCAAATGATAAGGTAGAATGAATTGCACTTTAGAATGCAAGATGAAGAATGCTTGGACTCCACAAAACAGAACATGTGTTGAACACCATGTTTATTTTAGAGTATAGCTTGGCGGATCTTAACTCCGAGAGAAATCTTGAAGAACAATTGAAGAATGAAAGGAATCCTTGACGAAGCACCATGTAGAGCCTCCATGAAGAACTCCGGTAAACAAAAGGATGATAGAAAGAAAGAGAAGTTGACAACAAGGTGAAGCCTTGCAATGATTTAGGTGGAGCTTCGTGACGAGATAATGCAGAAAGCTTGGAACTCCGGAAAAGAAAAGGATGAAGCCTCTCGAACCGAGAAATGTGACATGATGAACAACTCTAGAAAGAAGAAACTAGATCACTTGGATGAAACCATAATAAGAATTGTGTTATGCATATCCTTCACCAATTTAAATTGATGACAAGCAACGGATTTGGCATACTACTTATTCTCGTAGAAAGGATTAAGAGAGTTATAGCGTGAACTTGTGAAAATCTTCAACAATCCGCCGGTAGGATTGGAAAGAATGAATGAATTGATATGATAACCAAGGAAGAGAACTCTTGAACGAACCACCGTAAGAATTGGAAATGAAAGTAGCAAAGGCACAATTCACCGAGAAGAATTAGAAAACGAATAAAGATACTAGACAGAATTTAGATACACGTGAAACAAAGAGAACATGAATTGATTAGAGAATACTTGAATGATGCACCGGTAAGATTTGGAGAACAAGAGTTGAATGTTGATAACGAATAAATCTTCTAAAATGATGGCCTTCGGAGAATCAAACTGAAAAGACTAATGAATTTCTCCGGATGGGTGAAAAGAATTCTCACAATCGAAAAACAATTAGGAGAGGATGGCATAAGCTAGAACTATGAATCTTCAAGAGAACGGTCCAAGATTTAGGAGAAATCACTACCTTTATCTTGAAATGTTGAGAATGACGATGAGAAACACCACCATGAATTTTTAAGGCACTCTGGAATGAAAAATTGGAAAGGTTGAACCAACGATGAAAAGAATTTGAAATATCTTGGAGAAAGACATATGACTGATGATAACTCATTCTTACGTCAAACTTTGAAATGAATTTGAGAATAACTCTAGAAAAATTAGAAGAGTCAGGTAAGATCCTGGGAAAAGACATGTGGGTCAGGGCCCACTAAAAAAATACACCGTTGAATGATTAAAAGAAAGATTGCGCTTGTTGAATTAAATGGCTTGAATAAGGTAAGACCTCGAAATAGCTTGAAAGGATTTCGAATAGAAACTTGAATCTTCTAGGATATCTTCAGCACTCCGGAACAATTGAATAGCATGTGAAGAATGATTAAGAGTTGCACCGGCATGAGAAAGCATTTGAAACGAGGAAAGGAATGTGATCAACACTGAAGGCTTGAATTTAATCCACCGAAAAAGAAAAAGAACGAAGAATGATGAACTTGAAGCTCCATTAGTATCTTCCTGAGAATCACCGGATAAGAACAAGTTGGAAAGGAATGAAGAGACTTCACATCAATAAAAAGGATACTTGATTAAGAAATATGAGTCCTTGAAGAAAGAGGGTGGGAGGGCATGAAAAACAAAGACGACTTGGGATGGATGAAACAAACACCATTGAGAAAACATAGAATTGATCTTGCGAATATTGAAAGGATATGATTAACTTGAAGAGAAGCACGCCGGTTGGAAAGAATTGAAAAGACAACCTTGATGATCAAGAAGGATTAGCATCCACATAGAAATATGAGATCACCGCTTAGGGAAGGTATGGAATCAACACTTGGCATTGAAGCAACTCGAATACCACAACTTAAAACAAAACAAAGGATTGGCTCGCAGCATAAGCCGGAAACAAACATATGATAGATCCCATATCGTATCATGTGTGTGTTGGAAAGATATCCTACGAGATACTTGAATTCCCACTTATGAACTCCTGAAACTTTCTGGATATGCAATCTGGTGTTGGGAATACAGGGGACGCAATATATCTCACCCAAACTAAAAATACCTAGATCCAGCTGTATCCATCCTTCAACACATAACCAAGAAACCTTCAGAAATCGTTTACCTCAACCTTCGAAAAGCATCCGTTATACGAGTTATGGCAATACCCCCTAACTCCCACCCCAGTACTGGGTGGCGTCGAGGTGATCTCACCAACAACTCCATAAAAGAGATTTTCGATGTCGGCGAAACTCAGGTATTCCAGAACTGCGACGATAAAATTGTGACGACAACACCTCGAAGCTCAACTCCCCGGGACACTACCACAACCCCTAAATGTCAGGAGGCACCAAGAACAATGTTCTTGTCACAAAACCATCGGAACGATTCCAAGATACCGGCGTGATCCTAAAAATTTTTTAGTGAAATTTGCGGAGAGAAAAGTCAAAACTTCTACGTCAGGAGGCCTCACCAGAGCGACGAAGGGACTGAGGAGTAAAAAGAATCCTACTCTCCGATATATATAATCCTAAGACTCAAAAAAATTTGTTCTAGACACAACAACGCCAGCGATTCGATCAAGCAGGGGGCTCCTAAGTCGGGAATGGCTCTGATTACCAACTTGTAACACCCACGATGCGGCTATATCTCCCACGTGTCGAGGCACGACTTAGAGGCATAACCGCATTGTAGGTATTGTCGCACGAAGGGTCATCTTCACACAATCCCATGTAATGAACAAGAATGGGATAAAGAGAGTTGGCTTACAATCACCACTTCACACAATACATAAATAAAATCATACATCAATCAAAGTACACACATAGGTCCGACTACGGAACCAAAAGAAAAGAAGACAACCCCAAAATGTTAGATCCCCGATCGTCCCAACTGGGCTCCAGTACTGATCATCAGGAAACGAAACATAGTAACGACCAAGGTCCTCGTCGAACTCCCACTTGAGCTCGGTTGCATCACCTGCACTGGTATCATCGGCACCTGCAACTGTTTTGGTAATCTGTGAGTCACGAGGACTCAGCAATCTCACACCCGCGAGATCAAGACTATTTAAGCCTATAGGAAAGGATGGGGTGATGATGTGGAGCTGCAGCAAGCACTAAGCATATATGGTGGCTAGCATACGCAAATAAGAGCGAGAAGAGGAGCAACACAACGGTCGCGATGCTAGAAATGATCAAGAAGTTATCCTGAACTCCTACTTACGTCAAACATAACCCAAAAACCGTGTTCACTTCTCGGACTCCGCCGAAAAGAGACCATCACGGCTACACACGTGGTTGATGTATTTTAATTAAGTCAAGTGTCAAGTTCTCTACAACCGGACATTAACAAATTCCCATCTGCCACATAACCGCGGGCATGGCTTTCGAAAGATAATACCCTGGAGGGGTGTCCCAACTTAGCCCATTATAAGCTCTCACGGTCAACGAAGTATAAACCTTCTCCCGGGAAGACCCGATCAGTCTCGGAATCCCGGTTTACAAGACATTTCGACAATGGTAAAACAAGACCAGCAAGACCGCCCGACTGTGCCGACAAATCCCGATAGGAGCTGCACATATCTCGTTCTCAGGGCACACCGGATGAGACAGGCTACGAGTAAAACCATACTTCGAGTTTCCCCGAGGTGGCCCGGCAGTCGGCTCGGTTCGGACCAACACTCGAAGGAGCACTGGCCCGGGGGGGTTAAAATAAAGATGACCCTTGAGTCTGCAGAACCCAAGGGAAAAGGCTTAGGTGGCAAATGTTAAAACCAAGGTTGGGCCTTCCTGGAGGAGTTTTATTCGAAGCGAACTGTCAAGGGGGTCCCATAAATCACCCAACCGCGTTAGGAACGCAAAATCAAGGAACATAACACCGGTATGACGAAAACTAGGGAGGCAAGAGTGGAACAAACACCAGGCATAAGGCCAAGCCTTCCACCCTTTACCAAGTATATAGATGCATTAATTAAGATAAGAGATATTGTGATATCCCAACATATCCATGTTCCAACATGGAACAAACTTCATCTTCACCTGCAACTAGCAACGCTATAAGAGGGGCTGAGCAAAAGCGGTAACATAGCCAAAGAACGGTTTGCTAGGAAAGGTGGGTTAGAGGCTTGACATGGCAATATGGGAGGCATGATATAGCAAGTGGTAGGTAGCGCGGCATAGCAATAGAGCGAACAACTAGGAAGCAAAGATAGAAGTGATTTCGAGGGTATGGTCATCTTGCCTGAGACCCCACAAGGAAGAAGAACGAGTGCATGAAGAAGACAAACGGACGAAGTCGAACAAATCCTCACAACTCCGGAACGAAACCGAAGCTAACGAGAGAAGCAAACCGGAAAGAAGCAAACAACATAGTAAACAACCACCACATACACATGGCATGATGCACAAACAAGTATGATGCATGTCCAATTTAATGAGGCATGGCATGGCAAAGTGCATAAACAATACTACAAATTAAGTGGAGCTCAATATGCAACGAGTTGCATATTGACGAAACACCACATCAAATGTTTAGTTCTCTCTCATTTATGTACCCAAAAATATTAAAAGATATTAAACATGGCAAGAGTTGAAGCTTATGAAAACTACCTATCTAGGCAAGTTTAAATGAGGCCGGAAATAACAAACAACAATTCCGGAAAATCCCCATATGCATAAATAGCAATTTAAAGGAAACAACAATAATAAACATGTTTAAATGTTGTTATCATGATGCGGATGACAATGCAAGTTTTATGCCTTTTTATAAAAATGTTGACATGACCATGTTATGAAGCATTTGTCACCGTGGTGGAAGAAAGGGGTGCCACGGCAACGAATCCGAAAATCATACCACGGCCACATATCGGTTCCGGTAGCTCATGGAGATACCAGTGCAATAGAAGCAAGTGTGTGGATGTGCGGAACATGCTAGAGATGATGGGGTGCTCCCGACTACCGGGTTCCCACAGGTTAGAGTCATGGAAACGAGTGACAAATCGGACACGGTGCAAACATGAGCAACTCATAGAACACATGCATTCGTTCATGGGCGGTCGTCTCGCCATTATACCTTAGAAGCGTGCGTTTCGAGGCGGTTCAAAAATGTCGAGTGAAGTAGTCGTACACATTCTGTAGATGTTCGGGGTCACGACAAGGAACTTGACGTCCACGGGGTCTTCGCGGGTCGACAGTAGTGGTATATGTTTCGTAGTCGTTTGAGTCATCGGTAGAGGAACTTGGTGGTCCATGTAGTCGAACTTGGCGCATCCGAGGGGTGCTTGGTGAAATCACGTAGTCGTACACGGGTCGTAGAGGTACTTGGCGTCCCTGAGTCGAGGGTAGTGGTTCCCTTGGCGTTGTAGTCGCGCATGGTGATGAGCGTCAGGGTACTTGATGGTCTCGAACTCCAAAGTGGTACAAGGAGAGATGCGCGGCCGTGGTCATCTTCTGACCTGGGGCTCCATGATGGCGCCGTGGTGGTCTTGCAGCAACAGCAGCAGCAAGCCGTCGGGAAGGAGATTCGATGACGACCGGTGCTGGGGGCTCCGGCGAACTCCGACCAAAACAGAGGGGACGAGCGGCGCGGGGCTCCTGCTGGGCGGGAGGACGATGGATGCGGGCGCAGGTACTCGAGGAGCTCCTCTCCTAGAGCGCTCGGGCGACGGGGACTTGGTGAGGAGGAAGCGCGGGAACACCGGTTCCATCCGGGAACGAGGCGGGGCGAGCTAGGCGGCCTGGACTCGCCGGCCGGAGGGGCGACGGGGCATGGCTTCGGCCGCCATGGAAGGCAAGGCGTGGGGCGCACGGTGGTGGTGGTGGGGTTCTCCGGCAACAACGAGCTGTAGGAGGCCGGCCTTGGAGAGGCGCGGGTTGGCGAGGTGGTAGCGGGGGCTCCAGACGGCGCGGAGGCGGAGAGGCGCGACGACGGCGTTTTCGGGCCGGATCGAGGAGCAGGGAGGCGAGGGGATCGGGCGCAGGGAGCTCCTCTCCCTGGCTCGATGCGTGCGTGTGTTTGTGGCGGCGGGCAGAGGGAACGAAAAGGAGAGGTATCGAGCAGGGGGTCGGGCTAGGGTTAGATAGGAGCTGCGGCTAGGCCTACAAGAGCAAATTGGCCGGCCTGAGTTCTTGGCTGGGCTTCTCTCCCTCTTTCTCCCTCCTTTAAATCTCTTCCATATACAGAAAAGCGAAGAAAGAAGAGGAGAGAAAAGAAATGGGTGGACAAAGAATTTGGGCATGGGGATTATTTTCCCGGACTCACAAAAAAATACGAGGAACTTGACAAAATGGCTTGAGGATTTTTAGAGGAAGTAAAATCCACACGCGTTGGATTTAACTCGGCAGGTTTGCATTTCGAAACCCATTCAAATGAACTCCAAACGGGTTGAAAACTATAGTAGGTGACCCTACACACCAGATGTGATTTATGGGTAGATTTGGAACATTTCTGGATAAAGTAAAATTGCAACTCAATTTTACTAAAAGGCCCCAAAGAAGAATTGAAGTTGAGTTGGATAAAGGAAATTTGAAGAACAGAGCAAATGTGTTATGGATGATTCCACGCCAATGGAATGGTTTAGTATAGCTCCCTAAGTATTGGGAGGATATGTTATAAAGAGAAATCACCATGTGAATTCCCTCGATTTAAATAGATCAAAAATCTATGCAATTTATTTAGTTGAGTTTTAAAAATTAAATGACATGATGGCATGATGACATGATGCAATGAAAAATAAAAGAGCAAGCACAAAAGAAACACACGGTGATCACGAAAATATGGAAGTCTTCTGATGCGTCGGTCTTGGGGCGTTACATTGGTGTAGGAGTCACAGGAACAGATTTCTGTGACGAACTACTTTCCAATAAGGGAGCAGGTACAGTTACCTCATCAAGTTCTACTTTCCTCCCACTCACTTCTTTTGATAGAAACTCCTTCTCTAGAAAGGATCCATTTTTAGCAACAAATGTCTTGCCTTCGGATCTGTGATAGAAGGTGTACCCAACAGTCTCCTTTGGGTATCCTATGAAGACACATTTCTCTGATTTGCACTACAAAAGAAGACACATCCGTGACATTTTGGGCTGAACGAATTTTTTTCCTGTCATGCTTATGACACTTCTATGATGATAATTGTGACAAAACCCGGTATCATCATAGATGTGGTGGGATCCTACTTGTATGAGAAAAGATCATGATAGAAAATGGGCTTTTCATCCTGGGAAGGCCGGAGACACAGCTGCATGACATTCTTTGGGCCGTCCATGACGGAGAAAACCGTGGTAGAAGCGAGGGCGAGGAAAATATTAGGGGAGTTCCTGGTTACGGTGGGTGGTCGGGGGCCCAGCGATGCTTGTTTCTCTCGTAAGTACGCGTGTGTGTGTGAGGCATTGTGCTCTAACTGAACCCGAGCGAGGCGTTGCTCTCTAACTGAACCCGAGCGATTGCACTGCAGGCTACGCGTTACTGAACCCGAGCGATCGATCGATCCCTTGCCGTTAACTGAACCCGAGTGATTCCTTCACTACTACTGCTAACTGAAGCCGATCGATGCTGCCTCTGGATGAACAGTGAGCGTTGTTGGGGGGTTTGGATGAACAGTTCCTGGTGGGGGTTGGATGAACAGGACCCCGTGGTAGTAGAGGCCGTTGCCGCTGGATGAACAGGACCCCGATCGATCGAGCCGGTGGATGAATAGGACCCCGTGGTGGGATTGATGAACAGGACCCCGTGGAGGACTGGACGAACAGGACCCCGTGGAGGGCTGGTGGAACAGTAGCCGGTGGAGGACTGGTTGAACAGTAGCCGGTGGAGGGCTGGATGAACAGTAGCCCGTGGTGGGGTGGTTGAATAGGACCCTGTAGAGAGGGCTGGTTGAACAGTAGCCAGTGGAGGAGCGCGCGGTGGAGGCTGGATGAACAGGATCCCATGGATGAACATTCATAGGTGGAGGCTAGAGGAGGTCGACGGTGGATGAACAGTAGCCCGTGGAGGCAGGAGGAGGTCGACGGTGGAGATGAACAGTATCCCGTGGAGTCCCATTTTGCGGTACGCCACACCCCTCTCGATGAACAAGACCCCCGTTTCGACCGTAGCGCTCCAACACAAGTTCATTTCCTCCGTTTTGCGGTACGCCACACCCCTCCCGATCAACAGGACCCCGCTTCAACCGTCGGAGGTACGTTTCCTCCGTTTTGTGGTACGCCAGACCCCTCACGATGAACAGGATCCCGTTTCCACCGTGGCCAGTCGAACACAAGGCCGTTTCCTCCGTCCTGCGGTACGCCAGGCCTCGATTCCATCGGTTGTTCCGTCCAAGCCGGTTGGCTCCCAATGAACATCACGCGTTCCGTTGCCTCCCGATGAACACGACGAATTCCGTTGCCTCCCCATGAACACGACGACGACGCAGTTTCTCCGTTCTGACCCAGCCACAGCCCTGTACATGGGCCCTGGCCGTACGTATGTGCGAGTAGGCGTTAGAGACCCCGCCCGTATGTACGTATGTGGCCGTATTTACTTTCTTGCACCCTGGCCGCTGGACGTACGTGTACATGCTACATGCGCGCCTCTACTATCACACGTGCCCTTCCTTACACGGCCACGGTTCATCGCGGTAGCCTGCAGACAGACCGATCGACCAGTATGTACGTACACTTTCACGACCAGAATGACAACGCTACGTACGCTTCGACCGGGTGGGTCCCGACTGTCAGGCACTTCCTTGCGTGCGAAGATGTAGCGGCCGTGGACCCAGCTGTCAGCCTCTCCACGTACGGTACTCTTCCGATCGAAGTCGTTCGTTGACCACGTTGACCACGCCGTGCCGAGAGCAACAGGGCGGTGGACGACGGCGAGGCCTAGGAAGGGGACGAAGCGAAGCCGGGGAAGATGCGGCAGTGGATGCCCACATGGAGGGGAGTACGTGGGTTGACTGCTTCGGCTGCGGTGTGAGGCTGCCGTCGCCGGAGAATAACAGGAGGTGTGGGTGAGTATAGAGGGATGGCATGGCCGGCGGTGGCAGCACAGCCGGACACGGAAGGCAGGAGCTGGCGGCCCGGCCAACGCTGGTTTGGGCGGTTGGAGCAAGAAGACCAGAGGTTGATGAAGCACTACGACCGTTGGATGGACATCATACGGTCACTGGAGCTAGAATTGTTCATATTGACTAAGTTGACAAAGCCCTCCATCCCCGTCATGTTAGTAGACCCACGAGTCAGCCTCCCACAATGGTGGGTCCCAGTTAGCAGGGGGAGTATTCATTTTTTTGTGCGTTATAAGGAGGCACTTCCTTGTGTGCGAAGATATAGCCGGTGGGGTCCGAGCTGACAGCGGGGGGAATCTTTTTTTCAAGAAATACAGAGGCCCTTCCGGTGGGTCCCAGCTGTCAGGTGGAGGAATCATTATTTTGCATATAATAATGAGGCATTTCCTTGTGTGGACCCCCACTGTCAGCCTCTTCCGATGGATGTTGTTTGTTGACCATGTTGACCTTGCTGCACCGAGAGCACAAACGCGGTGGACGAGGGCGAGGCCCTGGAAGGGAACGACCCGGAACCGCGAAGCCACCGCAGCGGATGCCCACGCTGAGGGGTGTACGAGCGCTGACTGGTCGGCTGCGGGGTGAGGCTGACGTTGCCAGAAAATAACAGGATGTGCGGGTGGGTAGAGGGATGGCCTGGCGGCAGCATAGCCAGCCACGGGAGGAGGGAGCAGGCAGTCCCGCCACCGCTGGTTTGGGCGGCTGGAGCAGGAAGATCAGAGATTGAAGGAGCACGGCGGCCGTTGGATGGTCATCCAACAGTCACTGCTCTGTGTTGACTAAGTTGACAAAGCCTTGCGTACGCGTCAAAAAAATTAGGACATCGTCATTGTCAACCTTGTAGGCCCAGAAGTCGGCCTCCAAATCTATGGAAAACAACAACCACTACAAAAAATACACTTCCGTGATGATACGTGTTTGTCGCAGTAGGTCGCGTTTTTTGTCATGCATGTACATCCATGACAATTTTATGATAGAATCAAGATAGTCATACCTGTGCTGTCGTAGAAGTGTTCCATGACATTACCAAAATTATCATCACGGAAGTGTCCACTTCCATGACGATAAATCACACGTCACAGAAGTGCTTTCGTCAAGGGTGACCGACACGTGGCATCCACCGTAACAAAATGATGTTAAGCTATCGGGTCCGGTTTTGGATCCGATAACCCGCTAACAGCCCCGACCAATGGGGATTTTCCACGTGTAAAGTCATCATTGGCTGGAGGAAACACGTGTCGGCTCACCATTGGGACAGATGTCATCCACTCATTGGACCGAAGGCGCCTATGATACGTCGACATGTGGCACGGCCGAACAGAGGCCCATTCCTGTGAAAAGGCCGGCACGTTTGACTTGGTCAAAAGGTGGCGGGCCGGCCCACGGGAAGCCTGTTAACGGCCTATTCGCATATAGCCCATTTACAGCCCGCTAACCCAGGGCCCGTTACGACCTATCCGAATTCGACCCAGTAGCGTCATTTGGGCCGTCCAATATGATTCCAGCCCATTTTAAGTTCCGGCCCATGTATGGCCCATGACGTCTTTCGGCCCATATTTGGCCCTTTGTAACTCTTGGCCCATTAACGGCCCGTGGTGAAACTGGCCCGTAATGAACAGTGTATCACTTTATACCCATTAACGGCCCATTAATCCATTGGGCCATTTATGGCCCATGTTATCTTTCGGCCTTCTCAGGGCCCATTTATTCTTGGGCTCATTTCCAGCATTTGGTTACTTACGGCCCATTACTGCCATTTTCTGCTTGTGGGCCAAATTCAGCCCGTGGTTACAGTCGGCCCGTTTGTGGCATGTTAATACGTTGGGCCGTTTTCATAGCGTCATCAAATACGGCCTATTAACGACGGCCCGTTATGGTCGGCCCATGAACGGACGACTCCAACTCTAGCCCGTTTACGGCTATAATGCGATCTGTTTTTGGCCCATGTTTGGCCAATCGATCATACGGCCCGTCTAAGGCCCATTGATGATACGACCCATAGAAGGCCCATTGTTTCTATGGCCCGTAGAAGGCCCATTGTTTCTATGGACCGTAGAAGGCCCATTGTTTCTACGGCCCGTAGGAAGCCCAGTGTCACTACAGTAAATATGTAGCCCATGGCATGTTAAAGGCAGGAAACTACTATAGGTTTAGACCTGCTAATGGCCTAAGATGATTATAGGCCCACATTTTGGCCCATATGAGTAACGGGCCGGCCTGAAGACCAACAACACTGAGATCCACTGAACCTTCGGGCCTAAATTACAGCATATCGACCAAAGAATAAACCTAGACTATACAATAAAGAAATTACGGCATATTACATCCACTGGGAATCAAAGTTCTCTACCGGTTATAATAAAGCGCAACATGACCGCGGATTACATACACTGGGCATCAAAGGTCACCACCAGTGCATATAAACGCGCCGACAAAAGAATATACAAAACTGAGAGCACTTCAGAAGGCACTGGACCTGGCAAGCTCGGGCCCTGCAAGCAGCCGAACAAGCTGATGAGACCTCAGTTGTTTCAACAATAGATGCTTCATCCCTAGCTGTATGGCACCATAGTGCGCAAGGCAGTCCCCTGACATCTTCATTACATCTTTGACTTCAAGTCGGAGCTGAGCTAAAGCAAGCCTTTCCGCTTTAAGTTGAGACTGAAGAAGTCGAACTGATTGACACAGCGACTGCGCAGAGGTTGTCTCACACTAGCTGGTGAGTAGCTTCAACTCACTGTCTTCATCAAGACAGGACCTTGGGGTCATCTCGCTGTCCTCAAGATGGTTTGGCTCACTATCTTTCCTAAAGTTCTACCTGGCATAAGAGATACGACTCTGAAAGAGAAACACGGAGACACGTAACAGGTTTCACAATTATATAAGCAAATAAATGGATCTGTTCTGCATCAGGAACATGTTTTTACAACTACAATTTAAAACGGGTAGTTGTTGCAAACATCCAATCAGATGTAAACAGCAGTGGAGGAAATGATGCCTATCCAGATCTATACTGGAGCAAAGTTTGAAGGCTTGAGAAGGATGAACTTACATTACATGTTAACACGGGCTGGACAAAGACCTTCTCCATGTTGATGGAAAGATAATTCAATAAATTCCCCAAAGAAAATTCTTTATAAGCGTTGCCATTATTCTACATTTTGCACAGAGTAAATAGAGATCAAATAATATTGGAAGAAATAGAGGATAATGAAGCTCAGGTGCAGACTAATGATACATAATCAAATAGCAATTAATTAAGTACAGTGTTACAAGGCAAAAGGTACTGACAAGAGGAATGCAGACATCAACGTGTGCAGTGGCATTGGCTTTATTCAACATTTTGGTAAGAGTAAATGTAGATATGATAATTTGGAGAAAGTGGAGGGCAGGGCAGATAAGATGCAGAGTAATGCTAGACAATCAACTATCTCGTGATGCATGTACAGTAATACCACCATCGTCCGTTATTAGTTGTCGCTCAAATGGATGTATCTAGCACTATTAAGTTCTAAATACATCCAATTGATCAACAATTAATTCGATACAGAGGGAGTACAAGACAATAGGTACTTACATGAGCAATCCAAAACTTCATAACCATTGTGTTAATTCTACATTTATCCAAGAGTAAATATAGATCTTATAATTTCAAGCAAATGGAGGATAAAGAAGTGAACATTTACAGTGATGCTACATAATCAAACAGCAATGAGTGTAAGTATGCTGACAAAGGGCAAGAGGTACTGACAAGAGCAATGCAGAGCCCAGTATTGTCGTGAGATCCTATGATCCTTTGAGCAAGGAGATTCATCTGAAATTAGTTTTCATACAAGAGAGAAGGTAAGGCACATGCAGAAATTTAGGAGTTCAAATTTTGAATTGATATCATAGCCAGTACCTGACGCTGGGCTGTCAGCAGTTCTAATAGGGGTTTGGCCACTGGAGTAGGGGTAAAGTCTGTTACAGTTGGGCCAGTGTTTTCTGTGGCTGCTGATCTATCTGATTTAACAGGTATCACTACCTTTTCCAAATACCTTGTTTGTACTCCTTGAGGATCTGCAATCACCCTCTCTTTTTGGACATCTATTACGAAAGAACAACATTTGACTGGAAAAACATAGTATGACGACACATGGAATAGATACAGAAAATGGATAGGTATGGCATATAGTCATATATCATGCTTAAACTAAGCAGATGGTGTAACAAAGTAGAAGTAATGCAAGAGGTCAGATGCAAAATATGTGCGACTAATACAACCTTAACAAGTTAGAGCATGCACCTTGATGGGTGAATAAGATAGGCCATCCTCCACCATGCCAAGTTTGTTAGCAGTCGGTGTACAAAAGTACGGGCTCTCCTTTTTGACCTCTTTACTTGTGCATGGGCAGTTAGAGCCACGACCACGGCCACACTAAGCAGGACGGAAGGAGGGAGCCGGAGCACAAGACAAACAAAGCGATGCCAAGGCCAGAGACACGAAGAACAGAGGGGCAAAGCAGGTCCCCCCGGCAAGGCCCTTATCGGGGCAGCCTCGGCGGCCCCGGCAAGAACCTTGCCGGGGCAACTTGCCCAAGCACCAGCGGGACGAGCCACCCTTGAGCCCACGGCTTTCAACGTAGTCAACCACGTTAAGGCAAGGGCTCGGGAAGCACCTCCTTGGTGGCATGCAGATCTTCATCAAGATCATGAACACACAAGATCAGATGAGAACTAGAAGACGGCGACCCTTCGCCGGATTCTAGCCGAGGAGATCCATGAGACCCCCGGCAAGCACCTTGCCAGGGACAACGGCAACGCCACGGCAAGACCCTTGCCGAGGGCATCAGCGGGGCCACAGCCAGGCTCGCGTCGACCAAGACTCCACCGACCGTCCCCAAGCAGCTGCTAGCTCAACCAGCTTGGCACGCACCTGCGTGGCGACGAGCGGCCTCTACGCCAAGTCAGCAAGCACCTGCGTGGTGGCATGCAAATTTTCATGAAGGCTCCACCACCGCGCCACCTCAGCTGCCTGCCTTCCTACATAGCGCCACTCGCATCGCTGGCCAGGGCACGTGTCAAAGCCAGGCGAGGCGACAACGGACGGGACGGGACGGGCTCCGTTCCCGTCCCCTATAAAGCAAGGGGACACCTAAGTGATACATTAAATGCATCTTGTCCTGTAATACGGGCAATAAGCTCGCATCACTGTTACCTTTCCACCTCCTGTGTGCCACTGTGGCAACCCCTTTTCCTATAAATGGAGGCCCGACGCGACCAGGAGAAGGATTCGGCTTTTCTGGGCTCGTTACACCGCGTAGCTAGCTCAAGAACACAAGAACACTCAATACAACCATCAAAGCAGGACTAGGGTTTTACGCATCCTCGCGGCCCGAACCTGGGTAAACGAACCGCGTTCTTCCTGTTAAATTCGCTCTTCGCTCAACCCCGCGCCCCGCCAATCGTAGTAGGGATTCTTGTGATCCCATAGGTCTCGTTTCCCCGACATCTTTGGCGCGCCAGGTAGGGGGCGCAGTTGTGAGAATCAGCTTTAGTAGCTAGTTCAGTGGTTATTCATCGCCATGGCTCCTAAGAAGAAGACAACCACGGCGATCGGCTCATCAGGAGCCGAACGGCCCGTCCCGACGCGGGCGAGCAGCGGACCGGTCGCGGACAGAACCCGGGGCGCGGCCCGCGAGCACCAACGCCGCCCTAGTAGCCGGAGCTTGGTGGGCGACGACGCTCATGTGCCAGGCAACGAGCCGCACGTCGCCAAATCCAAAGACGGAGTCGGGCCCTCCGCGGGCGACGCGGGGCCCTCCAAGGACGTTGTCGCACCGCCTGTAGGCGGCACGGCGGCTTCGAAGACACCCACTCCGGCGCCCACGGCGCGCTCCTCTTAGGCTGCACGCGACGAACGGCGTCACCACGCTGAAGACCCCGGGCGCTGCCATGGGAGGAGTCCCGTACTTCACTCGCGGGACGCAGAAGACCTGCACGCTTGCCGAAGCACTGGCGAAAATGGCATGCAACCGCAGGGCCGTGATAGAACTCCATCTAACAAGGTTAGAAGTCGAAGTGTGTCGCGATCCACGCAGGTTTCACCACCACCGACGCCAGCAGAGGCCTTAGCGCGCGCGTAGTTGCTAGTGTACTACTTGTTGCACCCACCGGAGAGCACCTCAAGTACGTAGTCCAAATGCACTTCCCCAGGGAGACGTCGACGAACAACACTGCTGAGTACGAGGGATTGATTGCCGGTCTCAGGATCACGGCATACCTCGGGATCAGGAAACTCATCGTCAGGGGTGACTCGCAGCTTGTCGTCAAGTAAGTCAACAAGGATTACTAGAGCCTGTTGATGAAAGCCTACGTAGATGAAGTGAGGAAGCTGGAAGAGCGTTTTGACGGTATACAGGTGGAGCACGTTCCCCGAGCGGAGAACTACATCGCCGACTACCTGTCAAAACGTGCTGCCCTCAAGCAACCTGTGGAACCAGTTACCTTTGTGCTTCGACTAACTCAGCCATCCGTTGAACCATCAACAGAGCAGAACAAGCGGAGGAAATCAGGGCCTCGCAAGTACTTTCCCGCCGAGCTCCCCGGAGCCGCCGGCAAGGATGTTGCCGGAGACGCTGAGCCGGCCCTGGGACGACTGGCTCCGTCAGAGCGTCAAGCTCTTGCCATGGAGGCAGCCGCCCCCATGGTGGAACAAATGCCTTTAATCCTTGTCGTCGAGCCTCAGGCTCCGGCATGGGCACAGCATACCGTCCGATTCCTCCAAACAGGGGAGCTTCTTGAGGAGCAGGAAGAAGCGGAGAATGTAGCCCATCGGTCTGCTATGTATCAGTTCGTCGATGACGTCCTATACAGGAAAAGACCGAACGGTGTGAAATTGATGTGTATTCCCCGGGAGGAAGGACTGGGCCTGTTGGCAGAAATACACGGAGGCATAGGTGGATCCCACATAGGGTCAAGAGCCCTGGCCGGCAAGGCATTCCGGCAGGGTTTATTCTGGCCCACTGCCCTCCAGGATGTGACGACACTAGTAACCATGTGTGAAGCATGTCAGTTCCATTCAAAGAAGCTTCATCAACCAGCTCAAGCCCTTCAAACAATTCCTCTCTCCTGGCCATTTTCGGTCTGGGGGCTCGACATACTGGGCCCCTCCCACCGTGCTGTCGGGGGCTTTGAGTACATGTACGTTGCAATCGACAAGTTGACAAAGTGGCCGGAGGTGGAGGCAGTTAGAAAGGTGACAGCCCAGTCAGCCGTCAAGTTCTTCAAAGGACTAGTTTGCCGTTTTGGTGTACCCAACAGGGTCATTAGCGACAACGGCACGCAGTTCACAAGCAGCACCTTCATGCAGTACATCCAAGACCTCGGCAGCAAGGTCTGTTTTGCTTCTGTTGCTAACCCACGAAGAAATGGCCAAGCTGAGAGGGCAAACGCTGAAGTGCTATGGGGCCTGAGAACGAAGACCTTTGACAAGCTGCATAAGAGCGGAAGGCGTTGGATTGATGAGTTGCCGACGGTTCTTTGGTCGATAAGAACGGCGCCAAATCGAGCCACCGGCCAAACACCCTTTGCCCTGGTATACGGGGCAAAAGCAGTTCTCCCT
The DNA here is from genome assembly GCF_002575655.3 of Aegilops tauschii subsp. strangulata. Classification (NCBI taxonomy): domain Eukaryota; kingdom Viridiplantae; phylum Streptophyta; class Magnoliopsida; order Poales; family Poaceae; genus Aegilops; species Aegilops tauschii. Next base: position 582,208,388 of record NC_053036.3, read on the forward strand.
ACGGAACTCATATATGGGTCGCCTCGACTGCTCGCTTACGACGAGCTTGAGCAATAGCAATTGCGGCAAGATGACGCGATGCTCCTTGAGGAAGATCGTCTTCGGGCGGCTGTGAGAGCAGCGCGCTACCAGCAAGCCTTGCGCCGCTACCATTGTTGGAAATATGCCCTAGAGGCAATAATAAATTGGTTATTATCATATTTCCTTGTTCATGATAATCGTTTATTATCCATGCTAAAATTGTATTGATAGGAAACTCAAATACATGTGTGGATACATAGACAACACCATGTCCCTAGTAAGCCTCTAGTTGACTAGCTCTTTGATCAATAGATGGTTACGGTTTCCTGACCATGGACATTGGATGTCGTTGATAACGGGATCACATCATTAGGAGAATGATGTGATGGACAAGACCCAATCCTAAGCCTAGCACAAGATCGTGTAGTTCGTTTGCTAAGAGCTTGTCTAATGTCAAGTATCATTTCCTTAGACCATGAGATTGTGCAACTCCCGGATACCGTAGGAATGCTTTTGGTGTACCAAACGTCACAACGTAACTGGGTGGCTATAAAGGTGCACTACAGGTATCTCCGAAAGTTTCTGTTGGGTTGGCACGAATCGAGACTGGGATTTGTCACTCCGTGTAAACGGAGAGGTATCTCTGGGCCCACTCGGTAGGACATCACCATAATGTGCACAATGTGACCCAGGAGTTGATCACGGGATGATGTGTTACGAAACGAGTAAAGAGACTTGCCGGTAACGAGATTGAACAAGGTATCAGGATACCGACGATCGAATCTCGGGCAAGTAACATACCGATTGACAAAGGGAATTGTATACGGGATTGATTGAATCCTCGACATCGTGGTTCATCCGATGAGATCATCAAGGAGCATGTGGGAGCCAACATGGGTATCCAGATCCCGCTGTTGGTTATTGGCCGGAGAGTCGTCTCGGTCATGTCTACGTGTCTCCCGAACCCGTAGGTTCTACACACTTAAGGTTCGGTGACTGTAGGGTTGTAGAGATATTAGTATGCGGAAACCCGAAAGTTGTTCAGAGTCCCGGATGAGATCCCGGACGTCACGAGGAGTTCCGTAATGGTCCGGAGGTCAAGAATTATATATAGGAAGTCAAGTTTCGGCCACCGGGAAAGTTTCGGGGGTCACCGGTATTGTACCGGGACCACCGGAAGGGTCCCGGGGGTCCACCGGGTGGGGCCACCTATCCCGGAGGGCCCCATGGGCTGAAGTGGGAAGGGAACCAGCCCCTAGTGGTCTGGGGCTCCCCCCATGGGCCTCCCCCTGCGCCTAGGGTTGGAAACCCTAGGGGTGGGGGCGCCCCACCTGACTTGGGGGGCAAGTTTCCCCCTGGCCGCCGTCCCCCCTTGTAGATGGGATCCAGGGCCGACGCCCCGCCCCTAGGGGGCCTATATATAGTGGTGGGGGAGGGAGGGCAGCAGCACCACAGCGCCTGGCACCTCCCTCTCCCCCTGCAACACCTCTCCCTCTCGCAGAAGCTTGGCGAAGCCCTGCCGAGATCCCCGCTACTTCCACCACCACGCCGTCGTGCTGCTGGATCTCCATCAACCTCTCCTTCCCCCTTGCTGGACCAAGATGGAGGAGATGTCGCTGCTCCGTACATGTGTTGAACGCGGAGGTGCCGTCCGTTCGGCGCTAGGATCATCGGTGATTTGGATCACGACGAGTATGACTCCATCAACCCCGTTCTCTTGAACGCTTCCGCTCGTGATCTACAAGGGTATGTAGATGCACTCCTTCCCTCTCGTTGCTAGTAAACTCCATAGATTGATCTTGGTGATGCGTAGAAAATTTTGAATTTCTGCTACGTTCCCCAACAACCATAGCCGCAAGGTTCATGCCCGAAGCCTTGAGGAACGCGGCCTTGTTCTTTGGCGCATTCAATTGGCCAAGAATACCAACAAGTTGACGGCAAAGTGGGAAGGCCCTTATCGGGTAATACGAGTCACCAGGCCCGGCGCAGTCTGCCTGGAGACCGAAGATGCTATTCCAGTGAGCAACTCCTGGAATATCGAGCATCTTCGCAAGTTTTACCCATAAGGCGCGGCTTGCCGGGCCCCCCGGCAAGCCACCTTTTGTACAAGCCTTGCCGGCAAGGCATGTAACCCTTTATCCAAAGCCAGGCACAGACCCTGAGCATAAATAAATGAAGCGCTAGCGCCCTAAGTTATAGCATGCATGCTAGGTTGAGTCTCCCCCTCGGTTAGGGTTGATAGTGCTTGGCAGCGACTAACCCCTGGCCTAGAGGTCGAGTATGCGTCTTCCTGTCCTCTTTGGTTCGCAGGGCATGTGGACACTTCTACTAAGCCACTCGGAAAAAAGAGAACGGACCGGCGCTCCGACCCCGGCAAGCCAAAGTTGCCGGGGGCTGAAGACACAAGGATCCGGCCCCGGCAAGCCAAGGTTGCCAGGGGCTACAAACTCAGATAAGTCCTTCATCTCCTGTCGTGCATTTCTGTATGGATTGGGACTTATGAAACCTCGTTTATTTCCGGAATACCGTGTTCCCCTCTTTCCCGTGCCCAAGAATAAAAACCCTGGGCCAGAATTTGGTTGTAGCTGCGGTAGGAAGGTAACGAACGAGGGGCCTAACCCTACTTCGCCCCTGCCTCCGCCGAAAACGTGAGAATGGTCGACCGAAGTAAGGGGGGCGGCAAGGCCTGTTGCCGGGCGACGATGTTTATCTTAAAAATAACACGGACTCATTCCTTGGCATGGGCCTCGCTCATGCACAAAGAACCCGGCAAACACCCCTTTTCATTAAAAACATCCCATACAGGTATAGTTCATACAGAATGAAAAACACGAGCAAGGGGGTTACAAGCTTTAAATTCTACTAAGGCCCGAAGGCTTACAAACTAAAAAGAGATTAGGTGCCCGTAATCCCTTTTTTGTCCCTCTCCTCAGGAGACAGAGCAAGATGGTGAAAGGGCAAAAGGGGCGCCTAGGCGTGGTACGAGCAGCAGAAGGCACCAGGAGAACATCCCGGTGGCCTCCCCGATGAGAGGCTGGTGATGATGATGACGGGGGAAGACCTGGAAGACGAGGCGGTTGGACCGGCAATACGCAACGAAGGCGTCGCTGCCCGCGTAGTCTGAGTTGACGGCCCGCCATCCGCCTTCTTCGCCTTCCCCGGGCCTCCTACGCCAGCCGCCCAAGGAGGCGACCCCGAGAAGTTCAAGGGTCCCGGTGCAGATGTTGCTGCTGCCGACGCCGCCCCGGGACGGAAGGTCCGACACCTAGTCGGGCCCATCATCCTCCCGCCTACTACTCTCGTCGTCGCTGTCGCTGTCCTCCTCGTCACTCTCGCTCGTGGAGCAATCTTCATCGTCGGAGGAGCTCTCCACACAGCACTTAAGGCGAGTTCCAAGATCTCCGAAGACCTTGACGGAGAGTACGCCGCCCTCCATTAACTTGAAGTAGAGGACGAGCCCCACCGTCAAGCTACGGATGCGAGCAAACGTCTTCCATCCACGATGGAGATACATCACATGCGGAGCGGGGAAGTCGACGCCGAGCCGCGTACCGCCGGTCCCGCAGCCCCTCATGTGCAATCTGAGGGTTTGGAGCGGATCGACCTCCATCTCCTCAGCAAAAGGGGTGGGGAGACGGAGACGACGACGCGGTGGCCGGCGCAGCCTGATGAAGAACTCACGGGGCCGGTCCCCGACATGGCCCTCCATCGCAGGAGGCACCACTGGCGGAAGCACGGCCGCCGCACCGCCTCGTCCTCCTCTCCCCCGACCACCGCGGCGACCTTGGCCACGCCCCCTCCCCCTTCCTCTCATGGCTGGCTCCGCCGCCACGGGTTCATGGGAGGGAGGGACGCGCTGGCGAGCAGCAACCCTCGTCGCCACCGTCGAAGAGCCCGTGCCTTCTCTCGCCATGACAGGTGGAAAGAACAAGCGGAGAGCAAGGAAGATGGATGCTGAAGGAATGTGGGACGACGCCCTCCTCACCTCCTCCTTATAAAGAGGCGGAGTCGAGGCTCGACCGCCCCACTCAGCCAATCCAGCTATCGGAGGCGCAGGGAATCCGGACCGACCCGCTCCCCAAATCAGCGAAGGCCCGGTTTCCCGCCTCCAACACTCACCACTCGCATGAACGACGCATGGCGAGCGAGCAGGGTCGAAAAGACGGGTGAGAGAACCGTCCCCCGCCACGTGATCGGTGGGGCACAGACGCCCTGAAGCCCACGACCCGGGTCATCTCAGTAAATGAGCCGCGCCTCCACGCCTCCCTCTTTTTACGGGGAAGGCGCGAGCCGGCTCTTTATTGCAATGTGACGCATGGATGTGGAAGCCACCCCACGCATGCCCCCCACGTCACGCCTGGTCCTCGACGACGCGCATTCAACGCAGGTCGTGGGGAAGCGCAGCGGACAAAAAGTTACTGCGGTGAAAATTCGCCCCACCTGCCCGCGCACCGTTCTGGACCTGGCGCAACAACGTGTCGCGCTTATGTGTGGCCCAGACCCGGGGGCTCCTGTCGGTGTACAAAAGTAGGGTCTCTCCTTTTTTACCACTTTACTTGTGCACGAGCAGTTAGAGCCACGACCGCGGCCACACTAAGCAGGACAGAAGGAGGGAGCCGGAGCACAAGACAAACAACGCGACGCCAAGGCCAGAGACACGAAGAACAGAGGGGCAAAGCAGGTCCCCCCGGCAAGGCCCTTGCCGGGGCGGCCTCGGCAAGAACATTGCCCGGGCAGCTTGCCCAAGCACCAGCGGGACAAGCCACCCTTGAGCCCACGGCATTCAACGTAGTCAACCACGTTAAGGCAAGGGCTCGGGAAGCACCTCCTTGGTGGCATGCAGATCTTCGTCACGATCATGAACACACAAGATCAGATGAGAACCAGAAGACGGCGACCCTTGGCGGGATTCTAGCCGAGGAGATCCACGAGACCCCCGGCAAGCACCATACCGGGGACAACAGCAATGCCACGGCAAGACCCTTGCCGGGCCTCCGGCAAGGCCCTTGCCGAGGGCATCAGCGAGGCCACAGCCAGGCTCGCGTCGACCAAGACTCCACCGACCGTCCCCAAGCAGCTGCTAGCTCAACCAGCTAGGCACGCCCCTACATGGCGATGAGCGGCCTCTACGCCAACTCAGCAATCACCTGCGTGGTGGCATGCAAATCTTCATGAACGCTCCACCACCGCGCCACCTCAGCTGCCTGCCTGCCTACATAGCGCCACTCGCATCGCTGGCCTGGGCACGTGTCAAAGCCAGGCGAGGCGGCAACGGACGAGACGGGCTCCGTTCCCATCCCCGATAAAGCAAGGGGACACCTAAGCGATGCATTAAATGCATCTTGTCCTGTAATACGGGCGATAAGCTCGCAGCACTATTACCTTTCCACTTCCTGTGTGCCACTGTGGCAACCCCTTTTCCTATAAAAGGAGGCCCGAGGCGACCACACGAAGGATTCGGCTTTTCGGGGCACGTCACACCCCGTATCTAGCTCAAGAACACAAGAACACTCAATACATCCACCAAAGCAGGACTAGGGTTTTACGCATCCTAGCGACCCGAACCTGGGTAAACGAACTACATGCTTCCTGTTAAATTCGCTCTTCGCTCAACCCCGCGCAACCGTAGTAGGGATTCTTGTGATCCCATAGGTGTCGTTTCCCCGACATCTTTGGCGCGCCAGGTAGGGGCGCAGTTGTGAGAATCGGCTTTAGCAGCTAGTATAGCGGTTATTCATCGCCATGGCAACTAAGAAGAAGACGACCACGGCGATCGGCTCACCAGGAGCCGAACGGCCTGTCCCGACGCGGGCGAGCAGCGACCGGTCGCGGACAGAACCCGGGGTGCGGCCCGCGAGCACCAACGGCGCCCTAGCAGCCGGAGCTTGGTGGGCGACGACGCTCGTGTGCCAGGCAACGAGCCGCACGTCGCCAAATCCAAAGACAGAGCCGGGCCCTCCGTGGGCGGTGCGGGGCCCTCCAAGGACGTCATTGCAACGCCTGTAGGCGGCACAGCGGCTTCGAAGACACCCACTTCGGTGCCCACGGCGCGCTCCTCTCAGGTTGCGCGCGACGAACGACGTCTCCACGCTGAAGACACCGGGCGCTACCGCGGGAAGAGCCACGTACATCACTCGCGGGACGCAGAAGACCTGCACGCTCGCCGAAGCACTAGCGAAAATGGCATGCAACCGCAGGGCCGTGATAGAGCTCCTTCTAACGTGGTTAGAAGTCGAAGCGTGTCGCGGTCCACGCAGGTTTCGCCACCACCGAGGCCAGCAGAGGCCTTAGCACGCACGCAGTTGCTGGTGTACTACTTGTTGCACCCACCGGAGAGCACCTCAAGTACGTAGTCCAAATGCACTTCCCTAGGGAGATGTCGACGAACAACACTGCTGAGTACGAGGGATTGCTTGCCGGTCTCAGGATCACGGCAGACCTCGGGATCAGGAAACTCATCGTCAGGGGTGACTCGCAACTTGTCGTCAAGCAAGTCAACAAGGATTACCAGAGGCCGATGATGAAAGCCTACGTAGATGAAGTCAGGAAGCTAGAAGAGCATTTTGATGGTATACAGGCGGAGCACGTTCCCCGAGCGGAGAATGACATCACCGACTACCTGTCAAAACGCGCTGCCCTTAAGCTACCTGTGGAACCAGGTACCTTTGTGCTTCGACTAACTCAGCCATCCGTTGAACCATCAACAGAGCAGAACAAGCGGAGGAAATCAGGGCCCGGCAAGTACTTTCCCACCGAGCTCCAGCCCTGGGACGACTGGCTCCGGCAGAGCGTCAAGCTCTTACCATGGAGGCAGCCGCCCCCATGGCGGAAGAAATGCCTTTAATCCTTGCCGTCGAGCCTCAGGCTCCGGCATGGGCACAACATACCGTCCGATTCCTCCAAACAGGGGAGCTTCCTGAGGAGCAGGAAGAAGCGGAGAAAGTAGCCCGTCGGTCTGCTATGTATCAGTTCATCGATGACGTCCTATACAGAAAAAGACCGAACAGTGTGAAATTGAAGTGTATTCCCCGGGAGGAAGGACTGGGGCTGTTGGCAGAAATACATGGAGGCATCTATGGATCCCACATAGGGTCAAGAGCCCTGGCCGGCAAGGCATTACGGCAGGGTTTCTTCTGGCCCACTGCCCTCCACGATGCGACGACACTAGTAACCAAGTGTGAAGCATGTCAGTTCCATTCAAAGAAGCTTCATCAATCAGCTCAAGCCCTTCAAACAATTCCTCTCTCCTGGCCATTTTCGGTCTGGGGGCTCGACATACTGGGCCCCTCCCACCGTGCTGTCGGGGGCTTTGAGTACATGTACGTTGCAATCGACAAGTTCACAAAGTGGCCGGAGGTGGAGGCAGTGAGAAAGGTGACAGCCCAGTCAGCCGTCAAGTTCTTCAAAGGACTAGTTTGCCATTTTGGTGTACCCAACAGGGTCATCACCGACAATGGCACGCAGTTCACAGGCCGCACCTTCATGCAGTACATCCAAGACCTCGGCAGCAAGGTCTGTTTTGCTTCCGTTGCTCACCCGCGAAGCAATGGCCAAGCTGAGAGGGCAAACGCTGAAGTGCTGCGAGGCCTGAGAACGAAGACCTTTGACAGGCTGCATAAGAGTAGAAGGCGTTGGATTGATGAGTTCCCGACGGTTCTTTGGTCAATCAGAACGACGCCAAATCGAGCCACCGGCCAAACACCATTTGCCCTGGTATACGGGGCAGAAGAAGTTCTCCCCACGGAACTCATATACGGGTCGCCTCGGGTGCTCGCTTACGATGAGCTTGAGCAAGAGCAATTGCGGCAAGATGACGCGACGCTCCTTGAGGAAGATCATCTTCGGGAGGCTGTGAGAGCAGCGCGCTACCAGCAAGCCTTGCACCGCTACCATAGCCACAAGGTTCATGCCCGAAGCCTTGAGGAAGGCGACCTTGTTCTTTGGCGCGTTCAATCGGCCAAGAATATCAACTAGTTGATGCCAAAGTGGGAAGGCCCTTATCGGGTAATACGAGTCACCAGGCCCGGCGCAGTCCGCCTGGAGACCGAAGATGCTATTCCAGTGAGCAACTCCTGGAATATCGAGCATCTTCGCAAGTTTTACCCATAAGGCGCGGCTTGCCGGGCCCCCCGGCAAGCCACCTTTTGTACAAGCCTTGTCAGCAAGGCATGTAACCCTTTGTACAAAGCCAGGCGCAGACCCTGAGCATAAATAAATGAAGCGTTGGCGCCCTAAGTTATAGCATGCATGCTAGGTTGAGTCTCCCCCTCGGTTAGGGTTGATAGTGCTTGGCAGCGACTAACCCCTGGCCTAGAGGTCGAGTATGCGTCTTCCTGTCCTCTTTGGTTCGCAGGGCACGTGGGCACTTCTACTAAGCCACTCAGAAAAAAGAGAACGGACCGGCGCTCCGACCCCGGCAAGCCAAAGTTGCCGGGGGCTGAAGACACAAGGATCCGGCCCCGGCAAGCCAAGGTTGTTGGGGGCTGCAAACTCAGATAAGTCCTTCATCTCCTGCCGTGCATTTCTGTATGGATTGGAACGTATGAAACCTTGATTATTTCCGGAATACCGTACTTCCCTCTTTCCCGTGACCAAGAATAAAAACCCTGGGCCGGAATTTGGTTGTAGCCGCGGTAGGAAGGTAACGAACGAAGGGCCTAACCCTACTTCGGCCCTGCCTCCGCCAAAAACGCGAGAATGGTCGACCGAAGTAAGGGGGCGGCAAGGCCTGTTGCCGGGCGACGATGTTTATCTTAAAAATAACAAGGACTCGTTCCTTGGCATGGGTCTCGCTCATGCACAAAGAAACCGGGAAACACCCCTTTTCATTAAAAACATCCCATACAGGTACAGTTCATACAGAATGAAAAACACGAGCAAGGGGGGTTACAAGCTTTAAATTCTACTAAGGCCCAAAGGCTTACAAACTAAAAAGAGATAAGGTGCCCGTTATCCCTTTTTTGTCCCTTTTCTCATCAGACAGAGCAATATGGCGAAAGGGTAAAGGGGCGCCTAGGCGAGGTACAAGCAGCGAAAGGCACCAATAGAACTTCCCGGTGGCCACCCCGACGAGAGGCTGGTGATGATGATGACGGGGGAAGAGCTGGAAGACGAGGCGGTAGGACCGGCAATACGAGACGAAGGCGTCGGTGCCCGCGTACGCCGAGTTGACGGCCCGCCATCCGCCTTCTTCGCCTTCCCCGGGCCTCCTACGCCAACCACCCAAGGAGGCGACCCTGAGAAGTTCAAGGGGCCCGGTGCAGATGTTGCTGCTGCCGACGCCGCCCCGGGACGGACGGTCCGACACCTAGTCGGACCCGTCATCCTCCCGCCTACTACTCTCATCGTCGCTGTCGCTGTCCTCCTCGTCACTCTCGCTAGAGGAGGAATCTTCATCGTCGGAGGAGCTCTCCACACAGCACTTAAGGCGAGTTCCAAGATCTCCGAAGACCTTGACGGAGGGTACGCCGCCCTCCATTAACTTGAAGTAGAGGCCGAGCCCCACCTTCAGGCTATGGATGCGAGCAAACGTCTTCCATCCACGGTGGAGATACATCACATGCGGAGCAAGGAAGTCGACGCCGACCCGCGTACCGCCGGTCCCGCAGCCCCTCATGTGCAATCTGAGGGTCTGGGGCGGATCGACCTCCATCTCCTCAGCAAAAGGGGTGGGGAGACGGAGACAACGATGCGGTGGCCGGCGGAGCTTGATCAAGAACTCCTGGGGCCGGTCCCCGACATGGCCCTCCATCGCAGGAGGCACCACTAGCGGAAGCACGGCCGCTGCACCGCCTCGTCCTCCTCTCCCCCGACCACCGCGGCGACCTCGGCCACGCCTCCTCCCCCTTCCTCTCGTGGCTGGCTCCACCGCCACAGGTTCAAGGGAGGGAGGGATGCGCTGGCGAGCACCAACCCTCGCCGCCACCGTCGAAGAGCCCGCACCTCCTCTCGCCATGACAGGTGGAAAGAACAAGCGGAGAGGAAGGAAGATGGATGCTGAAGGAATGTGGGACGACGCCCTCCTCCCCTCCTCCTTACAAAGAGGCGGAGTCGAGGCTCGGCTGCCCCACTCAGCCAATCCAGCTATCGGAGGCGCAAGGAATCCGGACCGACCCGCTCCCCCAATCAGCGACGGCCCGGTTTCCCGCCACCGACACTCACCACTCGCATGAATGAGGCGTGGCAACTGACCAGGGTCGAAAAGACGGGTGAGAGAACCGTCCCCCGCCCCATGATCGGTGGGAAACGGACGCCCTGAAGCCCATGACCCAGGTCGTCTCAGTAAATGAGCCGCGCCTCCACGCCACCCTCTTTTTACGGGGAAGGCGCGAGCTGCCTCTTTATTGCGATGTGACGCATGCATGCGGAAGCCACCCCACGCATGCCCCCCACGTCACGCACGATCCTCGACGACGGGCGTTCAACGCAGGTCGTGGGGAAGCGCAGTGGACGAAAAGTTACTGCGGTGAAAATCCGCCCCACCTGCCCGCGCACTGTTCTGGGCCTGGCCCAACAACGTGTCGCGCTTATGTGTGGCCCAAACCCGGGGGCTCCTGTCGGTGTACAAAAGTATGGGCTCCCTTTTTGACCCCTTTACTTGTGCACGGGCAGTTAGAGCCATGACCGCGGCCACACTAAGCAGGACAGAAGGAGGGAGCCGGAGCACAAGACAAAAGAAGCGACGCGAAGGCCAGAGACATGAAGAACAGAGGGGCAAAGCAGCTCCCCCCGGCAAGGCCCTTGCCGGGGCGGCCTCGGCAAGAACATTGCCCGAGAAGCTTGCCCAAGCACCAGCGGGACAAGCCACCCTTGAGCCCACGGCATTCAACGTAGTCAACCACGTTAAGGTAAGGGCTCGGGAAGCACCTCCTTGGTGGCATGCATATCTTCGTCACGATCATGAACACACAAGATCAGATGAGAACCAGAAGACGGCGACCCTTGGCGGGATTCTAGCCAAGGAGATCCACGAGACCCCCGGCAAGCACCATGCCGGGGACAACGGCAATGCCACAGCAAGACCCTTGCCGGGCCTCCGGCAAGGCCCTTGCCGAGGGCATCAGCGGGGCCACAGCCAGGCTCACGTCGACCAAGACTCCACCGACCGTCCCCAAGTAGCTGCTAGCTCAACCAGCTGGGCACGCACCTGCGTGGCGACGAGCGGCCTCTACGCCAACTCAGCAAGCACCTGCGTGGTGGCATGCAAATCTTCATGAAGGCTCCATCACAACGCCACCTCAGCTGCCTGCCTGCCTACATAGCGCCACTCGCATCGCTGGCCTGGGCGCGTGTCAAAGCCAGGCGATGCGGCAACGGACGGGACGGGCTCCGTTCCCGTCCCCGATAAAGCAAGGGGACACCTAAGCGATGCATTAAATGCATCTTGGCCTCTAATACGGGCTATAAGCTCGCAGCACTGTTACCTTTCCACCTCCTGTGTGCCACTGTGGCAACCCCTTTTCCTATAAAAGGAGGCCCGAGGCGACCAGGAGAAGGATTCGGATTTTCTGGGCTCGTTACACCCCGTAGCTAGCTCAAGAACACAAGAACACTCAATACATCCACCAAAGCAGGACTAGGGTTTTACGCATCCTCGCGGCCCGAACCTGGGTAAACGAACCGCGTGCTTCCTTTTAAATTTCGCTCTTCGCTCAACCCCGCGCCCCGCCAACCGTAGTAGAGATTCTTATGATCCCATAGGTGTCGTTTCCCCGACATTAGCCAGTGGATTGTTCCGCAATATTCCTCTCGTGCACCCATTCTCATATTCATTTTGATAATGTTCAATATCTGACATGCATGAAAACATAAAAACAAGTGAGCTTATCTTTGTAATGCAGAACTGATTCTAATCCAATACTTCCTCCCTGTAAACCCCTTTGTGCTATCTCTGCAATTCTTCTAAGAGGTGCCATGCATGCTGTAATTTGGTGTGTGCATTAATATAATGTGGCCTACTACTCAAAATATGAGAGCTCCAGAAGTGATGATACTTCGCAGATGATAGCTTCAACATATAGTAAAGAAGAACAAGTCGACCTGACTTGACAGATTCAAAATATACTAAGGGAGGATAACTCGACCTGACCTGTCGACCGCAAGAGAAGAGGATCATCTTAAAGAAGAGCAGAAGAGCAAGCAGATTGAAGATATTACAAGTCTTTCTATACAATGTCGGTCGGCCACCCATGATGAACCAGAGCGCACAGAGAAATACTATTCCTTCCGGTCTCTCCAAATGTGCCTCACGTGCATTTCGAAACTAAAGTAGGAACATTTAGCTGACCAATTAAACATCTCTTAGTTTTACTAATATCAGCATAATATCAGATTTGAATTTGTACAACTAAGCTTGTTTAGCTCGATGGGTGGAGCAGACTACAAAAAAAATACACTTCCGTGATGATACGTGTTTGTCACAGTAGGTCGCGTTTTTTGTCATGCATGTACATCCATGACAAATTTATGACAGAATCAAGATAGTCATACCTGTGCTGTCGTAGAAGTGTTCCATGACATTACCAAAATTATCATCATGGAAGTGTCCACTTCCATGACGATAAATCGCGCGTCACAGAAGTGCTTTTGTCAAGGGTGACCGACACGTGGCATCCACCGTAACGGAACGCCGGTAAGCTATCGGGTCGGGTTTTGGATCTGATAACCCGTTAACAGCCCCGACCAATGGGGATTTTCCACGTGTAAAATCATCATTGGCTGGAGGAAACACGTGTCGGCTCATCGTTGGGACAGATGTCATCCACTCATTGGACAAAAGGCGCCTCTGATACGTCGACACGTGGCACGGCCCAACAGAGGCCCAATCCTGTGAAAAGGTCGGCCCGTTTGACATGGTCAAAAGGTGGCGGGCTGGCCCATGGAAAGCCTGTTAACGGCCTGTTCGCATATAGCCCATTTACAGCCCGCTAACCCAAGGCCCGTTACGCCCTAGCCGAATTAGGCCCAGTAGCGTCATCTGGGCCATCCAATATGATTCCAGCCCGTTTTTTTCACTTCTGGCCCATGTATGGCCCATGAAGTCTTTCGGCCCATATGAGGCCCTATGTAACTCTTGGCCTATTAACGGCCCGTGGTGAAACTGGCCCGTAATAAACAGTGTATCACTTTACACCCATTAACGGCCCGTGGTGAAACTGGCCCGTAATGAACAGTGTATCACTTTATACCCATTAACGGCCCGTTATTCCGTTGGGCCGTTTCCAGCCCATGTTATCTTTCGGCCTTCTCAGAGCCCATTTATTCTTGGGCTCATTTCCAGCATTCGTTTACTTACGGACCGTTACTGTCATTTTCTGCTTGTGGGCCAAATTCAGCCCGTTGTTACAGTCGGCCAGTTTGTGGTCCGTTAATACGTTTCGCCGTTTTCATAGCGTCATCAAATATGGCCTATTAACGATGGCCCGTTATGGTCGGCCCATGAACGGACGATTCCAACTCTAGCCCGTTTACGGCCATAATGCAGCCTGTTATTGGCCCATGTTTGGCCAATCGATCATACGGCCCGTATAAGGCCCATTGATGATACGACCCGTAGAAGGCCCATTGTTTCTACGGCCCGTAGAAGGCCTACTGTTTCTACGGCCCGTAAAAGGCCCACTGTTTCTACGGCCCGTAGGAGACCCAGTGTCACTACAGTAAATATTAGCCCATGGTTATTGTGGCCTAGTTTTAAAAAATAGGTTATTGCAGCCACTAGCAAACCGCGGAAAAAGAACTACACTCACTACAAGCAAACAAATAAACAAGACAACAAGGAAATAAATAAGCAAGCAACTTATGCTAGGCTATCACGGCTATTACACATATTACATCCACTGGGCATCAAAGTTCGCCACCAGTGATCATAAAGCGCAACGAAGAAGCAGATTACAAAAACTGGGCACCATTGCAGCGTAACAAAATAATACTGAACCGAGACCACTTCCAAGACAATTCAAGAAAGGTTAGTCTTGCGGGGGAACTTCTGCGCAAGCTACTGAGCAAGGCTGTGAGACCGGCCTAGCATGTCGGTCATAGCTTCCAGGTGTAGCTGTTTAGCGATGAGGTTCTCATTGGTGTTCTCCGCAATCTTTCTCATTGGTGTTCTCCGCAATGCCTTTCGGCTAGAACTTGGGACTGAAGAAGTCGAACTGATTCAGACAACGAATTCTGTGAGTTTGTCTGACTGTTAGTCTCAAGTAACTTGAACACTGCATCAAGACAAGACTTTGGGGTTGTCTCGCTATCTTCAAGATGTTTTGCCTTCTTTGCTGCAATATATGTTGGGTTTGTCTCACAGCCTTCAGCAGACTTGTGCGTGCCATCAGGCATATCACCCTGAAACAAAGCAGAGAGATGACATGTTTTGCACGTGTATAAACAAAGATGATAACTGTTCTGTCAATTCTATCCAATTTCAAATTAGAAAATAAAGAGTAAGTTCAAAATATCAATAACATAATTTGGCATTGTTCATAATGCGGGGAGCTTCACCACACTACTGGATTACCATCTCAACATAACAAGCATAGATGAAGGGCAAAGAAAATCATTGTATCTATTTTGGATAATGTGCATGGCATGTTGTTCATATCATCAGCCACATCAGTAACATAAAACAGGAGATGACAAGGTGCAAACGTGGGATGCTTCACCACGCACTGGATTATAGATCCATAAAAACAAGCATACATATAGGGAGTATTAAGTAATGTGCATGGTATGAATAAGGAATTTGGTTTTACAAGTAAAACTTAGAACTTACGGTTCTTACGAACATGCATTTTGGTAGAAACAGCAAACTAAACAGTAGTAAACGATAGGGAGTATGAGCAAATTAAGCAGCAGTTGAGGATAAAGGCTTTAGAAGGACTTACTTACATTAACAGTTAACAATGGCTTGATAATGCCCTTCTCCATGTCAAGGGAAGGATAACTCAAGAATTTCACCACAGAATCTTCTTCATAAGCATTGCATGTACTCTACATTTTGTAGAGAGTAATTATAGATAGGATAATACTGGAAGGGATAGAGGATAATGAAGATAAGATGCAGATTGATGCTACATAATCAACTACCAATCCCTGGAAATACAAGCGTTACAGGACAAAATGTACTGACAAAAGCAATGGGCTACACTTCTGCACTGGCGTTGTCTGTGTATTCTACTTGTTGATCAGATTAAATATAGATCTGATCTTTTTTAGTAAATGGTGGGCGAGGGAGATAAGATGCAGAATGCTACAAAATGAACCAATCCCTCTTCCCATAATACAAGAGTGTTTTGAACACTGGTGTACTGTACAAAACGTTCTTATATTATGGGACGGAGGGAGTAGCTGTTAATGTAAGTATAGTGATAGACCACGTTCAGTCCTTACAAGAGGACAGCAGAGCTAAACCTCTTCAAAAGCATTGGGTTGATTCTAAATTTATGTAAGAGTCCATACGGATCTTATAATGTCCACCAAATGGACGATTACGAGGCTAACATGTGCAGTGATGCTACATAATCAAACAACTATGAAAGTAAGTATGGTCATACAGGGCAAGAGGTACTCATAAGAGCAATGCAGTGTGCAGTATAGTTGCGAGATTCTGTGGTCCCTTGAGAATGAATGTTCTTCTGCTAACAGTTTTCGTACAAGTGAGACATTAAGGCAAATGCAGAAATGTAGTTCAAATTGTGATGTGATATCATAGACAGTACCTTACGCTGCAGCCGAGACCAATGTGTAACAAGATTATTCCAGTCACCGTCGGATAAATGTAGCACCGGAACTGCACAGAAATTTTGTTCAGAGGCTTGCCATCGAAGTGCGCTTGCCTCAGGTAGGAACGATACTTCATCAACGAGTGCTTGAAAAGCGCAACCAACCCTTGCTCGTCATCACAATCCAGTTTGCTCCTCGCCTATTTAAAAGAATGAAATCTTTTGTCTTCTGTCAGCAGAAACATATGCAGTAATGACCATGAATAACATTAGTACATTACTTACGCGTAAGTTGCGGAGGAAGACTGGAAATTGTTCTGTCTCTGCGGTATAATCTTTCCATGAAGGAAAGATGTGCACAAAGTTCCTGACAACAACATAAGCTTCGTCTTCTAAACTGGGAAGAAATGGAACAAGGGTCCTATTTGCTGCAATTGGGGATCTCTCTGGTTCGAAAAGGGATTTGGCAACTGGATTTGGTGTACTCTTTGCTGGAATGGGGGTTTTGCGTCATACAGCTGGTGCTATGTCAACTGGCATAATCATACTTTTTGCTGCAGTTGGGGTCTGCTGAGTTGGGGCATCAGAAATGACCAGTGTAGCAGGGCTAGAGTCTGCTAGAGTTGGGGTATTTTGTGGGTCAGGTGATATTGCAACTACACCTAATGGGCTATTTGATTTATCAGGTGCCACTACCTTTTCCAAATACGTTCCTTGTGCTCCTCCACGATCAGCAATCGCCCTCTTCCTTTTGAACTTCTGATACACAAGAACAGCATTTGAATGGAAAATATGGTATGACGATAGATGGAATATGTACTGAAAATGGATAGGCATGGCGTATTCACATACACGATGTGTAAACTAAGCTAATGGCAGTTCAACAAAGTAGAAGCAATGCAAAGCATCAGTTGCAAGATATGTGCCAGCAATGTAACCTTGGAAAGTTAGAGCAAGTACCTTGATGGGTGAATAAGATAGGGCATCTTCCTCTGACTCCTCCACTAGGGAGCTACATTGACTTAGGTCTCCCTCTAGATCGGAATCACTGTTAGGATTATATTCTGAGCATGAATCTGTAGGTGGAGAGCGTTTGCATTGCATTGCATCCAGACTTGATTTCAGTCCCTTAATGCCAAGTTTGACAGTCATGGCATTGTTCTGCTTTATTCTTTTCATGCGCACAAGCTCATAATCATTATGATGTTGTTCAGAATCTGATATTCATGAAAACATAAAAAGTAGTCAGATTATCTATGGAATGCATTATGGATTCAACTCGGAGAGTGTCTCCCTATAAACCCCTGCATATGCAAAGTTCACCTCCCCAACCGTGCTGGCCAGACCACACACAGAAATACAAACCCCTTATGTCTCTATAACAGGCAGGCACACGTTTCAAAACTGAAGTAGGAACATTAGAATCATATGAAATTCGTATTTGAACAAATAAACTAAGCAATTATGAGTGGCGTAATGTTTAGCTTCAAGGGTGGAGTCTTGGTAGTGCGACACAAAGCAAGTAGGCAGATTGTATTCCATGTAAAAGGTCGAAACCTATGTAAAAGCTGGAAATGACACTTTCTTTCTATACAATGTAGTGTTCATTACCCACACATGATGGAAGAGATCACATAGAGAAATACTATTCACTCATGTCTATGGTTCCAGTATTTAGAAACAGGGTGGTCCATCCTAAAAGAATATTGACAACAAATATGACAAGGCAAGCATAGATGTAGTGAATCAATCATTTACATGTGAGCTTACTAGGACAAGTATGCAGAATTGTAACTGCAGTAAGAGACCGTCCAAAATCTGAATGAAGAAGTTTGTCTAGCACTTATTGTTTGCAACTAATCGACATGAATAATTGGATATTATATCGAATGAGTAAGAAAGACAAGTAAAATTGTCAACAAACCTGGCTTGCAGTAGTAATCTGGGTCAATGTCACTACGACCAACAATCCAAAATGACTAGTTTCTGTTCCGAGGGCCGGAATTTTGAAAACGCTGTGAACTTTAGAGGTACTAAAGATTACTCAAATACATCTGAACCATTAAGTGTAGGTACCACTGAGCACACAACAAACCCTAATGACAGTCCTGCCTAATGAGTAATGAATCAATTAGGAAATGGGTGATGAGCAGTGGCTGCTGAGTGTTGAGGACGTATCTCAGGATAAATCGGGGTGGCTTGGTGGGTGCTGCACGCCTGAGCCCTGAACGGACTGGGAAAGTAGGCACAGCGGCGCGCCCGGGCAGCGGTGACGCTGTTGGGCGAGCGGCTCCTGGCCTCCTGTTAGTCCGGCGTCTCCTCGGAGAGTCATGCCGCCCGGGGACGGCAAGTGGCCGGCGAGGCAGGCGGCTGGGGGCGAGTAGAGATCAGAAGCGCGCAGCAGAACAAAGGGGAATCGGGGCCTGGGACGACCCAAAATCCCAGGGTGGGCCGGCCCACCGTGGGCACCCTGTAGAGATACACACCCGAGCAGCGAACATGCATTTTTGAAACTAATTTAGGAACATTTAGCTGACCAATCCAACAACTCTATTTTAATAATATCAGATTCGTATTTGAACAACTAAGCTTGTTTAGCTTGATGGGTGGAGCAGTGTCATTATGACACGAAGCACGTATTCTTATCGTATAGTGATCATAAAAGGG
This sequence comes from Aegilops tauschii subsp. strangulata, assembly GCF_002575655.3. NCBI lineage: Eukaryota > Viridiplantae > Streptophyta > Magnoliopsida > Poales > Poaceae > Aegilops > Aegilops tauschii. The sequence goes on from NC_053036.3 coordinate 582,226,789, forward strand.
GGAAACTCTAAGCATATATTTTTTAGCAAAAGACGGTTTCCCCTCCAATTTCTATTAAAGAAACCACCACGGAACCGACATGATCAATTAAACCCTAAGCATGATCAATTAAACCGTATTATGGCTGTGCCATGGCAGATTTGAAGCTGCAAACGGGAGAAATGATATTTAGCATCCATTGTTTGCTTCGAACTAAGAACTAAATTCTAAGAGCTGAAAAGAAAGTAGAGTAACCAAGTTAAGATCTATTTTCTGGTTGAGATCAAAAAGTGGAGGAGATATGAAGTACCACCTCTCTTGCGGCGCCGTGTAGGCATCGGGGGTGCGATGGCTGTCGGTGGCGTTGAAGAAGATCTGCGACGGTAGAGGGGTGCATCGGGGGATAAGTCCCGTTGCGGTGGAAGAGAAGGTCGTGTGAACGGCCCCGGCAAAGAGGACGACGACGCCGATGAAGCGAGAGGACGCGATGCAAGGCTATTGGTCCGTCGCCGTGGATGAGAAACGTCCATCTCTAGCAGTGGACGACGCGGTCTTGGTAGGCGCTCCGGCATGGTGGAGGACGGTGGCGATGGATGTGGTGGAGGATGGCGGCGATGGATGGGGTGGCGGACGGAGGCTGGTGTGGGGATGGGGTGTTCTAGCGCAGACGGCGTATGAATGGGAAAATGGAGGTAGAGGTACGGGGAACCATGTTTTTGGGACGCGCCTGTCTGAAATATGGGAAAGTTACGGACATAGCCCCTGTTTAAAATTTGGACGTCTCCTCGGTTGGGGATAGGACGGTAATCTCGCATCTCGCCAATATTTGCCCAGAGCGATTTCGGGCGAGGAGAGGGTGGTTGGTGCCCATGGCTGGCGCCCATGATGTATGAACGGGGCTCACAGGTAGGGCGGTTGTGTCACGTCTGAGTGAAGTTACAAACCTGCCCCTATTGAAAATATTTGCCTACGGCGATTTCGGCCGAGTCGAGTTTGTTTTGCTGCCCACCGTGTATGAATGGGGAATGGAGGGAGAAACAGAGGTCTTTCGGACGAGCTTGAATCAAATGAGTTTTGCCGCCCATGTTTGACGCCCACCGTGTCAGAATGGGCTCAGAGGCGGTCGTGTCACGTCTAATTGAAGTTACTAACCTACCCCTATTTAGAGCAGTGGAAATCGGGCCGATGGATTGTCCGTGTAATGGGTAGACAGTAATTTACATCTCCCAAACACTTGGCTTCGGGCAGCCGACGTGGGAGTGGACATTTTGGTGCTTCTTTCGAATTTTGGGACAATAACCATCCACGTTTACCCTGGCAACTAAATTCGAATCCATTTTGTATTCCTATATGAATCTTTATAAATCATTCCATGTGTTTTTATATATCTTCAAAAGGACGACAAAGATGTATTCCACTGTCATATATGAATATGGTTTACAAATGCCGATACTCAAATTTAGAAACTAGAATCCAGTTTAAGGTGAATTCGAATATTTGGAACACTTCATGTCCAACTCAAATGTCACACGCAGCATAATGTGTACTCCCATTTAGATATGTACACAAGCGATGTATCAAGATTCAAATACCGAGTCAATCCACCAAGAATGTACAGAACTAACAGACATAGAAAAACTTATAGAGTATATGGATCAATAATATCAACTAACATACATAAGCCAGGCCGCTGTATTTTTTTTGGCTACAACAGCATCCTTTTTTTAGCCAGCATCTTGGCCCTTTCCGATGCGTGCCACTTATGGTCCATCTATACTACTACTATTGCTGAATGCACATTCAGCCCGATTGGCATATTTGTAGGTCTGGCACAGCAATCCAAATGAAATGTCTCCGAGTCTTATCAATTAATACAGACTTGTGCTCAAATAAAATTACAAACCAAAAAACAAAAAAACAATTTTTACATGATCTCTAAAACAAATGGTTTGATTGATTACATGAATAGACAACACAAAGGTTATTCAACTATGGAAAGAAAATTTCACCTATGATTTACCAAGTAGGAATTTAATTTCCTTTTTTCCTTCAGGACCTTAACAATCTGCTCAGTCTCAGCTTGCTTCGTTTTGAAATCCACCAAATATTTAATGGTTGTCTTGAGTACTGCTTGTGATTGTGCTGTTTGCTTCCTCAACATCTCAACTTCATCTCTAAGTGCAGAAGCAGAATCTCTTTCTACCACTAGTTTAGCCTCTAGAGCATCAGCAGTTGGCAATTCATAATGCACGATTGGGCCGGTGCGACTGCTGTGGGATGATGCAACGTCCATGGGGACCTCGCTCTTTGATCTTGGGCTAACCTGTTTTGCCATTAAAGTTCCGATTGGATTCAGAAAAGTTGAAGTTAGCAAAACATCTCAACTAGGAGTTATAAGAGCAACCCAGTTAAACAAACAAGGAATTAAAGAGTTTCAATTGGATGCTGAAATGTAGTTATTAACATTGTAACCGCTGTTGCAGCAGCAAAGCAGTTAAACAAACAAGTAGATATTTAAGTTAAGGCAAACAGGTAATTCTTAACAGTAAGTATCAAGCACATAGATAGGCGCAGTCTACAATATGATTAACAAGCTGTGCCATTATGTAATCAGTAGCAAACTAAATTAAGCCAAGCAACATAATTGAACAATTTTCCAATAAGTGGCTAACTAAAATTCCGAGAAGCAGGTAACTGAACTTACGCTAGTTCTTTGTACAGGCACACTGCAACTTCTTTTTCGCTTACAAGGTTGTACGAAGGAGTCCATGGCATCAATTGCTTGGATACGCAGTCCCAATACTTCTTTCTTCCCACACTGCATCGGTAAGTCGAATGGTTAATCTGGTAAGATGGTGCGTCCTTGATATGTTATATGTGGACGTGTAGTCAGACTAGTTGTAGACAAACACATCACACTGGCTTTTACTATATATTTCATGTGATTACTTTTGGCATATCGAGATCTAAGCAATCTACAATAGGATGGAAAGACTGGCATCCTTCACATTATTGGCGAACTCAGTTCATAGAAACAAGCAATTAAACCATTCTGTGGGAAATCAAAAGCGCCACTGGAATATTTTTCACTATCCAATCATACACGCAAAAAGGGGTGACGCCACCATAGGGGCTGGTATGGGCGGCCGCCTCAGGTGGTTGGAAAGTGTGCACCTAGTTTGAGTCGTCCAGGTTGGCCCACGCTAGTTTTGTTCGTCCCAACGCACGAGCAGGCAATGTAAAAAATGAAGAAAAATATTTCAATTTGGATGGGACAATAACATAAGTGCAAGGCAGGCCCTATAGCAGGCTCGCGGCCCAAACGAGCGCCTCCCATATAGATCGACAGCAGGAAAAATCCCAATTCATTCGCTCCAGCCTCCAGTCTGGTTTGCTCCTAACCTAGCCGCCGCTGGACAGACCGACACAACACTTCCTCGCGCCCTCGTTGGAGGGCGGTCGCCGGGCTTCAAGCGAACGGAACGACAAGAAGATGAAGATCCAACCCTGGGTGTAGCCTGCGTGGGAGGCGGCGGCGGCAGCACGGGCATGGCATCGAGCTTGCGCAAACGGACAGTCGCAGCTTGAAATAGTAGCATGCGCTACGAGATGGTACATCACATCCCTGATTATATCTAATTCAACTCTTCAATTTCTTTCCAATAGTTAAACCTGACGGTGTTGTAAAACTGCTTGTATGTAGGGAATCTATGAGAAAATGAAACCAATTTCTACTTATTTTATAACTCCCCCAATCAATACTGAACTGACTGAATCTGACGTATCTAATCAAGTTTCCGGTGCAAACATACAAGCTCATGTTGTTCTTGAGCCTGAAGTGTCTAATGAACAGACTGCTAAAGAAGGATTTGATGCAAACATTTTACATGCTCCTGGTGATGAACATATAGTGTCTAATGAGGGATCTAATGCAAGCATTTTGCAAGCTCATTGAAGGATTTAGTGTCTAATGATGATCTACTATGTTGAGACAGATAGAGATTTGCAGGCATTGATGATAAGCAAATTATAGTGCATTTTCATAGCTTGAGGAAACGTCAAGGCCATCTACCAGAAAGTCCCCGTATCATGACAACATAGCATAAATACTTTTGTAATCTGTTGTTTGGAACTATTGCCATACTTGTGCAGGATAGATATATTGATATGCAGTTTGCGCACTAGTTATACTAGAAATTACACTTCGATATTTTCAGCCAGAGAACGAATAATTCAAGTAGGTACAGACCATGTTTGTAGTCCCTGTACACCATGTTGTATTTTGTGTTTTTTGGTGCTTGCATCATTTAGTGTTTATAATCTGAACTACTTTGGATCATTAGCTGGTTTTCAAAGTGCATGTAGCTTCACATTTCTCAAGTTATGTTGATTTCCGGAGTGCAAGTGCCTTCGTTTTTTTTAAGTTAAATGTTCGCCCCTGGTAACTTGAATTCGTGGATCAGCCACTGCACTCGAATCATACACGAATGCCAGTACGAATTAAATGAAATGCAGGGACTTACGCTAGCTCGTTGTACAGGCTCACTGCAGCTCTGCTTGCGCTTGGGATGTTCCATGTACAAGTCCATGTTACCACTTGCTTGGATGTGCAGGCCTTGTGCTCCTTGCATCCCCCTCTGCATTTTTGACACGGCGAATGGTTGATCAAATAAGAGGAATCGACCTTGATGTTGTACTGGAGGACAGATACTTACAAGGTTATACGGGTGTGCAGGATGTGTACCAGATCCCGTAGCACCGTCATGCTTCACTAAAAAATGGATTTGCTTATTTCAGATGATATCTCCAGAAGAAATAAGAGTTAAAGTCAGAGTTGCATAGGCGTGTAAGCTAAGAGGGCAGTGAAAGGATATCCAAACATCGTCGGAACAGTGCACAAGGGAGTGATGTGTGGATACCTAGTTAGGGCCGGCGTTTGGGCATGCTCGCCTAGCTAGAGTGCGGGTCACTTCAGAGTCGTTGAGGGTGATGCGCTTGCGTTGGCTGGCCGCGCACGGATGCAGATCTTGAGTGGCAGCGGAGCGCTACGATGCGGTGGATGAGACCGTTGGTGAAGCCCCAACGGCCTGGGGGGGCGAAGGTGCGACGATGTGCTAGGTGAAGTAGCCCCGGTGAGCTGGGAGACTGTCACGACCGGTTTTTCAATAAAAATATTTATTGAGAGACCAATCCCTTTTACGGACCAGTAGAGAAGAATTCCTTCTCACTGGTAGACATTATCTTGGTCACAGAAGAAAAATACCAGGAGTACTGAATATAATACAAGGTTGAGCGGGGACGGCTCAACAATTTATTACATGCACGCTGAATAGACATAACGGCGGATAGGGTTGCATAACTACTAACTCACGATAACTACGGTGGAGGAAATATCACCGCGGAACGGGTGACATGACTCCTGCAAACTACAGCTCTTCGAGCGTCGGAGTGAGGCTCGAGGAGGTTTATTGCGGGTGGCGGAAGCGTATATAATACAAGTGACCAATATCCGGGATCGCACAGGACTGACTGGGACTCCTCTAGGCATCGGACTCACTATCAAACTCTTCATCCAAGAGATCGCCTTCGTCAACATCTGGCCAAATCAACAAGCCAGGTGAGTACTATGAAAGTACTCGCAAAACAGTTCGGACATAAGATATAACAAATGTAAACATGAAGCATAAGAACAGATTAACAAATGCGTTCAGACATAGAGATAATAATGCATGGGAAAATAACAGAGAAGTCGGGCGGTAGTCCTCCCGAAATCCCAAAATAAATACTGGGTGCCAAACGAGGGTCTGAATGACTCCTCGAGAGGAAAATACAAGGATAACAATGCCGCAGTCGGGCGTCAAGGCGACACCACATAAAGGGCTTATAATAGAATAAAAAAAAGCAGTGCGTGCCACAGTCGGACGTCTGAGCGACATCACATAAAGGGCTTATATTGAAAGAATAAACAACAGTGCATGCCACAGTCGGACGTCTGAGCGACATCACATAAAGGGCTTATATCAAAAGTAAATAACAAGAGTGCCACAGTCGGACGTCTGAAGCGACATCACATAAAGGGCCTAACTCAATAATTCAGTAACCCAAGAATATAAATCATTACAAGTACAAGGTAAATAAAAGGTTAGTCCATCCACAGGAATAATGTTCAGCCAATATTACTACTTTAACTCACTTGCCGGGAAGAATAATATATCACGAGGTTATGACATAGACGTGGATACGCTGATCTCGATACTCGACCTTGGATACGATGACTCGGAAGGATTTGACTCTGCAGAGTTTGTACTTTAACCACAGCCAACGGATTTCAGTAATCATGGGGACTAGTTCCGTCTACGGTGTTTTGGAAGAAACACGTCTAACCAGTACACACCCATTCAACAATCCGAAGCCAGGAATCACCCTCGGCAACGTTCAAGAAAAACCTTGAGACGGGGAGGCTACAACCTCGCGTAGCATGGGATCAAATTTCTATACGCGCGCTCTAAGGGGTGCCCCCCTCTCGGTCCCAACCGGAAACAACCATGCCCCCTGACCGGATGACTGGCTTTAATCCAGGGCCATGGAACCATCATCCCGGCCCCTCTGTTCGGTGTGTATGTGGAAAGAGGTTACCAACTTACTAAACCGCATTCTGGCAGAAAACCAGTGGTAGCACGGAAGGGGGAAGAACGATAACGTGACTCCATCCACGTTAACGTTGGAATTTGTCAGATGACGCAAGGCTGGTATGCTACAACAGTACCACCTTGCTGCCCTTCATGTCACCACATGATTAGGCCATCTCTCACCAGAGATCATCGCAACTTTGGAACATGCGGGTAGTTGCCTCACAAGCAACGAGGTACTCACCGACACTCATATGCCACGCACAAACTCTCACGCAAACATGCAAAACACCTATCATATCAAAGGTTCAAACATGCTTGCCTGGTTCGGAGAAGTCGGAGTCTAGCTCGGCGAAGTTCGCGGCTCCGTCACCTCTTTCGAAACCTACGGTATAGCGAAGAAGCATACTAATGTGAAAACCAACGCGTGCATAAAAGTTGTTCCAAAAAATTTCCAAATAAATCCAATAAAAAACTAGACAAAATTATAAGATTGTCAGTAAAAGAATCACTCAAAAATCACTTTTTTATTAAAAACTTATAAGGGTTTCTGTCCAGGGACTCATCTGTAATGAAACAGAGAAGTTCCAGGGGCTTAACTAAGAAAACAGAAAACGCTTCAGAAAGAAACGCGCCAGCTCAAAGGGAAAAAGTATTTGCCCGAAGGCGCCAACAGAAAACGTTTCGAGGGAGAAGAGAATAGAGGCTGACAGGGGGGTCCACATGTCAGGTTTAAAAAGTTCGCCGGCGCCCGAAGACTGCGGTGGTCGCCGGCGTCGAACCACGGCGAGACAGGGAGATCGGAGTGTACCAAGAGCTTCAGCGTGTCCTTCCGCGTCGGTGGGTGGTGGACTCGACCGACGGAGAGCACCACGTCGACGGCGACACTTTCTCCAGCGGACGGTGGCTCGGGTGATGGTGGAGAACTCCGGTGGGTGCTGCAAACTCCGAATTGAAGCGCGGGTCAGGAGAGTGGATGCATAGGGAAGCTACTGGCAAGAGTTGAAGGGTGGAGGTGCACGCACGGGAGCGAATCGAGCTGGATCCCGTGGCGGGTCGCGGCGGCCGGAGTCGGGGAAGAAAGCTCCCTCGGGGCTCTTCCAGTGGCTTGGTGTGGTCTAGGTGGAGTGCAGAGGCGGTGTGGGTTCGAGTTGAAGCTCGGGGCCTCTATTTATAGGCGGATCGAGGGGGCGGCCGTGAACGGGATCGCTCCGGCGAGCAATTACGGCGAGGCAGTGTCTTGGCAGGGAGCTTAAGTGGCCAGGCAGCATCAGTGAGATGTACTGGTGCCATTCCCCCGCTAATCCCAGTTGGTCTTGGCGTAATGGCGCCGGTCCACGGTGGGGTGGTCGCACGGGCACGACAGCGGCAGAGAGCGCGCTCCGCACCCAGCAGTTCACGATGAGGGTGGCAGTGCGCACTGGGGAGTGGGTGGCCACGCGGCGGCCTCCGGTGGCTTGCGCGGCGCTGGGTGGCGCCGTCTACGCTGCGCCCCTCTCTGGCGGACGCAAAGCCGCCGCTGCCGTCGGTCACGGGGCGGCGCACCTCCTCCTGCCCGTCGCCGACATCCGCAAGGTTCCAGGGGATCGTGCGGCGCAGGAACAAGGGGGAGGGGACGGGGATCAAGGCGACATCGGGGCACTGGCGAGATTGAGATCGAACACTGAAGAAAACGACAGTGGTTTGAGACACTGTTAACTGAACTTGACTGAACTTGATAGCAACAGTGTCCACCAGGTGTTCGATGAAATGATTTGGCAAGCAGAAAAATTTTCCTGGAGCTGGGACTTGGTGAGGTGACCTCTCAATGCACCCAGAGGCTGTCTGATTTTTCTCAGATTTTTAGGAGCAGGATTTGAATGAATTTCATCAAATTTGACAAATCTGGTCCAAACTTGCAGCAAGTATAGTTTGAAAAATTTGAACTGAAGACCAGTGGATCTTCATGGATCTTGGTTGAGGGTTCAAAGGACTAGGAAGGGAAATTGGTTTGGGGGCAAGACTCAAAACAGAAATGGTAGCTCCTTTGTAAATCTCCAAGGGCTAGAATAGAAGACAGAAATTGTTTTGATAAGATTTACATGGAAAATAATCATATGGGGAGGTTCAACTTGCTGGATTTGATGCAAATCATGATCCAAAGATGAGGGAAGGTTTAGGAGAGTGGATTTGCACTAAGGTCATGGCAAGAGAGAATTGTTGAAAGTGGTAAAGGATTATTCCAAAAGCTATAGAGTATTTTCAAAGGAATTTCCAAAAGGCATTTTTCCCAAGTGAAAAGCATTTTTGGTTTGAGTCCAAACAAAAGAGAGAACCTCCAAGACCAACATCAAATCTTGGGTGAATCCAAATAAACTCCTTGCCAAATAAAATATTTTGAAAGGGAGGGTTCTTTTGAAGCAAATTTTAAAACACCTCCCTCAAGTCAAATAAATTTTTTGAAAAGGCCAAATAAAATTTTGGTGTCATAACACCTACCCCCTTAGGAAAAATCTCGTCCTCGAGATTACTGCTGATCCTCAAATAGATGTGGATACTCTGCCTGAAGAAAATCTTCTCTTTCCCATGTAGCTTCATCCTCAGTGTGGTTGCTCCACTTAACTTTGAAAAATTTAGTGTTTTCTGTCGGGTCCTCCGTTCAGACTCCTCCAATATCTTTACTGGCCGCTCTTTGTAGCTGAGGTCTGGTTGCACATCAATGCTATCATGGGATACATGCTTCTCCGGGCTACTTACACATTTTCTCAATTGTGAGACATGGAATATGTCATGGACATCTGACAGCTCCTTGGGTAGGTCTAGTTGGTAGGCTACCGTGCCTCTTCGTGCAATTATACAAAATGGCCCAATAAATCGCGGGGCTAGCTTCCCCTTAATTTTGAACCATTGCAGGCCCCTCATAGGAGACACTCGTAGGTATACGGAATCACCGGGTTCAAAGCTGACCTCACGATGTTTTTGATCGTAGTAGCTCTTTTGTCGGCTCTGTGCTGTCTTGAGTCTGTCCCTGATTTGTTTAACTTTCTCCTAGGCCTCCTTGAGCATGTCTGGGCCGAAGATACGACTGTCGCCTGTTTCTGACCAATTTAGTGGGGTACAACACCTCCGTCTGTACAATGCTTCAAAGGGTGCCATTTGCAAGCTGGCTATGTAACTGATGTTGTAAGCAAATTCGGCATACGACAAACTCTCTTCCCAACTGGATCCATAGGTGAGCACACAGGCTCTCAGCATATCCTCTAGGATTTGGTTTACACGTTCCGTTTGTCCATCAGTCTGAGGGTGTTATGCTGTACTGAAAACTAGTTGCGTGCCCAGAGCTTGTTGTAGGTGATCCCAAAATTTGGAGACAAATTGGGTGCCTCGGTCGGATATTATAGTCTTTGGGACTCCATGCAAACAAACTATACGAGAGAGATAAAGCTTGGCCAGCCTTTGTGTGGAGTAGGTAGTCTTCACGGGAAGGAAATGAGCAACCTTGGTTAGTCGGTCTGTGATGACCCATATGGCGTCATTTCCGCGTTGTGATCGAGGTAATCCGACAATGAAGTCCATTCCTATTTCATCCCATTTCCACTCCGGTATCCGGTTTGGCTGGAGTAGCCCTGCTGGCTTTTGATGCTCGGCCTTGATGCGCTGACATGAATCGCAACAAGCGATAAATGTGGCTATATCTCTTTTTATACCGTGCCACCAAAATCTTTCCTGAATGTCTTTGTACATTTTGGTTCCTCCAAGATGGATCGAGTATGGAGCGGTGTGGCTTTCGGTTAAGATTTGTTGCTTGAGTTCCTCAATGTTAGGTACGCAAAGTCTGTCTCCGTACCATAATATTCCTTCACTGTCTGTGACGAACTCAGAAGCCTTACAAAGGTTCATTTTCTTTCTTATTCCTTCGATGCTGGGATGTCCCTCTTGAGCCTTCTTAATTTGTTCCACTAGGGTGGGTTGTATCTCCAGATTTGATATGGTGCCCTCAGAGACTAACATCATGTTGAGCCTAGCGAACTCTTGCTAAAACTCAGGCCTCAAGTTTTGGGGACCGTCATTGTCCGGGCTGGGATTTCGACTAAGGGCATCGGCCACTACATTTGCTTTCCCTGGATGGTAGTGAATACCAACATCATAGTCCTTGACCAATTCCAACCAGCGTCGTTGGCGTAAGTTTAGCTCCGGTTGAGTGAAAATATATTTAAGGCTCTTATGGTCCGTATATATTTCACAGCGATTTCCCAACAGTAAGTGCCTCCACTCCTTGAGTGCATGTATGACTGCTCCTAGCTCCAAGTCATGTGTTGGGTAATTTTCCTCATGTTTTCGCAGCTGCCTGGAGGCATACTCGACAACTTTGCCATCTTGCATTAGCACACACCCGAGACCCTTTCGGGACGCGTCACAATACACTTCAAAACTCTTGTGTATGTCTGGCACAGTTAAGACCGGTGCGGTTGTCAGCTTCTTCTTGAGTTCTTGGAAGCTTTTCTCGCATGCTTCCGTCCATACAAATTTCTTGTCTTTCTTGAGCAACTGTGTTATTGGCTTTGCCACAGTGGAGAATCCTTCAATAAATCTTCTATAATATCCGGCCATTCCCAGGAAACTCCGCACATCTGTCATGTTGGCGGGCGGCTTTCAGTCAAGTATGGCTTTGACTTTCTCTGGGTCTACGGCCACGCCTTCTTGGTTTAATATGTGGCCTAGGAAACCAACTTGTCTTAGCCAAAATTCACACTTGCTAAATTTGGCATACAACTGATGATTCCTCAATTCTCCCAAAACAATTCTGAGATGCTCAGCATGCTATTCCGATGTCCTTGAGTAAACCAGAATATCGTCAATGAACACCACATCAAATTTGTCCATGAATTTCATGAACACTTTGTTCATGAGGTGGACGAAATATGCGGGGGCGTTCGTTAGACCAAAAGGCATCACTGTGAATTCATATAATCCGTATCTGGAGGTGAATGCTGTTTTAGGGATATCTTCTGTCCGTACTTTCAGTTGATGATATCCCGATCTCAAATCAATTTTTGAGAACACCTTGGCTTGTGCGAGCTGGTCAAACAAATCATTTATCCGTGGCATCGGATATTTGTTTTTGATGGTGACCATATGGAGAGCTCGATAGTCTATACACAGTCTCAGTGTCCCATCCTTTTTCTTGGCGAACAACACTGGCGAACCCCATGGTGAGGAGCTGGCTCGAATAAATCTTTTGTCCAATAATTCCTTTAACTGCTTCTTCAACTCCACCAATTCTGAGGGTGCCATTCTATAAGGTTTCTTATAGATGGGAGCGGTGCCAGTGCTAGTTCGATGCTGAACTCTATCTCTTGGTCTGGTGGCATGCCTGGTAGTTCTTCAGGGAATACATCAGGGAACTCACATACCACTGGAACTTTACTCAGTTCTGAAATGTCCACTTTGTTCAGCTTTGGTTGCCGTGACCGTGGCCTTTCTTGAGCTGTAACCTTTATTGTCTTGGCGTGATGGTGGGTGAGAATCACGGTCCGATTGAAACAGTCAATGAATCCTTTGTTGGTGGTTAACCAGTCCATCCCTAAAATGACATCCAGTCCTTTATTTTCCAACACGATGAGATTTGCTTGGAACTGTAGTCCTTCGAACTCAATGATTACTCCTTGGCAGTAACTCTGAGCGATTTGCTTATTTCCGGGGGACTTGATGATCATAGATTTTTCCAAGGGAAGTATCGAAAAACCATGTTGCAAAACAAAACTCTTCGAAACGAACGAATGGGAAGCTCCAGAATCAAACAAAACCGTGGCAGGTACTGTGTTAACAGGGAACGTACTGAGCACGATGTCTGGGGCATTCTGCGCTTCTTCCCTGGTCACATGGTTCAGGTGACCCTTCCTGTGGTTGTGTTGGGATTGAAATTGTTGCGCTTGGGGGCTGGATTATTCCCACCATTGTTTGGCTTGGGGGCCGAGTTCCTCGGCTTTGGGCATTGTTTAGCATAGTTCCCTTCTTCACCACAAGCATAGCAGGTGACCCCTGGATGGTACGTGAACTCCTTGTCCCTGGCATGAAACTGCCTGACGGGCCTTAGAGCAGTAGTCGTGGATTTCCTTGCTCCTGTCCTTGGGACCTCAGTCTTGCTTCGGTTGTTGCGAGCGAGGGTCGTCTTGTCCCTTTTCCGCTTACGGATATCTTCCAGGCTGCGGCGCTCATTCTCCAAGGTGATGGCCTTGTCAACCGGAGTTTTAAAATCCAGGAAAGTGTGTACCACCAGCTGGCATCTTAGGGCTGGTGCCAGACCGTCCAGGAATTTTTCCATCTTCTTGTTCTCAGTCATATGCTCGTCGTAGGCATAACGAGATAGCTGGGTAAACTGACCATTGTATTCTGTCACTGACATGCCTCTCTGCTTCAGGTCATCAAATTCTCTCTTCTTGATTTTTATGATGCTCCTGGGGATGTGTGCCCCACGGAAGCCTTCCTTGAACTCCTCCCAGGTGATGTTGTGTTCACTGGGGTGCATGTGTAGGAAGTTTTCCCACCATGCTGCAGCTGCTCCAGTAAGGTAGTGTGGTGCATAAAGCACCTTCTCATGATCTGAACACTGAGCAATAATCAGCTTCCTTTCGATGTCGCGAAGCCAATCGTCGGCTTCTAGCGGCCTATCGGTGTGAGCGAACATTGAAGGGCGAGTTTTCTGTAACTTAGATAACTTGGAATGAGGCTGATAGGGTTCACGGTGGTTTCCCATATTGATGACGTGATTCATCATCTCTTGGTGCTGTTGCTGGCTTTGTTCGAAGAGACGACATACTTGAGACAGGGCTGCTTCGCTGTCCTGTTGACTGGATTGACCCTGAGTGAAATTGTTGCTAGTCTGTGTCCCATAAACTTGTTCTGGCTGATTGGGCATGGAGCGAGTCCACGGACGAGACATTTTTCCAGTCTAGGGGTATTATTTTGCAAAACTCATGAGAAGAACTGTGTGTTACAAGGAAAATCTTGTGAAGGCAAAACTTAAAAGACCTCAAGATTTTTCAAGAAATCATAAACGATTTTGCATGGAGACGACTGGCTTAACCCAAATCTTACACGCAAAAAGCAAACACACGATACAGCACTCAGGATGTGCGTACACAATCCTGACATGTTATTTAGACCAGCGTACTCCTCTGGAAAGCAGCAAACACACTAATACGAACTAGCGTACAGAGAAAACACATCATACAAGCAGACATAACGCGCGGCTACTCGGCTCTCTCAGTCGGAGATGGTGACGATGTCCTTCCCCTTGGCGAGGGCAACACTCAGCGGTGCAGGGGATTCAACCTCCGCCTCCTCTCTAGCAGGTTCCTGGCGCGTAGCACTGCACTGTGGTGACAGTGCGGGGGCGACAGGCGGCAGAGCGGGTGCGGCAGGCGGTGCAGCTCTGACTGGAGTAGGAGCGATGACTCGGTCGAACTCCTCAGTGGTAGGCAGACGGTGAGCAGTGGCCAAAACGGCCGGTGCATAAGAGGCTGAAGACGAGACGAATGTCAGAGGCAGTGCTGTGAGGAGAAGCTCCTTCCTGCTGGCAGTACCGCCCCGGACTAAGTCCATGCGGGCAGCCACAAGATCGTCTACGAGGTTGTCGAAAGACTCCTTTAGAGCCTTGAGATACTCCACAACCATCTCGATGGCTTCATCTCGCTCTCCCCGATGGCAGGCGAATGCATAGTGACAAGTGTAAGGCACATGGCATGGGAGGTAGCGGTAGCGGCGAGTCTTCATCATAGGAAGAATATCCCGAAGGCGAGCTATCGCCTCACGGGGGGCCACCTGCGTGGCATGCCTCTCCGTAGGCATGGCCCTTCCCACAAAACGGAAGTGGCGAGACGCGGAACATCCTCCCTTGAATTGCACCACGGCCTGGTGCATAGACACATCGTCGCTGAGCTTCTGCTGATAGAGCGTGAACTCCGGACAAGTCGCTGGCCCAATCGCGAGCTTGGTGATGGAGACGAGGAGTTTGACAAACCCCTCGGGCACATTCGTGAACACTCGAGTCTCGCAGCTGCTGCCAGCCATCTACAAAAGTGCTACAATTGCAAAATGCTGAAAAGCACAAAAGACGCTAATAACCGATTAGCGATCGCACCTAGTGGCTTCCTACAGTCAGCCTGGCTCTGATACCAAGCTTGTCACGACCGGTTTTTCAATAAAAATATTTATTGAGAGACCAATCCCTTTTACGGACCAGTAGAGAAGAATTCCTTCTCACTGGTAGACATTATCTTGGTCACAGAAGAAAAATAGCAGGAGTACTGAATATAATACAAGGTTGAGCGGGGACGGCTCAACAATTTATTACATGCACGCCGAATAGACATAACGACGGATAGGGTGGCATAACTACTAACTCACGATAAGTACGGTGGAGGAAATATCACCGCGGAACGGGTGACATGACTCCTGCAAACTACAGCTCTTCGAGCGTCGGAGTGAGGCTCGAGGAGGTTTATTGCGGGTGGCGGAAGCGTATATAATACAAGTGACCAATATCCGGGATCGCACAGGACTGACTGGGACTCCTCTAGGCGTCGGACTCACCATCAAACTCTTCATCCAAGAGATCGCCTTCGTCAACATCTGGCCAAATCAACAAGCCAGGTGAGTACTATGAAAGTACTTGCAAGACAGTTTGGACATAAGATATAACAAATGTAAACATGAAGCATAAGAACAGATTAACAAATGCGTTCAGACATAGAGATAATAATGCATGGGAAAATAACAGAGAAGTCGGGCGGTAGTCCTCCCGAAATCCCAAAATAAATACTGGGTGCCAAACGAGGGTCTGAATGACTCCTCGAGAGGAAAATACAAGGATAACAATGCCGCAGTCGGGCGTCAAGGCGTGCCACAGTGCGTGCCACAGTCGGACGTCTGAGCGACATCACATAAAGGGCTTATATTGAAAAAATAAACAACAGTGCATGCCACAGTCGGACGTCTGAGCGACATCACATAAAGGGCTTATATCAAAAGTAAATAACAAGAGTGCCACAGTCGGACGTCTGAAGCGACATCACATATAGGGCTTAACTCAATAATTCAGTAACCCAAGAATATAAATCATTACAAGTACAAGGTAAATAAAAGGTTAGTCCATCCACAGGAATAACGTTCAGCCAATATTACTACTCTAACTCACTTGCCGGGAAGAAGAATATATCACGAGGTTATGACATAGACGTGGATACGCTGATCTCGATACTCGACCTTGGATACGATGACTCGGAAGGATTTGACTCTGCAGAGTTTGTACTTTAACCACAGCCAACGGATTTCAGTAGTCACGGGGACTAGTTCCGTCTACGGTGTTTTGGAAGAAACACGTCTAACCAGTACACACCCATTCAACAATCCGAAGCCAGGAATCACCCTCGGCAACGTTCAAGAAAAACCTTGAGACGGGGAGGCTACAACCTCGCGTAGCATGGGATCAAATTTCTATACGCGCGCTCTAAGGGGTGCCCCCCTCTCGGTCCCAACCGGAAACACCCATGCCCCCTGACCGGATTACTGGCTTTAATCTAGGGCCATGGAACCATCATCCCGGCCCCTCTGTTTGGTGTGTATGTGGAAAGAGGTTACCAACTTACTAAACCGCATTCTGGCAGAAAACCAGTGGTAGCACGGAAGGGGGAAGAACGATAACGTGACTCCGTCCACGTTAACGTCGGAATTTGTCAGATGACGCAAGGCTGGTATGCTACAACAGTACCACCTTGCTGCCCTTCATGTCACCACATGATTAGGCCATCTCTCACCAGTGATCATCGCAACTTTGGAACATGCGGGTAGTTGCCTCACAAGCAACGAGGTACTCACCAACACTCATATGCCACGCACAAAATCTCACGCAAACATGCAAAACACCTATCATATCAAAGGTTCAAACATGCTTGCCTGGTTCGGAGAAGTCGGAGTCTAGCTCGGCGAAGTTCGCGGCTCCGTCACCTCTTCCGGAACCTACGCTATAGCGAAGAAGCATACTAATGTGAAAACCAACGCGTGCATAAAAGTTGTTCCAAATTTTTCCAAATAAATCCCATAAAAAACTAGACAAAATTATAAGATTGTCAGAAAAAGAATCACTCAAAAATCAATTTTTATTAAAAACTTATAAGTGTTTCTGTCCAGGGACTCATCTGTAATGAAACAGAGAAGTTCCAGGGGCTTAACTAAGAAAACAGAAAACGCTTCGGAAAGAAACGCGCCAGCTCAAAGGGAAAACATATTTGCCCGAAGGCGCCAACAGAAAACGTTTCGAGGGAGAAGAGAATAGAGGCTGATAGGGGGGGTCCACATGTCAGGTTTAAAAAGTTCGCCGGCGCCCGAAGACTGCGGTGGTCGCCGGCGTCAACCACGGTGAGACAGGGAGATCGGAGTGTACCAAGAGCTTTAGTGTGTCCTTCCGCGTCGGTGGGTGGTGGACTCGACCGACGGAGAGCACCACGTCAACGGCGACACTTTCTCCGGCGGACGGCGGCTCGGGTGATGGTGGAGAGCTCCGGTGGGTGCTGCAAACTCCGAATTGAAGCGCGGGTCAGGAGAGTGGATGCATAGGGAAGCTACTGGCAAGAGTTGAAGGGTGGAGGTGCACGCACGGGAGCGAATCGAGCTGGATCCCGTGGCGGGTCGCGGCGGCCAGAGTCGGGGAAGAAAGCTCCCTCGGGGCTCTTCCAGTGGCTTGGTATGGTCTAGGTGGAGTGCAGAGGCGGTGTGGGTTCGAGTTGAAGCTCGGTGCCTCTATTTATAGGCGGATCGAGGGGGCGGCCGTGAACGGGATCGCTCCGGCGAGCAATTACGGCGAGGCAGTGTCTTGGCAGGGAGCTTAAGTGGCCAGGCAGCATCAGTGAGATGTACTGGTGTCGTTCCCCCGCTAATCCCGGTTGGTCTTGGCGTAATGGCGCCGGTCCACGGTGGGGTGGTCGCACGGGCACGACGGCGGCAGAGAGCGTGCTCCGAGTCCAGCGGTTCACGACGAGGGTGGCAGCGCGCACTGGGGAGTGGGTGGCCACGCGGCGGCCTCCGGTGGCTTGGGCGGCGCTGGGTGGCGCCGTCTACGCTGCGCCCCTCTTTGGCGGCCGCAAAGCCGCCGCTGCCGTCGATCACGGGGCGGCGCACCTCCTCCTGCTCGTCGCCGACGTCCGCAACGTTCCAGGGGATCGTGCGGCGCAGGAACAAGGGGGAGGGGACGGGGAGCAAGGCGACATCGGGGCACTGGCGAGATTGAGATCGAACACTGAAGAAAACGACAGTGGTTTGAGACACTGTTAACTGAACTTGACTGAACTTGATAGCAACAGTGTCCAGCAGGTGTTCGATGAAATGATTTGGCAAGCAGAAAAATTTTCCTGGAGCTAGGACTTGGTGAGGTTACCTCTCAATGCACCCAGAGGCTGTCTGATTTTTCTCAGATTTTTAGGAGAAGGATTTGAATGAATTTCATCAAATTTGACAAATCTGGTCCAAACTTGCAGCAAGTATAGTTTGAAAAATTTGAACTCAAGACCAGTGGATCTTCATGGATCTTGGTTGAGGGTTCAAAGGACTAGGAAGGGAAATTGGTTTGGGGGCAAAACTCAAAACAGAAATGGTAGCTCCTTTGTAAATCTCCAAGGGCTAGAATAGAAGACAGAAATTGTTTTGATAAGATTTAAATGGAAAATAATCATATGGGGAGGTTCAACTTGCTGGATTTGATGCAAATCATGATCCAAAGATGAGGGAAGGTTTAGGAGAGTGGATTTGCACTAAGGTCATGGCAAGAGAGAATTGTTGAAAGTGGTAAAGGATTATTCCAAAAGCAATAGAGTATTTTCAAAGGAATTTCCAAAAGGCATTTTTCCCAAGTGAAAAGCATTTTTGGTTTGAGTCCAAACAAAAGAGAGAACCTCCAAGACCAACATCAAATCTTGGGTGAATCCAAATAAACTCCTTGCCAAAAAAAATATTTTGAAAGGGAGGGTTCTTTTGAAGCATATTTTAAAACACCTCCCTCAAGTCAAATAAAATTTTTGAAAAGGCCAAATAAAATTTTGGGTGTCACAGAGACGGCGTCCGTGAAGCGCGCCTGATCCGGTAGAACTCTGTGTCTGTGAGGCACGTCTGTTGCGGCGGCCGACGTTGTCGGTGGACCACCTGGTGCGGTGGACGAGGGCGTAGATGAGGTAGCTCCGGTGCGGTGGTGAAGCGCGACCGTCGTCTTCGTCGTTGTTGTCCGGCACCGAGGTGGGGAACGGTGGGGAAAGAGACGAGATGAGGGGCGATTCGAGGGTTGGCAGCGAATTAGGGATTTGAGCAATCTGGGAAGGGAAGGGTTGGTGGAGAAGAGCGATTTTGCAGGGCTGGAATTGGGGCCGCCAGATATTTCAATCTGAAACGTGGAAGCGCGAACTTATATTGGCGTCGTCCTTTTTTTTGGGGGGGAGGGGGGTGGGTGGCTAGGTGCTACGCGTCCGTCCGACAGACGTGACCACCCCGACAGGACTATGCTTCGGTGCCTTAAGGCGCCTGCCTTTGTGTCCATGACATGTGGGCGCAACAGGTGGCTGGCCCACATGTCACTGACCCAAAGGCAGTTTCCTTTAAGGCACCGAAGCAGCGTACACCCCGACACGACCCTGGTCAGCCTGGTGCGCCTACATTTGAGAATGCAAATGAATCTTCTTTCATTTCCAAACGAATCTGTATATATTACCATGCCCGTGTTTTCCTTGCAATAATTAGTCATTAGAAACGAGATACTCCATCCGTTCACTTTTGTAAGTCGTTTCAGACAACTTAAAATGAACTGTTTTGCACATTGTCTAAAATGTCTTCAAGGTCTTATAAAAGTGAACAGAGGGAGTACTATAAATTAACTAATGAGGAGTTATTTGAAAAAAAATCGAAACGATACCCACGCTAACATGGATTAGAGTGTGTGTCACGTAATTAGTTATTTGAATTAGAGTGTGTGTCACGTAGTTAGTTATTTGAATTAGAGTGTGTGTCACGTAGCGATCACCAATTCTAACGTGGATTTCGCATTTCACTGTATCCACGCTACTTTTTAATACAAATTCATATGTATATGATGAACACCATGGTAGTGAGAAAACTTTTGGATGGATTCAAACATATGACCTACAAAATAGCAAAACAAACTGAGTCAATGTCAACTTTCCGAAACTTAGTATGGCACGAATTCGAAATAAATACCCGTATGCCTGGTCCTCGGTTCAAATCTTACAATTTACACTGAATTGAAACATCGATATTAAGTCTCGTACTATGTACATTTAAATGTTGTTAATAGCCCCCCCCCCCCCGCACAAACGCTACATACTTGCTGTATCGGTCAATCTTCCTCTCCTAACCACCTTAGGAAGCTATCGGTTTCCAACACACGTTCATTCTTTCTCTCCATGTTTCGATCTCTAAGTCTCTCAACTACACAACCCCTTTTTCCACTCTGTTACCAAATGTATTTACCTCACACACCCGCCATTGCACCCCATGCCGAGCTCTCCCCCTCTCCCCCCTCTCCCTCTTACTCTCTCGCGCTAAATACATGCATTGCCTATCTAGCCCCCCAACCTCTCGTGCGCACGCACGCACGTTGTATATCTAGGTCACTCCCTCGAGACTCTCTCACTCTTTCTTCCGCACGGCGGGCCACACTCGCTCAATCTCGCTCTCGTTATCTAAGTCTCATTTAATCTCGTTTTCTTTCACACACAAATGATATATCTCCCTGTTCGGGCCTCGATCGACACACTCTATACTCTCTCAAGCAGATTGTCTATCTAGGTCAGTCCATCCAAGCCGCTGCCACTCTTTCGACCTCATGGTGGGCCACGCTCACTCAATCTCTCTCTCTCTCCGTATGTCTCGATTGACCCAGCTATTTCTCGGACAAAAACGATATATCACCATGTTTGAGCCCAATTCGACCTATTCACATTGTATACTCTCTCACGCACATCGTCTAACTAGGTCACTCTCTGCAACCCGTCTCACTCTTTCGATCGCACGGCGACCCTATGTGATCAGTTGACCTTGCTTCCTCCCACGCACAAAATATATCTACACGTCTGTGACTGGATCATCTCTCAAGCTCTATCTTACAGCCCTCACCCTTGCCAAAAAGCTCAATCGGACAATATCTCTCCAGAGCATATATATTTGTTCAATGAATGTCGGACCACACTCACTTTGTCTCTCTATCTATATGTCTCTCGATTGACCTCGCTTTCTCACACCGTATCTTCTACGCGTTCAAGCTACTACCTCTCCATCCCTCGCAAAGCTGGAGCTATTTACATTGCGAGGGGCACTCCAACCTTGGATTAATTTGTGTAGGCATTTATTCCGGTCGGTTTAGATTATATTTTCATAGCACTCGGCCCACAACTACTCCAAACACAGTTGCAACCCACGCAACTCCCCTAGTTGATTTCCCTCTGGCTCGGTCATCTCTCTCTCGAACGTCCTTTCTCGCCTTCAACGTCGCACCATGGTATTATTGAAAAAACTATGTTGTTATCTATAATTATTATAAATAAGCTACGAAACTACACACCAATAGTCCACTTGGAATGGAACAAATTTCGACCCACAAATTAAAGTGCTACAAACTACACACCGATGGCCCCACATGTCATGAAATAAATTTGGACCCATATACAAATTAAAAATAAAGGACGAGGATCGAACATGCGACTGGGATTTCAAGCCGCACGTCAATAGGCAACATACGTAGAATAGCAATGTTTGTTGTACCCCCTTTGTTCACATAATGTTTTTATATTACCACAGCCTAATTAATGGATAACATGTAATATTATTTTTAGTACTATTCGCCTTCACTTACGGGTGGGTTCCATGTGTGCTCTCTCTCTCTCTCTCCTCCCCTTCTGCGTTTAGACGCACGGGCAAACAGGAAGAACTCGCTGGCGATGTGGCCGTTGACCATGTCTGGACGCGTTCACAAGTCACGGCACTAGTTTCATGTACTAGCAGCACTAGTCAGTGTGTACGTCCAATGCACGTTAATTTGAAAGTATATTAAGTGCATGCAGATATTAACTACTAGGATAATATTTGCGTGTTGTCATGTGATTAGCACTATTTTTGGCATGAAATTAACTACACGCTAAACGTGTTGAGCGCTCGACATTGAAGCAGTCTAGGTCGTTGGATGACAAGGAATATATGTGGCTTGATGACGTTTTATATTTAATTTGATATGGCTCTAGCAGAACATTCAATCGATCAAGCCATACATTTCGTTCAGTCTGACTACGACTTTAAATTATACGACGATCGATATAAAATAAACGGAAATGATAAATGTTCGGATTTTAAGCATGGCAATCTGAACGTTTTTCATGGCAAATTAAGATTACGCGGCGGCGGCGGGGGCGTCTCGCGGTGGGAAGCGGCTCCTCTGCCGTGCTCTGTGTGTCGTCGGGCCACTGACCGACGGCGACGGCGGCGTCTTGCGCTGTTGTTGGCGTACTCCTGGACGTTGGCCTAGCTTCAACAAAGGCCAAAATGTTCTGAACTTCGGAGCAAGTCAACTGGCGGGAGGAGGCGACTGGCGTTGGTGCAAGGAAGCGGTCGACGGCGGCCATCCATGCCGCTAAGGGGGGCACTGGCACCCGCGCGCGGACAGGCGCTGTCAACGGCACGGCGGAGACATTCATGTGCACGGTTACGGGTGCGCATGTCAGTGCACGTGCAGCCGCATGCGCTGGTAGGTGCCCGGGCACCGGCACGGGCGTGCACGTCAGTGCACGCGCAGGCGCATGCGCTGGTAGGTGCACGGGCGCGTGAAAGTCAGCGGGGACCTCGTGGAACCCCGTGGGGTCAAGCTCGGCGACAATGTGCGGCTCCCAGCCCATCAATGCCACAGGGATGGGCGCTCGCGCAGTCGGGGCGACGGGAGCCGGAACGGGAGCGGGGACAGGCACGGCGTCTTCCCGCAAGGCCAGTTCAAGCTCGTCCCAAAGCGCCTTATGTTCTTGAGAATTCGGCTGGGTGTCTTCCTCCGGAAACTGGAACACTAAGGGCAGACCATCGTGATGCGGCATGGCGTACGTTTAGGTCAGGCTAGTTGGAGGTAGAGGACAGGAGAATCGGAGAGGATGAGAGAGGATTGTAGCGATACCGGGTAGTGCGGGGTTGATTTTAAACTGCGGCGCCGGCGACATTGAAAGTGGGAGCAGTTGGGGCGACGGTGGGTGGCGGAGCCTGGTCAAA
Organism: Aegilops tauschii subsp. strangulata; assembly: GCF_002575655.3. Lineage (NCBI taxonomy): Eukaryota > Viridiplantae > Streptophyta > Magnoliopsida > Poales > Poaceae > Aegilops > Aegilops tauschii. Next base: position 582,249,678 of record NC_053036.3, read on the forward strand.
GGGCTGGCCTCCCGGTGAGCCCACACAGCGGTCTGCTCGCACGCCCCCCTGACAGCCGGTGCAGCGGTCTGCTCGCACGCCTCCCGTCGACTCACACGCTTGCTTGGACGACACCTGCCAATGAGAAACGGGGACTCGTGGCGGCACGTAAACGCCCACGGTTTCAATAGTGAAAGCGTTCGCCTTAACGTGACAGGTCTTTGTTCCAAAATACCTTGGCTCTTCATTTGTGCAACTTGTCATAAGCAGCTTGTCTCAAATTGAAGAAAAACTTCCGAAGTAATATTTGTGCCATATCACGTGACCATGCTTAGTTTCAAGAATTTATGCTCACTTTTGGATTTTCTGAAATTTAAGATCCAGGATTCGAAACAATATCATAACCTGCATCATGTAATAAATTCTCAAGCCGTACATCTGTCCTGTTGTATTTCTTAAGAAAGGATTTGGTCAAACATTTTGCTTAGTTAGACTTCAGACAAGTTATATATGCAGAGTAAAAGGATAATCCCTCCGTACCAGTGCATTTCCTGATATATTAACTCAAGTACTAGGCACGAACAAACGGGCTCAATTATGTGCTCATCCTGGCGTAGTAGTAGTAGTAGTACTAGGCAATGCAGTTGACGGGTGACCTTGACGAGCGGCGACCGAGGGAATTGAACCGTGCTCGGCATGGTAGGTAACATTGTCTAGTTACTAAAGCATCCCTTCGTTGTTTATCGGTAGTCATTATGGACCGGGGACATGAGGGGAATTTCCTAGGGCTGGAATTCTGGCCGCCAGATATTTCGACTTGAAACGCTGAGGCTCGACTGGTTGGGGTTGCCTAATGTGCGTACCACGCACGCCATCGAAGGACACGAGCCCAGTTTTTTTAGGATCAACACGAGCCAAGGTCTGGCTGGTATCCCGTTGGGTCCTAACATTCGAGAATACGAAAGGAACCTTTTAAATTGCCGAACGAATCTATGTGTATTACAATACCCGTATTTTCCTTGCAAATACTAATCTCAACGTGGTAATTGATTTATGACGAGTTGTTGAATTAGAGTTTGTGATATAGTGATCTCAACGTGGGTTTCACATTTCATGGTATCCCTAGTAAGTTTTCCAATGCAAATTCAAATTTAAAAGATGAACAATATGGAGGTGAGAAAACTTTGTATGTATCAAGCATATGACAACACACACACACACACAGAGACACACACGCACGAACACAACAACAATCCAATAAGTATAGTGCATCTATTTTTCCAAACCATGCATGTATGACACGAATTCAAAAATACTCCTTCTATTCCTAAATATTAGTCTTTTAGAGAGTTCAACAAGTGACTACATACGGATCAAAATTAGCGAATCTAGACTCTAAAATATGTCTATATACATCCGTATGTGCCTGTCCATTTGAAGCCTCTAAAAAGACTAATATATAGGAACGAAGGGAGTAAAATGTAACACATGCATGGTCCTCAGTTCAATATTTAAAATGAACATGAAACTACAACATGAATATTAAGTCTAGTACTACAGTACAAGCAAATGTTGTGTTTAGGCGGAGCTATGATTGTCCAGGGTCAACCCCTCGACCTTAGATAAAATTGTGGAGCTCTATTTAGGATTGTTTAGATTATATTTGTCCCCACCCTCCCAACCACCGATTGGTTGTGCACCCCCACCCCTCCTCCCCGGGAGAATATCATGCGCCCCCATACCTTAGATGCTATATGCCGATACGAGTTGCTTGGAGCTTGTAGATCTGAGATATAGCAGCTCGCATGATGTGTCTTAATATTTTTGCAGGAAACCTTGATGAGTTTGAGAATTGCACACAATTTGTACAAAAACTACTCAGATGCCCTTTGATCCCGTATCCAACGACCTCGAAGCTCGTATCACCGTAGCAGCTAAGATGAAGGAGGACAACATATTCTCCTGTATGTAAGAATATCATGTGCTACCACACCTTAGATGCTTTGGTGATACAAGCTCTTCGGAGGCGTTGGATTTGTGCCCCCACTACTGGAATCAGCTAATTTGCCATCTGCCAGCACTTTGCCATCTGCTAGCTGACGGCAAAGAAGCTCTTTGCCATCAGCTACCCAAAAGCAGACGGCAAAGAAATGGCAGACGACAAAACAGGTCTTTGCCATCTGCGAGCTCTTTGCCGTCTGCTAGCGGACGGCAAAGAATCTTTGCCGTCCGCTAGCAGACGGCAAAGAGAGAGGTGGCCCCCACCCCCCGACCGTTTGGAAAAAACTTAACGCCCCACCTCTTTGCCGTCTGCTGGCAGACGGCAAAGAGACATAAAGGCGGACGACAAAGATTGGCGGACGGCAAAGAGGAGAGTACCTAACGGCCCCTACCCCCCCCGCCCGTTACTCTCTCTTCTCTCCCTCTCTCCTCCCCGACGCGCTCCGCCACCACATCCCACCCCACCGACGCCGCCGCCGCCCCCGCCCCCCGCCGCCGCCCCGTCGCCCCGCCACCCGCCGCCCGGCGCCGCCCCGTCGCCCCCTCCGCCCCATCGCCCCCACCCGCCGCCCGGCGCCGGCCCGTCGCCCCCTCCGCCCCGTCGCCCCCCCACCCCTCCGCCCCGTCGCCCCCTCCGCCCCGTCGCCCCCCACCCCTCCGCCCCGTCGCCCCCTCCGCCCAGTCGCCCCCACCCCTCCGCCCCATCGCCCCCACCCCTCCGCCCCGTCGCCCCCTCCGCCCCATCGCCCCCCACCCCTCCGCCCGGCAAACGCCACCCCGCCGCCCCAGAGTTGTGGCCCCGTCGCCACCATCGCCCGCCCAGCGCCCCTCCGTCGGCGAGCAACCCCACCGCCCGGCGCCCCTGGGCCCTGCCAGCGTGCCACAGGCCTCCCACCCCTGCCGCAGGTGAGCCCCGGTCGCACCCCTCTTCTCCTTTTTTCTGTTTTTTCTGTTTTTTTAGTTTAGATTACTTTTAGTTTAGTTTTAGATTTAGTTTAGTTTAGATTACTTTTCGTTTGGTTTTATATTTAGTTTAGTTTAGATTACTTTTAGTTTGGTCTTAGGTTTAGTTTAGTTTTAGGTTTATGTTTAGTAATGAAAAAAACTAAGAATAATTAGAAGAAGAGGAGGAGAAGAATAATAGCTAGGTTTAGGTGTAGTTTTTTCCTGTTTTGTTTAGGTTACTTAGTGCTAGGTTTAAGCAGCGGAAAAAGGAGAAGAAGAAGAAGAAGAAGAAGAAGAAGAAGAAAGAGGAGAGGAGGAGGAGGAGGAGGAGAAAGCTAGAGGAGAGGAGGAGAAGAAGAAGACCACCGACACCCCGACCCCGACCACCGACACCCCGACACCTGACACCCCGACCACCGACACCCCGACCCCGACGACCGACACCCCCACCCCGACGCGACACCCCGACACGACACCCCGACCCCGACACGACACGACACCCCGACACGACACCCCGACACGACACGACACGACACCCCGACACGACACGACACCCCGACCCCGACACGACACCCCGACACGACACCCCGGCACGACACCCCGACCCCGACACCCTGACACCACACCCACCCTTACCCCGGCCACCGACACCCTGACACCACACCCCGACCCACACCCCGACCCCAACCCCAACACCCTAACAGGGTCATATATTTGTGAATTATTAGTTAGGTCATATATTTTTCAATTTTGTTATGAAAACATAATATATAATTGTGTTGATCGGGTAGATTTAAATGTGCAGTTGTTTCATCGCTGCGAGGTTTGGTGGTCGACGACTTCGCGTGCGTTTGACGAGCTCTGCCCCTTCGTCCGTGGGTGAGCACAAATGACATGTCCTCCTCCACCGTTAATTATTTGCTCTATTCCGGTGTTCGTGCCGATGAAACTTGATAGCTAGCTATATATGTGTCTTGAATCATCAGTATGCGTAACCAATATGTGTCTCCCGTTCGAAAGCGTCATAGTTATAAATATGCATGCATTTGCATATTTATAACCTTGATTCTTTTGAATTGTCCAACGCTATCCATGGACAGCCCGAGTATGTTTAGATTGGGTTCGTTTTCCCATATGCTTTGCTCCGGATCTGACGCATTAGTTTCGTCAGTGCCTCCCCTGTTGTTCTCCGGGTACACATCCTCTCTGTTTATTGCAGAGACGTGTATCAAGAGAACAGCGGGGAGGTGCTGCCGAAATTTTGCGTAGGATCCGGAGCATAGCATGGGAAAATGAACCCAATCTAAACATACTCGGGTGGGATTAGGACCTATCATTATCTATTAGAGTGTAGGTTGCATGGACGTAATAAAATTGACAAAGTAGATCAACTGATGAATATATACATGGTGAATTATATATATATATATATATATATATATATATATATATATATATATATATATATTTGTTGTGTGTCTAGTAGCTCTGAAAGTCAAGATGAGTGATCATGCGTGGATGTACACCGGTCACACTGGTCAGAACAAATGGAGCACTGAATGGTTCACAAAAACCAAGGGGTTTGTGCGAGCCGCATTTGCAAATGGCCAGAGGAAAACCTGGTGCCAATGTTTACGGTGCGGCAATTGGGAAAAGAGGACAGAGGCTGAAATGGGAAAACACCTGCAGAAGAGTGGTTTTATGCCCGATTATACAGTGTGGACATTTCATGGTGAGTCTGCCCAACATGACCGAGCTGAGGTGGATCGTCGTTGCACCGACGAGCATGGTACCGGGATGGAAAACATGGTGCAAGACTTCGATGATGCTCGGGATTCGGACGAGGAGATGGAGGAATCTGCAAAGGCCTTCAATGAAATGTTGGAGTCTTCAAAACGTCCGCTCCATGAGCACACTAACCTTTGTCAGTTGGATGCCATCTCACAAGTAATGGCTCTGAAGGCTCAGTTCCACTTGGGCGGAGAATGCTACGATGCAATGATGACAGTATTTGGACGCTTTCTACCCAAAGGCCATGTATTGCTGGCAAACCTGTACCAGTCGGACAAAATCCTCCGTGCACTGAAGATGCCCTATGATAAGATACATGCCTGTGAGAAAGGATGTGTCTTGTTTAGGCTTGACTATGCGGACTTGAACTATTGTCCCGTTTGCAAGTCTTCCAGGTATGTTGTGGTAGACAACGGTATGGGCGAGAAGACACAGACCAAAATCCCCGTTAGTGTTCTTTGGTATATGCAATCGTACCAAGACTTCAACGTCTTTTCATGGTTGAAGAGACGGCCAGACAGATGACATGGCACAAAACGGGCAAAAGAACCGAACTAGATGCAGATGGGAATCTGATGATTGTACACACATCGGATGGTGTTGCGTGGAAAAAGTTTGATGAATTACATGCTGACAAAGCGGCAGAACCGAGCCATCCTCGAGTCGGCATCAGCACGGATGGGTTCGGTGTGTTTGGTATGACGGCAGCCCAATACAGTTGTTGGCCCGTATTTGTCTTTCCACTCAATCTCCCCCCCGGATAGATTACGCAAAGAAAGAACATTTTCCTGACGTTGATAATTCCAGGGCCCAACTATCCGGGGAAAAATATGAATGTGTACATGCAGCCGCTTAAGGACGAATTGCAAGAAGCCTGGGATAATGGGTTCAAGACATACGACGCCTATAGCAAACAGAACTTCATAATGCGTGTCTGGTACATGTACTCGACGCATGACTTGCCGGCGTATGCGCTATTCGTTGGCTGGTGTGTGCATGGAAGGTTCCCGTGCCCCACATGCAAGGGAGCTCTTGAGTTTCGTTGGCTTCAGGCCGGTCGCAAGTTTTCTTGCTTCGACATGCATAGACAGTTCCTGAATCCTCGCCATAAGTTCAGGAAAGACAAGAAGAACTTCATCAGAGGTAGAGTTGTCAAAAACTCTGCACCACCTGCATTGACAGGCCAACAGACCCTGGATCAGTTAAACACTCTCGAGCCAGATCCAGAGCGTCCAGGGTACTTCAAGGGGTATAATTCTAAGCACGCATGGACTCACAAAACATGCTTATGGGATCTGCCTTACTTCAAAGACCTCCTTTGCCCACACAACATCGACGTGATGCACACTGAGAAGAATATCACCGAGGCACTTTTTGGTACATTGTTCAGCATAGATGGGAAGTCAAAGGATAATACTAAGGCTAGAGTCGATCTGGAGGCGGTATGTGATAGGCCATTACAAAACATGAAAGAACCGAAAGGAAAGCAGAACTGGACGAAGCCAAAGGCATGGTTCAATCTTGGAAGGCCAGCTATGAGGGAAATTATCTTGTGGGTGAAAATGCAGTTGATGTTCCCCGATGGGTATGCAGCGAATCTAAAGAGGGGAGCCAGTCTTGATAAATTGAAGATATTTGGTCTCAACAGTCATGATTGGCACATATGGATTGAGCGGGTAATGCCGGTGATGTTGCGTGGCTTCATCCCTGAGGATGAATGGCTAGTACTGGCAGAACTCAGCTATTTCTTCCGTGTTCTTTGTGCGAAAGAACTATCGTCTGGCGTGCTAGAAGAAATGGAAGAGTTGGCGCCGGAGTTGATCTGCAAGTTAGAGAAGATCTTTCCACCGGGCTTCTTTAATCCAATGCAACATTTGATTTTGCATCTCCCGACCGAGACAAGATTGGGGGGGCTTTGCAAAATCGTTGGTGCTACCCAACTGAGATGATGCATAAGACACTTCGACAAAAATGTAAAAATAAACGTAGAATTGAAGCATCGATGGCTGAGGCATTCATCACTGAGGAGGCGGCAAACTTCGTGACAGCACACTACGAAGCCAAAAATCGTCATTTTCATAATCCGAAGCCTCGGCACAATTCTGACGACCCTAAAAAGGGTGGATCCAACCTCAGCCTATTCAAAGAGAATCTCGCACCAGCCAGTGTTTCAAATCCAGTATCTTTGGATAACGAACAATGGCGGACCATTTCGTTGTATATCTTCAACAACCTGATAGAAGTGCGGCCGTACATCGAGTAAGTTCTCGGTACATTGTTTCGCAACTTCTATTTCCTTTGAACTGCTCTTATTCCTGGATATTTCATACAGTCGATACGTCGCCTTATTCTTGTATGGAGCGGTGATCCAAAAGGATTCTGTCCAAGAGTATGAGCTTCTCGCAAAGCAAGGAGGCGGCTATCCCGGTTTCATCTCTTGGTTCAAACAAACGGTAATTTCTATTAGACAATTTCATTTCATTCGCTAATTTGTGCGTAATGCAACAATCCTTTCATATTAAACTCGTAGGCTAATTCAAAGTCTATGGACGCCGAATTGAGACAAGTCGCTAATGGTTTTGACTATAAGGTCCGTTCATTTGACAAATACGACATCAACGGGTATCGCTTTCGTACCTATGGCAAAGAGCTATCTATGGCCGACCGAAAGTCTACAAATTGTTGTGTATCTGCTATCGGCGAAGGAGGTACCGAGTATTATGGTAGATTTGAAGCAATTTATGAACTTCTATTCTATGGTGAAAACCCACCGAATGTCGTAGTCTTCAAATGTTATTGGTTTCAGCCGAAGGAGACTAGAAGGACTCATGAACATATAGGGCTAGTTGAAATCAACCAAAGCACCCATTTAGATGTTCCTGATGTCTATATTACGGCTCAACAGGCGACCCAAGTATTCTATCTACCGTGGGCCTGCCAAACTAATCCAAATCTGAAAGGTTGGGATGTCGTTTATGAAGTGCCGCCACGTGCTAGACTATCTCCCCCAAAGGAAGAGGATTATGAACCTCACATTAACCCAGACACATATGAAGGAGAATTCTTCCAAGAGACACGTCTTTCCAAAAAGCGTTTCAAGAACCGCTATACTTCACCCCAAAACATTGAAGTAGACAGCGACAGTGAATCCGACATCACCCCGGAGGAGGAACAAGAAGAGCCGGAACAAGAAGAGGTTACTGCTGCGGATGACCTGTCATTGCTTGACCGATTACGTCAAGGTGGCCTTCCACATGTTGATGCCACTGAACCCTATGAGCCCGTCATTGATTATAGTGATGATGATGATTATGCATTTATTGATGATACTGATCGAGATTATTAGTAGTGTCAGGTATTAAATTTTTTATGTTGTACTTGATGATGATACACTTAAGTGATACACATATTATTATTCATGTCAGTCTTTTTTCTATGTTGTACTAATTTCGTTTACTGTTTGTCATGGCAGGTGTTGAAAGATGGTGGGCGCTGGTCGGGAGCGCGCCAAGGCCCCTTCTTCGTCGGCGCGTGGTCTGAGGTCTTCCATTCCAGACGCACCTCTCCGCCGAGCGTTGCTGGACAGTATGGCGACACCGCTGGGCCATTCTTCGACGACCGCGGTGCCCAGCAGGGGACGAGGTAGGAAGAGAGGAGGTGGGGCACGTGGTCGCGGGAGAGGAGGTAGGGTGACTGCTACGGCGCCTTCCTCGCCGCCACCCCCAGCTGTTTCACCCGAGCACGTGACTGCTAGGGTGGACTCGTCCGAGGAGGAGGCTACACGGACTCTGGTCCACGAGCCTCCGGTCCACGGGTCTTCGGCCCACGAGCCTCGGGTCGACTGGCCTTCGGCCCACGAGAGTTCGGCCCACGAGACCCCGGAGGAGCACACGTCCGGATGGAGTACCTGGCCGGATCAGCCCGAGGAGCCGAGTGGCCATGCTGATGATGGCGGGGAGCCGACTGATATTGAGGAGGAGGGGGGCACCGTCTACCAGCGTGGTGCTACACGCCTGCCGTCCGTGCCGGCGACCCGTGAGCAGAGGTGGTTGATTTTCCCTGATGGGGAGAGGTACGTAAGTGCATTTAATATTTTTGTACCTTCTGCATTCACGTTTCTTCAAATAACTAATGCGTTGGCCTTGTCATGCTGCAGGGGTTGGGACCACCATCATAGTGTCCGCCGGCCCAACTCCGTCCTTGGAATTCTTTGCCGGCAAAACTTCCCGGGGTTTGTCACGTTGCCTAGTGAGGGTCGGCTTCTAGAGCTTGGATTGAGCTGGGAGCACTACTTGGCTGCCCCGGCCCCGCCGGATGAGATTATCGACGGTGTCTTGTGCGACACGAGGGGCAGACATGGTGATCAGAAAGTTCTGGGTAATTTCTCCTTTACACAGTTAAAAATCTTCAACTAGCTAGTTATTAATTGTACTAATCAATATTGTCTCATTTGATTGCAGACATTCTACAGGTGTGAGGAGGGATACGAGGAGGACGCGGCACATGTTATCGAGAACGTCTGCAAGCGCCTACTACAGAACTTACGGCACGAGGCTCGGGTGCAGGCTGTTCGAGACTACTACGCCTTGCGTGGTATCAAGAAGACCAAGCCGGCGTGCCGCGATAAGTTCCTGAGTAAGGAGCAGTACATGAAGGTAATTCTTAAGGCCTTCTACTTAAGTTCCTTCATTTAGTAACTCTTAGCCGTAGCGCTCAAGTTTCTATTTGCTAACTTAGGCACCTCCAAGATGGTCTGCGGATCGGATGGATTGTTGGGAGGTGTTGGTCAATGAGTGGTGCTCAAAAGAATGGCTAGCCCTCCACAACGAGGCCAAGGACAAACGTGCCGAAATGGAAGGTGTGCCACACCATCAAGGCAGCTCCAACTTATATCAGTTCGGGCGGAACTGGGTATGTGGTTTGCTTCATGATTCATGCAATTTATTCATCATGCTAGCTTGAGCCCTTTAATTACTAATTTACATTGTTTCTCTCTTTCAGGCACGCCACAATAAGGTGGATAAGGTGCCAGAGGTGTACGACCTGTATGCCATGGCCCACACTGCCTCTTTCAAGAAAGTCAAGGCTTTCTCTCAGTCTGACCTCGATGATGCAAACAACTTCACCAACATCTCCTCCCACAACAAGCTCGTGAGATATAGAGATGAGGGGAAGGCGAGGAAAGGGGAGGACTTTAACCCGAGCCAGGGTCCCATTGATCCAGAGTTGGTGATGATATCTGGTGGCGGGAGGTCCCATGGCTCCATAGCCATTGGAGATGGACTTATCCGTTGTCCTAGAACTCTCCCGGAGATCAAGGCGCGCCAGTCGAGCTCCGCTCCTGAGATAAGGCCTCATGAACGGCCAGTGCAACTCGCCATCAAGGTTAGTGATACGTACTCAGCTATCTTTCTCCATTACATTGTGTGCGCTTCCATCAATGATTACAAATGGTCATGTGAGTGCTGTTGCAGGCTGCTATACAGAGTGAGAGAGATAGAACGGAGAAACTTCTGGCGGAGGCGGCGGAGAGGCAGCAGGAGTTGGAGGAGAGGACGACAAAGATGTTGGAGGAGGAGAGGGCACGGAATGACATGCAGGCAAGGGCCATGTACGAGCTCCTTGTGGTAAGTTTCTTCTGCAGATTAGCCAAAACATTCATGTAGTGTTTGTCTCATTACTAACTAGTATGACTGAGTCGTCAAAACCAAATGTGCAGTCTGTGTGCGAGAAGACCGGTCAGACCGCTCCGCCGATGCCAGTGATTGCTCCTGGGAACACGGTGAGTTTAATTTGAATGGACATTACTTGCTAGTCTTAACATTTGAGTGTCATCATGCTAACAAGACATTGGAAATGATCTTTGGTGTAGCGTAACTCCAGACAAGCATCGCACGATCCTTCTCCAGCTACCGACACGAGCCAGCCCGCTCCTACACCTCCTGGATCATGGTAAGTTTATCTAGTGTTTTCCTTAACACATGCATAAAGACCTAGACTTAGCTTTATTTCCTCCAATGCTTACCATAATGACCTAGACTTAGCTTCTTCTCCTCCAAAATGACTTAATAAGCTTACTGACCTCCAAAACCATCCATTTTACCTAAGTTAGCTCTAAAACGATCTGTACTTAGCTTACTTAGGTCAAAAATTGCATAATTAGCTTAGTTAGCTCATAAACGATCCATTTTACCCAAGTTAGCTCTAAAATGACCCATTTTACCTTGGTTAGCTTATAAATGACACAGTTCATCCAACTTAGCTCAAAAATGACCCATTTTACCTAGATTAGCTCCTAAATGATCCATTTTACCTACGTTAGCTTTAAAATGACCCATTTCACCTAGGTTAACTCCAAAATGACCCATCTTACCTAGGTTATCTCATAAATGATCCATTTCAACTAATTTAGCTCATAAACGATCCATTTCACCAAGTTAACTCAAAAACGATCCATTTCACCTAAATTAGCTCTTAAATGATCCATTTCACCTAAGTTAGCTCAAAAAGATCCATTTCAACTAAATTAGCTCATAAATGATTCATTTCACCTAATTTAGCTCAAAAACGATCCATTTCAACTAAGTTAGCTCATAAATGATCCATTTCACCTAAGTTAGCTAAAAAACGATCCATTTCACCTTAGTTACCTCAAAAACGATCCATTTGACCTTAGTTAGCTCATAAACGACCCATTTCAACTAAGTTAGCTCATAAATGATCCATTTCACCTTAGCTAGCTCATAAACGACCCATTTCAACTTAGTTAGCTCATATATGATCTGTTTCACGTAAGTTAGCTCATAAATGACATACTCTTCTTGTTCTAGTCTTCTTCTTGTTCTACTCTTCTTGTTCTAGTCTTTTTCTTGTTCTACTCTTCTTGTTCTAGTCTTCTTATTCTAGTCACCTATTTCTCACTTTCTTATTTTGCCATTTTGCAGATTTCATTCACTTCATGGAAGCTAGCTTGCTATGGAGTGCTTGTTTATGTATGGATGGAACTTGTTTATGTATGAATTGATGGATGGAACTTGCTTATGTATGAATGGATTGAACTTGCTTATGTATGAATGTATGGAACTTATGTGCTGGATATATGTGATATGAATGCCTGTGAAATATATCTATATATGTCATATATATTTGCTGTGAAAATTGTTGGATTTAACAAAAAATAGAAAAAAAGAGCCAATATGCAGGCTCTTTGCCGTCTGCCACCGACGGCAACGGGCTCTTTGCCGTCAGCCGCGGACGGCATAGAAGCCACGTGGCATCCAGCTGTGCTTCCTGGGAGCTGACCCATTTGGTCAGTTTGCCTACAGTGGCAGACGGCAAAGAGTAAACAATTTTGCCGTCAGCGGCGGACGGCAAAAGCCTGCCATGTAGTGACGGGTAGATGACATCATACGGCGGACGGCAAAGACACTAGAAAGTTTGCCGTCTGCCGTGGACGGCAAAGGCCTGCCGTTAGCCACTTAACGGTCTGACAGCGCAATTATTGCCATCCGCTCTCTTTGCCGTCTGCGGCAGACGGCAAAGGGCCTTTGCCGTCAGCCGCCCGGAAGCAGACGGTAAAGTAGCTCTTTACCGTAGCCTACTTTGCCGGAGCCTTTTGCCGTCCGCCGTTCATGCCTTTGCCGTCCGCCATGGCAGACGGCAAAATAGCTGATTCCTGTAGTGCCCAACACCTCCTCGGTGGTTCGAATGGTTTTTTGCAGAAAATCCACAAAAGAGTTTGGCTACTGCTTACAAGCACAAAGACTGCTCAGATGCCATTGGATCTCAGATCAAACGACCTCCAAGCTCGTATCACCGTAGCATCCAAGCTGCGATAGCACCTTATGTTTTCTCGCACGGGAGAGTATGAGGTGCTCCCGCACCGTAGATTCTATGGTGATACGAGTTCACTGAGATCTAACAGCCCACAGTAGGAGGTTTGAATGTTTTTGCAATATACGACTGATAGAGTTTGGGAAATGCGCAGAAAGTACAAGTACTACGCATGTGCCATATGATCACTGATCATACGACCTAGATGCTCATATCACCGTAGCGGGTAATTAAGCTACGGGGAGCACCTAATATGACCACCGGGGAGCCGTTGGATCGAAGATGCAGCGGCACACACGAGGCCTGAATATTTTATTTGCAAAAAAAACCTTTGGAGAGTTTGGAAATTGCGCATAATTACAAAGACTACTCCCAAGCCATTGGATCTCACTTCCAACGGTGTAAAAACTCGTATCACCATAGTATCTAAGCTGCGGGGTGGATGTGATATTCTATGCCGCTGTCATTTTTGTTCGTAAACTTGCAAAATACGTGTAACTCGTGTCGTTACTTGTCTAACCGCGCAAAGTGTTTGTCCAAAAAAACCATCCTACACTGAAATATCGGAACAACACACGGGGGTCCCACTTGTCATTAGCAAATTTGGACCTAAAACTAACAAATCTGAAAGACGAGATTCGAACTGGCAACCTGGACTACAAAGCATAAGTCGATAGCCTGAAAAAACGAACGGTTGTTGGCTTTGTCCCATAACTTGATTTTATACAGTACTTGCGTTGAGTAGAGTAGAGGGAGTGCCTCGTCAACACGTGCATGACCGTTGTCTCACTTACTGGTGGGTCCCAGGTCTGCGATCTCAATCCCTCTTCTCTCCATTGTCTAACCTTTGCACGGGCACACACGAAGAGCGGTGCTAGCTTGCCATGGTGCTATTACAACTAAAACAAAAGCTTGGAAAATAGAAGAATCGCCTAGAACAAGAAACGTTGTGGCTGGTCGAGACGGAGCTAACCACATCTATCCTCCGTGCCATGTTTGCATGATGAAGCTGTGGGCTAGTGGGGTGTTTTTGACCGACTGGCTGGGTCCCGAGGTCGAACCATAGGTACTACGTCTGATACAGTATATTTTACACGCACATTTTTCCTCCGTGCCGAGACGTGGCACACCCTACCGCGTGGTTTCGGGGTCCTCCCGGGTGGTGCACGCATTTATTCTTCCTGACGTGGGATGCCCTACCGCGCGTTTTCTGGGTCCTCCTCAGTCGTAGCGCCGAAGCAAGTAAATGAGTCATCAAATCACGAAAGACCACCTTTCCCGCAGAGTACATCAGTGAAGCACGGTGGCTAGCTAGTTGGGCTAGTTTGACCGATTAGCTAGGCCGCCGCCACATTTGTTTTTTCACCCCTTTTTTATCTACTTGCCGGCAGGTAAATTTAATTATCCACCGCGGCGTTGCTCTGGTGTTTGGGTGCGGCAGGATTTAATTTTTTGATTGACTGGAGCAGGCGCGGTAGGATTTTTAATTTTTTGATTGACGGGAGCAGGCGCGGTAGCAATTAGTCACGATGACTCCGCCTGGAAAAACCCACTGCTCCCTGATGTGAGAAGTCGTCGACTAGTGTTTTACCGTGGTGAAACCCAAAAGATTCCCTGCTCCCTCCGCCTTCCCGTAGATTGCATTGCCTTTCAGCCGTTTCACCCACTTTGCTTCCTCTCCCCATTGCTTCTACCTGGTGCCATGGCGGCGCAGCAGATCACGGAGTCCGAGGTGAGGCGCCTGACACAGGAGCTCCATGTCAAGGATGCGGAGCTCAGGGCCAAGGACGTGGAGCTCCGTGAGCTCAAGGAGGAGAGGAGTGCCATGCTCCTCCGTTATGTGCGGGAGTTCACGGAGCTTCAAAAGCGGCAGGCGTCCACCACAAAGATGCTCGAGGCGTCGCCGGTGTTGCTGCAGAAAGCGGGAGATACGATAGGCCGTCAGGGGAGCCGGTTGGAGCGCGAGCGGGCCGATTGTGACAAGGTCCAGGATCGCCTTAGCCACTTGGTGAACCATGTTGCCACACACGTGTTGCGGCTGTGCGATGCCTACCGTCATGCCAGCGCGATGATGCCGGCCGTCGTGCTAAACCCGTTAGACCACCCGGTCGACTTCAACGAGTTGAGGCTTCCTGACCTGGTCTCCTTCTTCACCTATATCTCCGAGGAGCTGAGCCGTCTCCACGCGATGGTGGGGGCTGAGCTGGACAAGGAGGGGTTGCGGGCTGCCGTCGCCGTTGCCGGGCGAATCCTTTCAGGGCTCCGTCACCGGAATCCATTTGTGCCATTGGACGCCGTCTTTGACGAGCTGGCTCCCGTCGACCGGGAGCGGGCTCTGCGGGCGGTTGCACCCTGCATCACCAACGTCGTGCGCCTCGAGAAGCAGAGGGACTTCGGTGGTGTTTAGGCGCCCCCTGCATGGGCATGTCCATGTCTCGGGGCAACATGACCGTTGGATCAAACTCAGACGGTACAGATCAGTCACCGTAGCACAAAGCGTGTGGGTGTGTTTGGTTGCATTCTCATCTCAATATAGTTGTTTCCACTTCGTGTATTTTTGTCAACCTACTAGTGTGGACTCATGCACCCTTCATGCACTCTGCCAAACACCCAAAAGTGGGTCGATAAGGGAACTTTTGCTCCCATCCCGTGCACCCTTCATACACCCTGCCTAACACTATTCGTGCTTCATATGGTTCATGTTTCGTAGAGTACTATAGCACCATACTCTCCGTGCGCTGTTGACCTAGTTCTGTTAACATTGATCTCATCGTTCATTCTCGACCGGACAGTCGAAAAAGCGGTACTATGTTACATATAGGAGTAGTTGACATGCGCACAACATCATTTGTTATCCTCATATCTTACTACACTAGCAACAAGATTGTGTAGTACTGACGTACGAACCACTGCACATGCCTAGTAGTAGGAGCACTGTGTATGTTCAAGTGGTTGCCGCGTTTCGCACTCCTCCGTCGTAAGAGTGGAAACGCTTGCTATAATCATTTTTCCTTCAAAAAAACAGTGGACACGCTCTACCGTGCGGATCCTCCTCCAGCCATGCACTAAATTGCTCACTTTCGTCGACGTGTGGGACAGCCAGCACCTGGGTCCACCAGCCATGCCCTAAATTACTCCGTAGTAGAGTGACGGTAGACTACCCCGATCGAACTGCCGCAGTAATGCTCAATGAGCCGTCAAATCACAAAACCCCCTCCTTTCCAGCAGTAAATTGGACGGACAAAGCAACCATCATTTCAGTCTTCTCTCTCAGCTTCCTCTCTTGAAGAAAACCCCCACTCGCTTCACTTCTTCCTACTCTCGTTCCTCCTTTCACTCTTCTCTCTCAGCTTCCTCTCTTGGATGGACGCTGCAGCATCGGCCGACGTGATGTCTATGGCTCTGGCCAAAACCGTCGAGGCTCATGGTACGAAGAAGCGCAAGCACCCCGCCGAGACTACCGCAGACAAGCTCAAAGCCATCGCCCTGTCCAAGCCCCCCTCTCCGGGATCCCTCATTAGCCAAGTCTAGGTAATGTCTCTTGTTGACGATCTTTTTCTCGATCTTGATCGTGTTTTTTCATCTAACACGCAGTACTAGTACTGGTAGTACAACTTTCTGGGTGATCTTGCATGTGATTTTAGTGTGCCAAATGACGGTTCTAAATTCCTCTTTTGACCAAAAAATGCGAGAGGTTGACACTGATTTCTTATAGATTACTTTCAACTACTCCCTCTGTCCCCAATTTCTTGTCTTAGATTTGTCTAGATACGGATGTATCTAATACTAAAATGTGACTTGATACATCTGTATCTAGACAAATCTAAGACAAGAATTTTGGGACGGAGGGAGTACTTTATGCACATCAATGCTACCTTTTAAGACGGTATATTTGCCTCAGTAACTTGTGTTATGGATATTGCATGTAATCCCTCTGCTCTCATGCCTTTGAAGACATGTTCTAGTGTCTTTGTTCACTCATTTCTGTGCGTATATGTAGTCATATATGGAGTATAATATCGAAAATCATCTTATATTTCTGAACGGAGGTAGTAATAAAATATGGTTTCTGTTTGAATTAGAACCAGGTCCGCGGTGGAGATGAAGTTCTCAAAGTCCTGCCGTGTGAACTGGAAGACCTGGTGAGTTATACTGCTGAACTACCAGCTGCTGTGTCGTTGTCGCCACGTGTCCTGAACTAGTGTTTTCCTGTAACATTGTTGTCAGGTGTGTTCTCGAGGTTGTACTTGACCACAACAATTTCCTGGTTGTGCCTTCGATTACGAAGGGTGTGGTTCTTGTAAAGCTTCCCAACAAATCTGATGCGGCCTGTCTTCATCATCATGTTTATGAGTGGAAAGACCACTCAGTTAGGTTCTCCAAGGTTGACAAGATGCTGATGGTGCATGTAGACATCTCACACGAAGTCCATGGCCTAGTCAGTTATGCGGGGTTCATCCCGTAGGTCGGTGGCAAGAAATAGTCTGCAGAGTTTAGTTAGTGCAACTTTTCTTGTCTGTAGTAAGTGCTATTGTTCAGTACTTGATTTGTGTTTGTGAACCCTGTATTGTTTATTAGTACTGCCGCTTTTGGTGTGTGAACGGTCTATGTTAATGTCTATGTTAGTGTCTGTCCACTCAATTCAGTCTGTATATTTTAAAGTATCCAGATCACATTTTTTGTGAGGACGGTTTATCAATTATGGTTACACTCCAATATCTGTATGCATTGCAGGGTTTGTCGCACCCACCAGGATTTCCAGTCCCATGGATGTTCGGTCGATACGATTTGTCACGACCTTTGGACTGTCCTGCTTGTGGGAGTAGGCGGGGCCCCTGCATGCCACTCGTAGTTGGACGATCAATCTTCTGTTTAGTACTTCACATAGTGATTTCCTGGTAAGGATTCACTCATGTCACATCAAGTAAATCTTATTGATTTACTGTCTAAATCTTATTGATTTAATGTCATGTTTTCTTTCTTTTCCTGCAATTTTACAATGCAGGTTTTGCCATGTGACATTCATCACAGAATAAACCGTTTGTTTATCTCTACGATGGCTCTTTTTGCAGGTTTCACTTCTTATGTCGTGTCAGTAACGAAGGCACTGTCCATCACTTATATTACTGGAAAAAATTGGATCAGTCTGTTGTCTGAGTACAAGCTGAATCCCTATGATGAACTGCAGTTTGGTTTAACAAAAACGCCACAATTAGTCCTTCTCGTGTTTAAAAGAAATGAAGAAAAAAACTGGATCACGGTCACGGATCCTAGTCAAGTTAGAAAGCTGATCATAGCAGACCAGACACGATCGCCGCTGTCTCGCACAGAACGAGCACCAGCAGTTGCTCTAGCACTGACAGCGGCAGCAGCTCAGTCTGATCCAGCTGAGGATTGGGCACCGACCACGTCAGTGGATCAGTCTGATCTACCGGAGGATCGGGCATCGACACCGGCACCTGCTCCGACACCGGCACCAGCTCTACAAGGAGCACCATCTCCTGCAGCAGCAGCGGCTTCAGCACCTGCACCAACACTTGCACTTGCATCTGCTCCGGCCCGTGCAGTTGCACCGGCAACAGACTGGGCTGCAGTTCGCACTTCATATACCAAAGTCCTTACAAAAACCGACATGTCCACCTTCTTGGTAAGCATTGGCCGCCCAAGTGCATCGTTCTTTTTTCTTTCCTTGTTGTTTCACATGATTCACTGTGTTGATCTAACTGTTTGGGTATGTCTTCTTGTTTGCAAACAGAGAATTCCTAGAGCAACGAGGGAGTGGTTCAACAATCCGGGTGACCGCGGCCAAGTTTCTCTTACCGTGCGCAGCCTTGGTGTGAATGAACCTGCTCAATATACCGTAAGTACAAAGGATGGTCGCATGATGATTGATGCTAAAGGATGGTCAAGGCTCAAATCTAAATCATATCTTGCGGTAGGGGATGATGTCAAAATCGAACTTTCTCGGCAAGGAGAGCTGGTCCAAATCAACTTTGAAATTCTTCAGTAGCCGCACGCAACTGCCGAACTGATCTATCCTCCGAGAGATTTTGATGTAATAATCTCGCATGGTGAAACAAGTGTCCTCTGTGTATAAGTGGTACGGCAGTATTATTTATCACATGGTATATCGTTGATAGAATTGCAACTCTGATTGCTGGTTAGGAACTGTCATTCGATTTCATTCCAACAGCTGCCGTGCTTTATTCAATTTTGTGTATTCGCCTTGCGACAGCATCTAAAACCAGCGCCGTACCAATCGCTTGCAATATGAAAAGCGCTGAGGTAGAACACATGGGCCCCCAAACATACAGGGTCGCCCTGCGTCCCAAAGTCCAGAACCGTGAGCCTATCTAAGTATTATATTCTCAGCTGAACCCCCATAAAAAAAGCTGAACCCCCATAATGCCCGTGCGTTGCAGAGGGAGTATATTTCTCGGCAAGGTGAGCCTGTGATGTAAAAGATTTGTATATTTCTTTACAGAGGGAGTATCTCTCTGTCAAAATATATATTTATGTGTAACTAGTTACTCCTGTCTTTCTACTTCCTTTCGCTGATATGTGGGGCAACCGGCAACGGGGTCCACGTGCCATATGCACAAATTAGAGTGCACAACTTCACAGTAGACACACCCCGGTCGTAGCGCCACAGTAATGCCCAATGAGCCGTCAAATCACAACCCCCCTTTCCAGCTTTAGCAGCAAGCTGGACGGACGAAGCGGCAATATTTCACTGGGCCTGAATCCCCTTCTCCCTCATCTGCTTGTTCAGAGAAAACCCCCTCTCGCCGATTGCATAGGGTTTTCTCATGGAGAACCAGGTACGAATTCTTCATCCATCCCCGATAAATCCAAGTCCCTTGGTTGCAGGTAATCCTAGGATGGCAGCCGCCGCCGTTGATGCATTTTTCTTCCTACTGAATCTAGTGTGTTTCATTTGCAGTGCCCAAAGTGCGAGTACCCTACAGGTTTCTGCGCCCTCGGCGAGACGCCACACTTGTTACTTCTCATCCTAACACAGCATTTTGAAACGCGCACAGTATGTTCCTAGAATCCTCTTTTCTATCCGGGAGGGTGGGGGTTTTTTGAACATGCTGTGTTCTCATATTATTTTTCCTGCAGTGTATTATTTGCTCTGCCAGAACAAATGTACTCAAGATGCTCGGCCTTCCCATAACTGAATACACTAGTTTAATGGTCACAGTGAAGACAAGCCATGGATGTAAGTTCCGAGTTGGGTTCATGAACCAAGAAGATCGCTGCTTTTTTATGGCCAAACTTGGATAAACTTTCTCAAGTGTTACGGACTGAAGGTTGGCGCATGAATGTTGATCGAAATAGCAGAACCTGGTCTCATCTTCACTGCGATCTTCCAATTGTTCATCCATGTTAGTTTTGTATCTGGTTCTTGCTTGTTGCCTCGATTACTTCTTAATCCACCTCTTCTGTCTAACTAATCACAATTTAACTTTAGAAGTAGAAACGAATCACTCACGAAGAAGCTAATTCTAACTAATATTTTCTTATAATTGGTGGCACGTGTAGGTTTTTTCAGAGTTAAGCAGTCTACTCGTTTGTTACTCTGTAATAACTCGGTTGTTACTAATGGCACTGAAGTTGACTGGATCGACATCCACAAGTTCCTACACTTTATTGATCGTCTTGAGGTCCTTCTGGGGCGTCTCAATGGTGGAAGGCCACGTGGGATATGTGTGCCACTGCTGCACTCGTTGAACAGGTCCAACTGTGTCGAGAAAATTATGGTACGAGCTGTTTTCTGTTATCTATGTTGTTCATAAACTATTGCTTATACACAGTTTTACAGCTGTGATCTTCTTGAAACAGGAACAACCGAGTTCTATTGTTCCTATACAGATGCCTGACCATGGTCGGGTCAGACTTGCGCTTGGTCACAACATGATGTTTATGTCGACCTACTCAATTCCCCTTGGAGGTGAAAAGATACTTATTCATGGGTGGTCTCAAATAATGAAGGCCCATCCATCTTGGAGAATAGGACAGAAGATTATGTTCATGCTTTTCCATGGCTCCAAAGCGAATATCCTGTTTATTGACACGTTGTGAGATGAAGCCGCTTTCAGAAGGTTGTGGTTGCACGGGGTGGTGCCTGGGCCTTGTCCTGGGGCTTGGCGGCCTCACCCTTGGTTAGCTGTAGGCAAAGTAGCACTGTTCGAGGTCTGCTTTGTACGGTTGACCCTGTATAAGTACTCATCCTGCTTTCAAATTTGGTTGTTAAGTGCCCCTGCTGGTTTCAGTTATGGTTGTTAAGTACTCCTGCTGCTTTTACAGTCTGTCGTGTTTCTTCAGTCATGACTTCCTCCAGCCGCCAAAACCAAACCAGCGTCGGCGGGGCCGCCTGCTTCCGCCTCCCATGGCTGGCTGCGCCTCAGTGCATGCATCGCCGCCCCACCGTCTCCTAAATCGTTAACGCCGACGTCCTCCGCGCGCTTTGGTGCGCTCGCCTCGGCGCCGCCCTCTCGGGTTGTCAACATGGTCAACAAACAACAGGAATCGGCAGAAGTACGTGGAGAGGATGACAGTAGGGGCCCGCCACGTCAGCGTATGGAAAAATAAAATGCTTCCTCCTAGTGTTTTCCTGACATCTGGGACCCACGACATTGTGAGCGTATATAGTCAATAGACAAGAGAACAGCACAAGATCGGCTGACACCTGGGACGTACCTACTCGAGCAGTGTTTTTTTTGTTTGGTATTGTTGAGACGGAGCAGGGTTTGAACTGGGCTGTGGCCCGTCTAGACCAGGCTTATATTTTATGTTCACCATGTGACCAGCCCAGCTATTTTTTCTTTCTGAAAATGAGCCCAGTTTATTTTTTCTGAAGAATACCCAATCCAGGCCTACTTATTTTTCTACGCCCTGATGGGCTGCAACTCTTTCAAGACGCCTGCAAATCTTGAAAGTAATATGAAATGGGTTGTAAATATAAAAATAGATGACAAATTGACAATTACTTTATAATTTGTGATTTTCTTCACATTTTCAGATTCCTATTTCACTGGGCATTAACCTAATTTTAATATATCTTCAAAGTACTTTAAATCTGGCTCGACATTTCGATATTAAAAATAGGTTGGAACCCACAGAAATATGCGAAATTGACCCTGGCCAACCAAAAAAACCACTGCAATAAATTGCATAAGAAGTTGCCATGAGCTATATATAAATTATTAAAAAAAGAGGGAGTGGTCTGACTTGTGGGCCTGTTTAGTTGACGCGTATGCAAGATTTTTTTAGTTATTATATACGTCAACAAACGATTCTAGCGGACGTAACCGTTGGATGTCAATCCAACGGCCGTCGTATTTCTTCAATCTCTGATCTTCTTGCTCCAGCCGCCAAAGCAGCGTCGGCGGGACCGCCTAATCCCGCCTCCCGTGGCCGGCTGTGCTGCCGCGCAGGCCTCAGCGCCCCCTACTACTCCCACCGCTGGCCAGGGCATCCCTCTACTCACCCACACCCCCTGTTATTCTGCGGCGACGGCAGCCTCACACCGCAGCCGAACCGGTGAACCCTCGTACTCCTCTCCGTGCGGACTTCCACTGCCGTGTCTTCCCCGGCTCCGCGTCGTCCCCTTCCTAGGCCTCGCCGTCGTCCACCACCATGGTGCTCTCGGCGCGGCATGGTCAATGTGGTCAAGGACCGACTTCCATCGGAAGAGTACTGTTCGTTGAGAGGCTGACAGCTAGGTCCATGGCAGCCGCAAGGAAGTGCCTCCTTATTACGCGGAAAATAATTATTCCTCCACCTGACAGCAAGGACCCACCGGACGGGCCACCAGTACTTCGCGAAAAAAAACGTTTCCCCCTGACTGCTGGGACCCACAGGACGGGCCACCGTATTTCGCGAAAAAAACGTTCCCCCGCTGTCAGCTCGGACCACCAGAAGTGCCTCCTTATTACGCACAAAAAAATGAATACCCCCTGCTAGCTGGGACCCACCTTGGTGGGAGGCTGACTTGTGGGCCTACTAAGTTGACTGGGACGGACGCCTTTGTCAACTTTAGTCAATATATGAACGATTCTAGCTCCAGTGACCGTACGATGTCCATCCAACGGCTGCAGTGCTTCTTCAACCTCTGGTCTTCTTGCTCCAGACGCCCAAAGCAGCGCCGGTCGTGCCGCCTGCTCCTGCCACCAGTGGCCGGCTGTGATGCCGCGGAGCCCTCACTGCCCCCTACTACTCCCACCGCTGGCCAGGCCATCCCTCTACGCACCCACACCCCCTGTTATTCTGCGGCGACGGCAGCCTCACACCGCAGCCGAACGAGTGAACCCTTGTACTCCTCTACGCGTGGGCATCCACTGCAGCGTCTTCCCCGGCTCTGCGTCGTCCCCTTCCTAGGCCTCGCCGTCGTCCACTGCCCTGGTGCTCTCGGCGCAGCGTGGTCAACGTGGTCAAGGAATGGCTTCCATCGGACGTGGACTGTACGTGGAGAGGCTGACAGCTGGGTCCACGGCCGCAGCAAGGAAGTGCCTCCTTATTACGCGCAAAATAATTATTCCTCCACCTGACAGCGGGGACCCACCGGACGGGCCACTGTATTTCGCGAAAAAAACGTTTCCCCCTGACTGCTGGGACCCACCAGCTACATCTTCGCACGCAAGGAAGTGCATCAAAAAAAAAGATTCGCCCCCCTGACTGCTGGGACCCACCAGCTACATCTTCGCACGCAAGGAAGTGTGTCCGGGAAAGAAAACAAAACGATTCCACGCTGACTGCTAGGACCCAGCAGCTACACCTTCGCACGCAAGGAAGTGCGTCCGGGCAAAAAACGATTCGCCCCCTGACTGCTGGGACCCACTAGCTACATCTTCGCAGGCAAGGAAGTGCCTGACAATCTGGACCCACCTGGTCGAAGCGTACGTAGCGTTGTCATTCTGGTCGCGAACGTGTACGTACATATATACTGGTCAATGTAGAGGTGTGCACGTGTCGTAGTAGAGGCGCGTACGTGTCGTAGTAGAGGCGCGCACGTAGCATGTACACGTACGTACAGCGGCCAGGGTGCAAGAAAGAAAATACGGCCATGTACGTACATATGGGCAGGGTCTCAAACGCCTACTCACGCATACGTACGGCTAGGGCTCGTGTACATGGCTGGGTCGGAACGGAGGAACAGCGTCGTCCTCGTGTTCATGGGGAGGCAGCGGAATGCGTCGTGGTCATGGGGTGGCAACGGAATGCGTCGGGTTCATCGGGAGGCAATGGAACGTGTGGGAGCCAACCGGCTGGGTTGGAACGGAATGCGTGGTCGTGTTCATCGGGAGGGCTTGGACGGAACAGGCGATGGAAACGAGGCCTGGCGTACCGCAAAACGGAGGAAACGGCCTTGTGTTCGACCGGCCACGTTCCAAACGGGATCCTGTTCATCGGGAGGGGTCTGGCGTACCGCAAAACGGAGGAAACGGACCTCCTACGGTCGAAACGGGGGTCCTGTTGATCGGGAGGGGTGTGGCGTACCGCTAAACGGAGGAAATGGACTTGTGTTGGAGCGCTACGGTCGAAACGGGGGTCCTGTTGATCGGGAGGGGTGTGGCGTACCGCAAAACGGGACTCCACGGGATACTGTTCATCTCCACCGTCGACCTCCTCCAGCCTAACGGGCTACCTTCGACCTCCTCCAGCCTCCACTGCGCGCTACTCCACCGACTACTGTTCAACCACCCCTCCACCGTCTACTGTTCATCCAGCCCTCCACACCACGGGGTCCTGTTCAACCACCCCTCCACGGGCACCCCTCCACCATCTACTGTTCATCCTGCCCTCCACACCACGGGGTCCTGGTCAACCACCCCTCCATGGGCACCCCTCCACCGTCCACTGTTCATCCAGCCCTCCACACCACGGGGTCATGTTCATCCAGAGGCAACGCCACCGCTCAAAGTTTATCCAACCCCCCCCCCCCCGCAACGCCCACTGTCCATCCAATCGATCGGCTTCAGTTAGCAGCAGTAGCGAAGGAATCGCTCGATCGGGTTCAGTTAACAGCCATCGATCGATCGCTCGGGTTCAGTAACGCGTAGCCTGCAGTGCAATCACTCGGGTTCAGTTAGAGCCCAACGCCTCGCTCGGGTTGAGTTGGAGCCAACGCCTCGCACACACGCGCGTACGTGTACGAGAGAAACACGCATCGCTCGGCCCCCGACCTCCCACCGTAACCGGGAACTCCCCGAAATTTTCCTCGCCCTCCCTTCTACCACGGTTTTTTCCATCATGGACGGCCCAAAGAATGTCATGCAGCTGCGTCTCCGGCCCGCCCAAGACGAAAAGCCCATTTTCTGTCATGATTTTTTGTCATAGAAGTAGGAGCCCACCACATCTATGATGATACCGGGTATTGTCACAATTATCGTCATAGAAGTGTCATATGTATGACAGATAAATATTTCGTTCGGCCCAAAATGTCACGGATGTGTCTTTTTTTGTAGTGGCTATTATGACACGAACCACGTAGGCTGATTGTGGTCATCATAAAATGGGGAAACCGTAAGCATGACGAGTATAGTGTTGACCGTGGTAGTGGGATGGCAGATCTGAAGCTGCAAACCGCGCAAAGGGTAGTTAGCAACCGATATTTGCTTTGAAATAACAACTAAGATTTGGTATGGACAAGAAAGTACAGTCAACAAGTGACAAAGAAATGCAATTCTGTTGTCTCCCTATATGTCGCGACATGCCTTTGGAAACTCAAGTGGGACATTTAGCTAACCAGTTAAATGTGTTTGTTAACTAATATCAGCATCATATCACAATCATAATTGAACAACTAAGATTTGGAATTTTGAGTGTTGTGTTGTTTAGCTTGAAGGGTGGAGTAATGCTAGTATGACAGAAAGCACCTACGCAGATCATAGTAGAGTAGATAAAAGGGGAAAACCCTAAGCATCAAGAGTAAAATCAGGAAAGTGGAACTAGCTGGACCAGTGGGTGGCCCACATGCTTTTTGAAACGAATATAGGAACATTAGGTGACCAATTAAACGTTCTCTGTTTTAGTAATATGAGCATCATATCAGATTCGTATTTCAACACGTAAGCCTTCGAATTATGAGTGGCATGTAGTTTCGCTTGATGGGTTGAGGTCTTGAGGAGCAGTGCTAGCACGACACGAAGCAGTGAAGCACCTACGATGATGGTAGTGAATATAAAAGGGGGAAACCATAAGCTTCATGAGTATAGTGACCATGACATGGCGGATCTGAAGGTGCAAACTGGACAAAGCTACTTCGCAACCAATGTTTGCATTCAACTAGCCACTATGATTTCGTACGGACAAGAAAAGTACATTAAACAATTTAAGATCTATTTTTCGGGTGAGATCAATAACTTAAGCACATATGGAAGAGTACCACCTCTCTTGCGACGCCGTGTAGGGCCCTGCTGATACATTGAGGGTGCTGCGGGTGAGATGGCTGTCGGCGGCGGGGAAGAAGACTTTAGATGGTCGACGGCCGGGTCGGGGGATAAATCATGTTACCGTGGACGAGGTGGTCATAGGAGCGGCAACGGCAAAGTGGACGACGGCGCCGATGAAGCGAGACGACGCAATGAAAGGATCCTGGTCCGGCGCCGTGGATGAGAGACATCCATCTCTTGCAGTGGACGACGGGGTAGGGGTAGCGGCTCTGCCAAGGTGGAGGATGGGGTGGCGGACGGAGGAGGCTGGCCGCAGTGGGGAGGTTGTCGTGGCGCCGACGGTGTATGAATGGGGAAATGGAGGGGGAGGGGGATCTCAAACTTTGGGACGCACTTGTCTGAAATGTGGGGAAGTTACGAACTTATCCCCCGTTTAAAATTTTGGACATCACGTCGGTTGGGGATAGGACGGTAATCTTGCATCTCCCAAATATTTGCCGGTAACGATTTCGGGCGAGGAGAGGGTGTTTTGCCGCCCATGGTTGGTGCCCATGGTGTATGAATGGGGCTGACAGGTAGGGCGGTTGTGTCACGTCAGAGGGAAGTTACACATCTGCCCCTATTTAAAATATTAGCCTACATCGATTTCGGACGAGGAGAGTTTGTTTTGCCGCCCACCGTGGATGAATGGGGAAATGGAGGGAGAGACACATGTCTTTCGGACGAGCTTGAATCAAATGTGTTTTGCCGCCAACGTTTGGCGCCCACCGTGTCTGAATGGGCTCAGAGGCCGTCGTGTCACTTCTGATTGAAGTTACTAGTCTACCCCTATCGACAGCAGTGTAAATCTGGTTGATAAGGATGTCAAGTGTCACGGGTAGACAGTAATTTCCATCTCGCAAACACTTGCTTCGGGCAGCCCACAAATGATAGTGGGTGTTTAGCCGCTTCGTTCAAAACTTGGGAGAATTAGCATTCACGTTTGCCCTGGGCCCTGGCAACTAAATCCAAATCCAATTTTTATTCAATTACGAATACCCACAGATAAGTCTACGTTTTGTTATTTATTTCTTCAAAAGCACAACAAAGATTTATTCCACCTTTATATATGATTATGATTTAGAAATGTCGTGATCTTCGTATTCAGTAGGTTGGACACACTTTCAGTCAAACAGTTATTTCATCCAATACAATATGCCCACACGAAAAATAGATCACCTTGTGTCAATCATACAAGTACTGAGGATTACCTCGCCTAAAAAATTCGGATCATTACAACACATGGACAACATAGGGGGTCTTACAACATAATCCATTCAGAGACATGACACAACATGCATGTACAATCATCTAATGACAATTTCAACTGCTATCTAAAGAAGAACTGGGATTACCCTGGGCTTCAGATAGCAGAAGCAGCAGGACCTCCTCCGTCTTCAAATGCAACATTCTGACTTCCTCCCATTCTTGGGCTGCTTCATAATGCGTGCAGCTAATTGCATAATTTCCAGCTTCAAGATCGAGATTACCTCATTCGTGGCAGCCACACCATCTCTTTCTGCCTCTAGTAGAGCCTCAAGAACTATAATATCTGTGCTCAGACTGCTCTCCGGCGGTGTTGCCTCTGAACTGCTACCATCTGGTAACATGGATGGCGCACTGCTTCCACAAATAGATTCTGGGGTTGTACATTTTTTCCTACTGTGAACGGCATCCTGAAAGGTTTCCGCTGGACATAAGTAAGAGATAGTTATCGCATGATCCAGGTAGTAAGCTTACATGGTAAATGACATACGAATTATTGCCGAGCATGGCAAGCTATATTTAAATGGTTCGAAGCAGCATCAGCCGAAAAGAAATTAAAATGGTAAGATGAAACTAGGGATGTAAGTGGCAAATAAACGACATCCGCCAGTCCCATCTAGTTAGTTTTTGCTAGCTCCCTGGTTTATTTTCCTCAAAAAATAAAAACTCTTTTGAACTATCATACCACTAGTGGACTTTAATCGGGATTAAACGGGACCCAGTTGACATCCCAAGTTGAAAGGGAGTGTACCACCGCTATATTTAAGTTGCCAAGGCAGCTAAGCAGTTAAAGTAATCTGAGAAAGAACTTAACAGTGTGGCCTCATACAAACTACGAAGACAGTCTTGTGATGAAGTTCAGAGGAAAAGTTAAGGACTCAAATGAACTAGGCATGCATTTCTTTACGATAGTACAGCAGGCATTGCTGACATATTGGCCAACTCAGGTATAGCGTAACAAGTAACAAACAAGCATTCGAATCAAGCAATACAGCAAAGCAGACAACTGAACTATTTGTTCTTCTGTAGGATTACAGGTTGAGGGCACAAGCGAGGAAAGCAGCCCACATGCATTACATTTCACTTGTACTAAAACACACTGGCTTACCATATGTTGCTGTGAAGCCTCGCTGCTGTTGCAATGTTCTTTGAACATATCGTCAGCATCCCGTGGTTGCAAATCTACTTGTTGTAGTTTATTCTGCACCCTCTATTTTGGTAAAATTAATTTTAATCACATGCACTGGTTCGAATTGATCATCAATGGTTCATATAAACTAATGAAAGAAGGGTGTGTGCATACACAACAATGTATCTGCTTCCCTCTATTTTTATGCTTGTTCGAGGTGCCAGCCCCAAAAGAACAAATATTTTGCTTGATGGGGTTAGCAGCTCCATAATTAATAGAAGCATCAAATTAGTCATGCAACTTGGGAAGATCAAGAACACACAAAAAAGTAATGAACAGAGGCTCATGGCATTGATGTAATAGCTAGTATTAGAAAATGTAGGGTAAAATGAACAAAAACCAGCGGAACCACATGCTAGTTTGCTGATGTGTAATGAAGCATAGAGAACATGAAGCAGTCTGATGGAACCAACAAGTGGCATCAGAACAACACCATTATCATAAATATAGCATGCAAGAAGTAAAATAGTAGGCAGTGATATCTAGGAAGTACAGTAATACTTAGGACAAAACTAAAGCATATTAACTATCTGTGCACTTGTATGTAATTTAGCACATTTAACATGTTCACTGCCAGAAGTATGGCCCTACAGGTGCAAGCAGAATAATGCATCTCATGAAAAACTGCATGATGCCCTGAAGAAATTCAAAGGTGCGGTGCTTATGCTAAGAAAGTGAACATAGGTGCCGGCCGTTGGATAATAGTACCTGATTCTCGACGGCGTATGGGTATCGTTGGCATACTTGATAGCTAAGGATCGTTGATGGTGCTCGTGTTGCGGTTGAGTTTGGGCCGGCTGTCATCGTCGCTGAAGCGGCTCCGGTGGTACGGTTGCGGCGCCTGTCGACATAAAAGAAAGCTCATCTGTGGTAAGTGAACAGTTGCACGATAAAGAGAAAACCGAAGGAGTACAGGTCGAAATAACCTGATGAGGATGCGGCGTCGGTAAAGGATGGCCGATGGAGTTGAATATGGCGTCCGTGGAGCAGGTCCGGTGCAATGGACAAAGGCTTCGGCGGGCGCGTTGTACAGTGCTTTCGGTGAGGTGGATCTGTTGCGGCGGACGAGGGCTTGTATTAAGGGCCAGCGAAGGGACGGACGAGGGAGTTAGTGAAGGGCGTACACTGTGGTGGATGAGGGCGCCGGTTAAGCAGATCCGGTGCGGTGGACCGTGATGGCGATCAAGGAGATCTGGAGCGGTGTACAAGCCAGTCGCTGAAGCGGCTCCGGTGAAGTGGTGAGTTGGCAGTTGGGGGTTCCAAGGTGCGAAAGGTAGCTCTGTCGGGGTGTCAGGTCCACCACTGCGGCGGAGGACTAGATTCGGCGGCTTGCCGTGGTTGGGGGGTCGGGGAGGGGAAGGGGAGGGGCTCTGGGGAAGAATATTGGGGGCAATGAGGGAAAACAATGGAGTTGCCAAAGCAGCCCTTTTCCGTTCATGTGGCAGGGGTAAAACAGGAATATCGCAGGGCTAAACTTTCGGGCGCGAGATATTTCGATGTGAGCCGGAAGTTTGAAAGCTTTTGGTGCCTGAAATTATATTCTGCTCTTGTACGGCCGACTATGATATCATGGCCGAGAATTTGTTTGTTTTGCACGCAAAAAAAAGTGCAAGTTTTGAAAATCAATGTCTCCAACTCGAACTTAGATTGTCCATTCAATTCAAATATGGATCATTGAGCTACTACAAGCAAATACCATCATATGGTCCAATTCAAATGAAATTCCAAATGTGTTTAACCTAAATATGATGACAAAAGCAAAAAAAAAGTGTATGTGTATGAATAAAGTGGATGATTATAAAGTTTGAACATGCCCGTATGTGTATATCTCTAGGTTTGATATATGAATTTGAAATCACGAAATCCCGGCTTAAAAATGTACCTCCGTTTAAATGAATTACAAAAGCTAATGATGGAGTCAAATTCCAAAATTCCAATCTTAGGTTTGTAATTGTTGTACATCAAAGTATATCACGCATGTTCAAAAGTATCGTTATCTCATAGTCCAAACTGTGAAACATATTGATCAACCTTGAGTGCACACACTATTGACCATGTATATCTCAATTACGCTAAAGTCCCTCAAATATAGACACCTCACTCTTTATCTGAAGCCAACCCCCCCCCTCCTCGTTGCCCACCCCCCACCCCTCGTTGCCCACCCCCCCACCCCTCGTCGCCCCCCCCCACACATAGAGAGAAGTCGTTCTCTCCCCCAAACACCAACACACGAGCACATTAACACCCCTCTCTCTTATAAAGTCCGAACCCCACTATAGGTCTCTATCACTTTGTCTCTTGGGCATACACACATCTCTTCCCCCACTCTCTAGCTAGGTCTCCTGGCATATCTCTTTCCCAAGCACACGCACTATGTAGAGTGTATCTTTCCCATACACATAAAACGTCGCCCCCAAACGTCTATCTCCCTAGTTATGTGGTTCTCGCACATTCAGCTCACACACCACCCCCACTGCAAAACAAGCACACTTTGTCTCCTTGTGCACCACTCTCCTCTTTCTATCTCTCCCACATGCGGACCCGCCCCAGCTCCTCCCTGTATACATATATGTCGTGACTCTTTCCATAGCTCCCTAATGTATCATGATTCTTGATCTCGCACATTGTTCTCTACACCATCTATTCTAGATCTCTCATGAAGTCCCTATCACACACACGATGACTCGCTTCCCTTGCTTCTCCGTACATAGGCCAATTTCAAACAACATCAACATTGTCTCCCTATCTATTCGCCATTTATGGACACAAACGCCCCCTCTCTTCCTCTCTATCTCTCTCTCTACGTCACTAGCTCTCTCTCTCTCTCGCTCGCTCTCACACCCCTCTCCCACACACAATCGATGTCTCTTCCAAATAGTCTGCTCCCCCCGCCCGCACCCATGCTATCCCGCTACTACACATGTCACACCATTCCCCCTTCCCTTATACTAGGTTTACATCATTAGTGGTCTCTCTACTCCACATACACACACTCCCTCTCACACACAAACGCGCGCAAAAACACACACAGACACGCACAAACACCCATTAATCTGGATCCTCATCTCTCCCCATGTCCGCACGTGTATCTCGCACACTCACTCTCTAATTATGTATATGTGTCTCCATGTTACACAACACAAAGCCCCATGTACATGTCTCTCTATCCTCCACACACATAGACACAAAGAATCTGTTATCATTGCCTCAGTCTCTAGACATATCACACATGCACACTGTCTCTCTCTCTCTCGCAAACACGCTCAACAAGGGTTTCCCCGTGAATAACTTATGGTCTATTCATCAACAGTCGTGGCAGTACGGAAAACACGAGACGTGAAAAAGAATATATCTACATGTGCTTAGACCACCTAGTATGACTACTAGGACTAGAGCAAGCCAAAAAGCGCGCCGCCGTCACCCCCTCCTTATCGGCGACGGGAAAACCTTTATTTTACACAGTCGAGAAGTCATTGTGCTAAGGCATCACATGCTGAGGCGTTGAATAGAATGTAGATGCTAGTTTATGGAAACAAGTATCGATAATACGTTTGTATCTCCATACTTATATTTCTTCTCTTATAAAAAACCGAGTTGGTGATGATGGTACGCGTGCCATCTTGCAATATAGACCGTCCGATCTATATCTGACTGATGGAAATTAAACTAAAAGATACCCGCTCCCCTCTCCACATTTGCAGACAAGGCCTTCCCTCGTTCATCCTGATCTCCAACACCTCATTGTTGAGCAAGTAAGAAAGGAAGCCTCTGGAACAAACTGGCTGGTGGCCGATGCCGGCATCGTCAATCCCCATGCCTCCGCTCAGTCCGACCACCAATCACCACCACGCCCCACTCCTCTTCACCTTATCTCCTATTTCTCGAGATATCATTAGTTTTTACACATGGGATTACTCCCGCATGGGTCAATCACAACGAGTGTTTTTATAAAAAAATGCATCTTGATGTTCCGTGCAATGCACGGATCTTGCTAGTACTCCTACAGAAGACTAAGTTGGTGATGATGGTGTGTCTGCCTTCCATCGTTTGTGACCATTAGATATACATCTAACGACTGTGAGGTAAGTTGTTGCCTTTTCTCACAAACATCCCACTTGTCTACCAATTTGGAGAAAAATCAATAATTAGTATCTTAAAACCAACCACATCCCTCCCTGACCTCACCAAAACAGCCCAAGGAATATATTTAATTGAAACATAATATATCTCTAGTG
The DNA here is from genome assembly GCF_002575655.3 of Aegilops tauschii subsp. strangulata. Classification (NCBI taxonomy): domain Eukaryota; kingdom Viridiplantae; phylum Streptophyta; class Magnoliopsida; order Poales; family Poaceae; genus Aegilops; species Aegilops tauschii. Next base: position 582,282,353 of record NC_053036.3, read on the forward strand.
ATATATGTATATCAAAATTAGAGTGTTTTGTATCAAGTTTGTGAATAAGTATTATTCTAATTATGATTTCTTGCAACGCACATGAACATTGCTAGTATTTCCAACCATGCAATTTTTCCCTAGTATTCCATAGTTTCGAGTTTTCCATCAAGATATTAGTCACTCATGGTTGATATTTACTTTCAATCATGTACACATACGCACATGTAACTAGCCTTGCTTATTGGGTCCCAAAGCTTAACTTTCACTCCTACTTACAATATGTAGAGTATTTAAAAAAACTACCACTTTCAACCAGCCCTAGGAAGAATCTATTGTAGAAAAAATAGGAAAAACATACCCAAAATTTCTTAATCCACGCCAAAAACTACTACCTACCGATTAGGTTAGTTTAAACCCATTTATGACAGGGTTGGCCCACACGTCCGTGCTGACGAGACAGCTCAAACCAACACATTTTGTTTGACCGTTGACAAGAGGGACCCACATCTGACCTTCTATCCTGTTATTCCCCTGAAATCATTATTTTTCCTGAACATTACTTCAAACAATATTGATGCGTGTTCGTTAGTGGCGCCGTGATGAGCGAGTTGGCCGCCGCTCCGCCGGACGAGCCAGACGCCGCGCTGGCCTCTGCACGGGTTGGCAGGCTGGCCCGAGCGTGACTCAAGAGCGAGCAAGCCGCATGCTGGCCTTCGCTCAAGCCAGATGGCTGGCCTTAGCGTGGTGCGCGCGAGCAAGCCGCCGGGCCAATCTTGCTAGCAAACCTTGCAGACAAGCAGCTGGACGGAGCTATCTTGGCTAGCTAGCGGCCGCGAGCGCCGGACGGACCTGGCATCTGGGCTGCCGCAAGATGGGCTCCGCACCGCCGGCAGTTTTGACCTTGCCTTCTACCGGTGGCGGTAGCTGTGTCCCATGGACGAGGATGACTAGGTGGACGGGCCGGAGGTAGGAGGTCACTCGGGGATTTTTGTGCAGACTGACATGTAGGTCCCACAAGTCATAACGCCCGGTCGAATAGAAGGCGTTGACCCAGTGGGCGACATGGGCCCTGTTTGGATACTCTAAGTCAGAGGTTAGATTCTAACCCTGAACTAACTCTAACCAAATTGGTGTTTGGATGGCAGGGTTAGATTGACAACAAATGTATCCAAACAGGGCGATGGGTTGAAACGTGCCTATAATGGCACTTTGTAGAGTAGTCGTTTCTTGCTAGGGCTAGTTGGTAAGAGCATGTACAATGGTTGATAAGGTAGTCTTATCTTAAGTCTGCCACGTATGCAAGTGGTAGTAGTTTCTTAGCATTATTAGTGGTTTCTTGCATTATTACGGGTTTCTTGTAAGGAACAATGTACTACTAGCGACAAAAGGCGATTCTAGGTTGCGTTGTACTCCAACGAGTACTACTAGTGGTCACGGGAGTGTATACCTCGTTTTCTGGGTTCGATCCCGGCCGAACGCACGGCGGCCTTTTTTTTAATAGTAACTTTGCTGCGAGCCAATATTTTACATGGATAGTTTCAGTTTTGAAGTCAAACGGACGTGCGGCACCACAATCTGGGTGCACTGGATAGCCTAGCCACGTGAACGGGTTTTCCTTCCCAGCATCTCATGGCTCGTGTGCTCGCCCTAGCCGCACCTCGCTTTTAGCTTCCTCATCAGCTAGTAGAATATTTAAACTAGCGCCTCCCAATTAAGCCCGAGGTGCCGGAAAAGCCTGGCGGGGCATTGGGAACTGTGCAATATGGCTCTGTACGTAAAGTGCTCTACTACTACTCTGTAGCTTGTGGCGTTGCATGCATGGACTTCACTCATTATCGGCTCTACTATAAAAGAAATTCCTCTTGACGTGTTTTTTTTAAATGGAGGGAATAGCTTTGCTTCATCTCATTCATAAAGAAGGAATAACTAACAAAGTTGGACGAGATCCATTACACCTCCACAAATGGAAGCGTAAAGCCTAGTCTCGCTGTATCAAATAACTCAAATGTTCTGCCCCCGCAGTAACCGTCGCTAATAAACAGGCTGCTAGTGTGTGCGTGAGAGGAGCGGCTGAGTAGGCCAGCTACGTGAGAGGAGCGGCTGAATAGAGCACCGAGAGTACCCACTAGGCCACTACGTAGGTATACTTTCCCTGCATTGATAGTACAGCGATGGTTCTAGAGAACAGTAGTACCCTCCACTTCCAACTATAGCTCCTTGGCCCTGAGATTCAAGAGTTCAAAACCGGTGCACTATACTAGAAGTACAGTACATCGCACTACTAGTTGAGAAAGTAGTACTAGTACCTCTACAGTACGAGTACTTGCTCCTCCGTCACATAATGTAAGACGTTTTATGACACAAGTTGGCGTGTACAAAAAATAGTAAAAACATACCCAAAATTTCTTAATCCACGCCAAAAACTACTAGCTAGTGCCAAAAATTTCTTACTAGTGCTATTATTTACAGTATAATGCAATCCCATAACGTCCCATAATGTTAGTACTAGTAGTAAATAATAGCCTCACCCCTTCGCTAAGGAACGATCTACAGTTGGAAGGGACGAGGTCCTGCGCTTACTACGCTCGTATCTCCTCCTCGTTAGTTCCCCTCCCCCCGAAGAGAAGGCAGTTCGTCGCTGCTCCCATGGATTCGCCAGGCGGTTCTCCTCCTCGTCGGGGCTGGGAGACCTTGGACGACGATCCTCTGGGAGAAATCACACGCCGCTCCGACGTCCTCACCACCGCAAGACTCGGTGCTTCCTGCACCAACTTTTTCATGACGGTGCTTAAAATGGCTTCGGAAAAGGCCATGCTTGTTGGTCTTCCATGTGTCCTCGAGGAGAAGGTTCTTCTATGGGACAATCCTTCGAACAGTCCACCGCTCCCTGGCCATGGTTGCACGTTGAATCCACTAGAGTTGCCGATGTTGAGAGGTAGTCGGATTTGTCCGATGAGCAGGTCAGTAATGGAGTTTGATCATGTAGTTCTTAGGTATTCCATTTCCATCCCGTAATTTCTCCACTGCCCACCGTCTTATATATAGGTCTGGGTCGGTGCCAACGAAGATTGGCTTGCATACCTCCGGCCGGATACCACCATCATTTTGCACAACATCCACAGCTGTGCGGCTGTTCCGGTAGACCCCTTCTCCACCATTGGGATCGGCCTTCTGGACTGGCTGGGCTTGAATACGTATGATGATGCCTACATGAGATTGAAGAAGATAGCAATTGCGGATCCACCGACAAAGCGACGCGGCTACGATGATTACTATCTCATCACGGTGTTCGACATAAGGATTGCCATCAATGCAAGAGGCAGTAACGGCAGAGGCTGGCGCATGTTGGCGGCGGCAGATTTGTACCCCTACACGTTCGAAGACGCAGTGCGCCATCTAGGCCGCATCTTCGCGGTGACAAGCCAGGGGACTTGTTTCATCTGGTTGCCATCCTACGGTACGGGATATTACAAACAGAATGCACAAACCATCATTTGCATCCCTAACGGTACTCCATTATTTTGCAGGGACCAGTCATCCCGCGATCAAAATAAGATCGCCGATCCTAGATGTGCATTTGCATCCGCGATTCGGTCTAACCTGGAACCTTGTAGCTGACTTTGGAATATTGGGATCAACTATCTTAGTAGTCGTTACCCATGGTACCACTGATGTGCAACATGGTCACACAATCTACCACGATCGGACCGTCACCATCTACCGAGGTATTCCATTTTTTAACCCACTCGCCTTCTCTTTCATTGTTGTACTAGTACTCTACTTACGTACTAGTAGGAGTACTTTTTACCTTGGAGGACGCGTATAGCTAGCTAGGCCCTTGAAGACTTGAACCCACTAGCTGCCACCATTTTTGTTTTTCCATGTCTTACTATCTCATCCATGTAGCCAAGAGTGGCTATATATAATAAGCCGGTTATTTTACTTCCTCTATACGGGAGTAGTACTATTTGCTGCACAGTATTACTGACTGCCATATTTGAGAACAACATTATTATGCATGGACCTTGACTATGTACGTCACCATGTGTCCAGATCTAAGATGCCGCGTGTACCAGATGAACGGCGCCGAGTTCGACCCCCGCGATGCTACGTGGGTGCCGAGGAACACTCTTGGAGAGTACTCGCTTTTCATTGGGGACAGCTACCCCATTGTGAAGCGGATGCCACCTTCCGTGCACGACACGGAAGGCCTGCCGTTCATGAAGCATGGTTGTGTCTTCAGTGCGCACTACCAGATGAACGACATGCTGGGACACGCTATCCCTGATTTATGCCGCTTCAGCTTGGATGAGTCTCCATCGTGTGGAACCGGACTAGAAAGCTGCGACAATGATTCCCGTTGCCCACCGCTATGGATCGTGCCATCTATGAAGAACACATGGGACTGGAACCTAGAGGAGGACATGTAGCCCATCTATAACGTGTAAGTGGAGTACAGTAAATTGTGTATGGTAGCGTTGTGAATATATGTAGACTAGTCGTGCACAAATATATGACATGAATTGGAGATGAACTTGTGTGGCATTCTGGCATTTGTCCTTTAGAATTTCTTACAAGTAAATGTGTTATGTGTACGTGCAACTTGTGTGGTTGTTGCACGGGCTCCAACACGCTCTTTGAGAAAAAAAGGTGGCACAGCTTTGGATATACGTGACGTGGCGGCATCATATAGTAGCATCGTTCGCTATAGTTGTAGTACGCTCTTACTAGGACGACAACTCCTATAAAACCTTGCGCTTGGCTCTTTGCCTCTTCGGGAGGTTCAACAGTTCGTACTCGTGTGAACCTTGCACTTGGCTCTTCGCCTCTTTGGAAGGTCCAACAATGATGATACTACAGTACACATTATGCTTCTGGCAATCTGACAGCAATTGAACTGCTGCACGTCCACCGCGAGGGCGAGGGAGAGGGAGAGGGCGTTGTAGTCAAAACCTTCTCCTCATCCTGCGAACCACCGCGCGCGTGGGCGAGGGAGAGGCATAGTAAGCAAGCTTCTCCTCGTTCGGCGAGTTGACGGGACACATCAAAGCAGTACTAGTACTAGTCCATACTGCGTCCTTTCCGGTTAATATGGCTTAATTTGAAACAAGAAAAATACACTGGCGGTCAACGTATGTAACAATACGCTCTTTACGATCACTATATATAGTTTTGCGGTGATTATACGATCACTAGCTCATCGTAGAGCACTATATTGCACCCTACTGACCGGCCACATAGTCGACGTGGCACTTTGTTGACTGGTGAAATTGTCACCTGGTTTCTCGGTCCCACCTATCAGTTGGCAGAGCAAAGAAATCAGCTAAAAAACAAAGAGTGTAGTACATCTACACTTCCAATGCATTTAGCCTTTAATCTAAATCGATATTGATTGACTAATGCACCAAATTGTGCTCTAGGTATAGGCTACATGTCTATCCTTAATTACAGCATGCAACGACCTTCATTTAATCTTCTTCTCTCAATGGTCGCATGCACACATAACTTTTGGGCGTTAATTATGCCCTGGTCAATGTGTAAATCTCTAAATGTACAGTCTTTCACGGACGTAGGGAGTAGGTTGAGCACTTGAGCATGAGCGTGTGTGTTGCGTCGTGTGCTGTGTGCCGCATGGGTGTGTGAGTGTTGCGTGCGTCCATGTATACGTGTGAGTGTTGCATGTTGCATGCATGCATGGGGCTTACTCCCTCCCATTGACATGTTCATATTTCAAGCTTCCTTTGTTCCCTCCATATGGTGATACTCCCTCTATTCCCAAATGTGGAGTAAAATCCTCCCTCTGTTCCCAAATACGGAGTAAAATCGTCCCTCTGTTCCCAAATACGGAGTATTTGTCTTTCTAGAGATTTCAACAAGTGACAACGTACGGAGCAAAATGAGTGAAGTGAGCGTAGAGGCATTGGGATAATGTAGAAAGGAAGTCTTCGCGATCCATTATTCCCCATCTTGGTCAGAGAGAACTATTCAACTAGTCTTTGCAGTGAAGTGACAATACACGCTGCAGCAGATGGGACACTTAATTAATAAGCTGAACGAGCGTGTTGGTGTTACTAAATCAGCCTTACCCAGTACGGACATCATGTTTGCCAGTAGAGCACGCTTCTGTCCTCCATCAACTGACATATGGGCCCTCTTGTGGTAGACCCACATGTCATCGGTGTAACTATTTACACTCCGAAGGACGGTATATCCTGGTAGTAGTAGTAGAATTGAGATTTAATGCACTTTCTTCCCCGTCTTCCACTCTTCCTCCTCTCTTCCCCATCGTCGGCCGCACACCATTTCCCCACGCTCACTGCTCACCCGCCCGCGCTATCTTTCTTGGCAGCTCCCGCGTACCATATCCCCCCGCTCACTGCTCCGCCACACGAGGAGAAGCTTCTTCGCTCGCCCGCCCGAATCCACTTCCCCGCTGGCCCGCAGGCACCGAAAACCCCAATGGCAGAACCGACTGACACACGGAGCCGCGATTGGAATTCCCTCCTCGATGTTCCCTTGGAGCGGATCTGTAATCGTATGGACCTACTCAGCACCATCCGTCTGGCCGCGTGCTCGGTGTCTTTGTACCTTCTACTCGTCTGCAACTGGGCGGCTCTTTTCAAGACACCCTGCTTGCTGATGCCCGATCCTCGCAGGTGGCCCAGACACCGACTTGACGATCCTACGGAGGTTGTTGTGGTGCCCCTCGACATGCTACCACTACCCGTCCACCTGCCCGTCATGCGCGGCCACTACTGGGCGGGCATGAAGGCTAACTGGATCGTCCTCATCCACCAATCTGGTAGTCCGTGGCATCTCATGGATATCTATACCCAGCGAGAGATCACCCTTCCATATTTGGATACCGCCGCCATCGAGCCTCACGGCCCGCTGGACACTCCTGCCTACTACGCACGAGACGCGTCGAGCTTTTGGCTCGACCTCTGTTTGCTGAAGGTTGTAATCTGCGAAGTGCCCACACCATCGGAAGATTACATGGATAACAAGCTCATTGCTGTGTTCAACATGGGATTAGTCTATCTAGAATCCGGTCGCCATACATGGTTATGGCTCATCGTCGATCCTCTTCACCGAACACTTCTGTCTGATGCTATAGTGAACGATGGCATCGTTTATGCGGTCCACGCACAGATTGGCTGCCTATACTGGTGGAATGTATCGTCGTGTAATTGTTCTATCTCATCTCATCTTTACCTTAAGAATACGACTGCCTGTTCATTGTTACAAATTCAGAATATATAGTATGTCTATAACCATATCATTGCTATATGTTCCTCTCATTTCCTAGATTGTTAGAGTTGATATGAGAACAATTGGTATCAAATGATTGTTAGAATAGATATTATGAGTATAACCTCATGATTGCTATATGTTACTCTCATTTCCAGGATTTTTGTAACAACACATGTTATTGCTTAGAGTTGATATGATAACTGTAGTAAGTGCTATGGTAGAATATGAGTAGGCCCTGTCATATCTGTTTTCCTCTCATTGTTACATGATGTTTGAACCATGATATATTGCTAGAATATGAAAGCCATTGGCTTATTTTTTTAACTTGGGGTATGATTATGACCACGGCATTGCAATTCTCTGTCTACGATATGTGTCACTGTTATAATAATCTTAATTCCACACATACTCTGAACATGATTGTTTATTTTTTTCCTTTTGGTCTCCAATTTGAATTGTTGCAGCAGACGCAAATGTGCTGGCCTTCATGATTCCAGGACCTGGAATCATACCAGCCGATGGGTGGTGGTTTATCGCTCGTTCAGCTGACGGTTGTCATATGATGCTCATTTGCACGTACCAAATTGACCAAACAATTTCATCAAACCACATGCAGTACAATGCCTGGGGCGTTCGTGACATTGATGGCTATGGCTGCTTCGTGTTCGAGAAAGATCCCAGCTCCGTTGGGCCAGGCGTATTCAACTGGAGGCGGGTTTACAGCCTCGGCAACCACTCCATGTTCCTCGGGCTCAATTATCCGATCATCCAACAAATCATCGATCATATCACCGGCGATGATTACCATGCTATGCAACTTCCATTCGCCAGGGGGGACTATGTTTACACATCATACCATGGGTTTCATGAATCACCATATCCAGAGATTCGTCGACACAGCTTGTTGCGAGATAATCTTCAGTGTGTGAAAGGCATCAAACTTCCATGCGATGGATGGCTTTTGCAAACCCGACATGCGGCGATGTGGTTCATGCCAACAGCAAATATGCACAACTTGATTCGTACTAATATGTAGACTGAGCCATGTATTCTGCTGCTGTAGCACGACCCTCTTTTGTTGGATATTATGTACTGTTGTTAGTTTGAAGCACTCCTCTGGTTTGAAGGATAGATACCTTTCTGGGATCAAGTGCATCCTAACTCACCTGCGCTGGATGTACTGATAATGATGATGGAGATGCTGTGCAGTATATATATATATATATCACTTAGGCTTCAAGTGCGTACTTGTTAGTTAATCCTATGGTTAAAATGTGACACTAAATACGACTAGTAAGTAGTACAGTAGGAGTACTAGTATACGTCGGTCAAATTATTCATCATGTCCACGCATTGAATTGACGTGACAACATGTTGCGCGTGAGGTGACACAAGAATCCCGGTGGCGTGTTCGGGTATTCTGGACTTCATATTTGGAGTACCACTTATCTGTCGAAATCTTTCATCATTCACTTAAAATATTCGATTGATCATACATTGAGTACCATATAAGTAGAATTAACCCATGCAAGTCGAAGAAGGATTGGCCGGTGCTGCCGGCTGGCGTCAAGTTTGATCCCACGGATCAGGAGCTAATCGAGCACCTTGAGGCCAAAGTGAGTGCTGATAGCGCGAGATCTCACCCTCTCATCGATTTGTTCATACCAACCATCGACAGCGAGCATGGCATAACCCATCCTGAGAAACATCCAGGTAAGACACCGATCGGCCATCTACTTGCACATACATATTCCTTTGTTTATAGCTCTCTTTTTCTTTTTACACACAGACCTGGTGAAGCAATTACAATTTGACAGTTAATAAAAAGTGAAACAAGTGACTGCAACATGCCAAAGATGTTATGAAAATGCCAACTACGTACACTAAAACCTGTATTCGACAATACTGCAGGTATCACACTCAGTGGCCTAAGCAAGCATTTCTTCCAGCGCAATTCCACGGCGTTCAAAAGGGGCACGTGGACGTGTCGCAAGATACAGTCGGAGTGCGGCATGCACGCGATATGGCACAACACCGGCAATACCTTGCCGATGATGGTCAACGGTCGGCAGACGGGCAGCAAAAAGGTTCTGGTGCTGGACACCAACAAGAACTTCGACCAGTAGAGGACCAACCACTACTAGAAAAAGGCCTACTAATGGCGCACCTAATCTGGCCATTAATGGCGCATCAGTGGTGCGCCATTAGTAGCACGCCATTAGTATATTTTACTAATGGCGCACTACTGGTGCGCCATTAGTATCTGGTATACTAATGGCGCACCCCAGATGCGCCATTAGTATATACTACAGTGCGCCATTAGTATGCCTCCCAGGGGGCCATGTATACCAGGTGCTTTGGCATACTAATGGCGCACTGCAGATGGATGCGCCATTAGTAACTTCGGCATACTAATGGCGCACTGTTTAGTGATGCGCCATTAGTATCCTTTGGCATACTAATGGCGCACTGTGATGTGATGCACCATTAGTATGAATATTAGGTTTTTTTTATTTTTTATTTTCTGTTTTTTGCACAGGTTACAAAATGTATAATTGGACAAAATATAGACAGCACACATCAACAACAGATTCATCGAATACAATAAAAGATTAGTCTCTGAATAGAATTCATCATTTTAGTCTCTGAATACAATTCATCATATTAGTCTCCGAATTGAAAAGACCGAACAAAATGTATAAGTATGAATCATTATATTACAAGTCTCGAGACCGCGAGTTTGTCTTCACACTACAAGTCGATATCGATCATCTAAACTACCATCACATAGAAGAGAGCTGCGGTCATCACGATGAGCATCATCACGATGAAACTCATCTTCATCCGGTTCCTCCAACGATCCCTCCCCTCTCCCGCTAGATAGCGGGCGTATCTAGATTCGGCCTCGGCCCTAGTGGCGTACCCTTTGACTGTTACCGCTGAATTGGTGAACCTGTCTCCGACACTCCTCCAAGTCGTCGTAGACTCCGGGAACCTTACCCTTGTACACGACATACCACGGCATCGCTATGCAGTAGCCAAACGAAACGTTAGTACCAATTCATAGACAATACATAAGCAATATATAAGTATGCAACAGAACGATCGGAAGAGAAAAGCAAGACATTAATAGCATCGATTACATCTAAGTTGAAGGACTCTCGAAACCAAAGAGACATACTACAAGTTCATTAAAGTTTAATTACAACATGAGCCAATCGATGTTTCAGAACTAGACACAGCATCACTGCTTTCGACTGGACTCAAGGGACCGGAGCGTGGATGAAGCCGCCGTCTATCGTGGGAGTCATGAAACCACGGGCGTTGTCAGCCTGCATTTGTAGGATTGTGTCGATGTCATTGTTGGACGGTTGATTTCTGAGGTAGAACTGCCCCGAGGTACGAAGGACATCTTAATGGATGATTTCCGCAAACTCCGACTGGATGCGAAAGAATTCTTGTCTGATGTTCGCGTCCTGGATTGCCGACACGCTCGCGGCCCAATCTTTGAGTCTACTCGGTCCCAGTAGTTGATGATGGTCCCGTACGATCACCCGCATGTGATGGATGGCGTAGTAGGCACCCTTCTGACCGCCAGGCGGCTGCTTGACGCAGCAGAACGTCGTGTTGTGGGAGAACACGTGCTTGCCGTACTTACGAATAGGCCTGGTGAAGGTGCCTCCAGATTTGACGTAGCCGGGGAGAACATCATCAAGAACCTTCTTGACATTTGTGTAGTCTACGTTCGACTGACGGTCCGGGTCGAAATACGTGGCCATGGAATATTTGGGGCTTAGGAGGATGAGCGTGCAATGTGTGTCACTGCAGAAAACACGGAATGTTAAAAGAAAAACGATCGAAATCTAAGAATTCATATGTTACGGGGCGGTTGAGGGGAGGACTTACTCGGGAAAGTAAGGCACGAGGAAGTTGTCCTTATCTTGGTTTGCCAGAATGACGCCTTCGAGGTAAGAACTCGCGACTTGCCGGTCCCCAGCGCTGCCCAAGATCTTGGCACGCATGTAGAAGGGGTCGACTATCACGATGTCCGCGGTCTTGTCGCGAATGATCCGCATCTCCATACTCAGCGAAAATAGCCGAACGAAGGTGTAGTGCAGCGGATGAAGGTTCAACATAGCGTGGATGTCATCAAACCGCAGGATGATCGTACCCCCGATGGAGTTATCCACAAAGCCCTTGCCCTCTGGCACCTTGGCCGCGAAAACCGGGTATGCCACATCCTTCTCTCGGAGACGCCGCTTCTCCAAAGAAAGCACATTGTCATGCAGACTCCGCATAGCACCGGTTGCAGCATCGAGCATATTTCTCGGTAGCATCGGCCTACCCGCCACATGCACCCTCCTCGAGATATCCGCACTTGAAGGTGGCCCGTCCAGAGCACGGATCGTACTCGGTGCCGGCTGGCCCGCACCCTTGTTAGTCTTTCTTTTGCGTGCCTTCTTCTTGATCTCCTGTAATGGGACCGAGTTCTGCTCACAGACCGCCTTCTTGAGTGTGTTGGGGCTGATCATATTTCGCACCTCGCCTATCTGAGGCTCGGTGAAGTCGGCAGCTGGAGGCGTCTCCTGAGAGCTGAACTGCAGACGACGCCTGTTGCAACTTGGCTTCTCCGCGGTACCAGCTAGATCGCACACGTCTTTTGTTGGGTTGGGTTCTTGAGAAGGAGGCCCCATGAAGTCGCCACCATCCCCATGATCGGCAATGTACTGATCGACGTTGGCAAATGTATCGTTGTCGTCGTCGTTCTGATCTTGTGCCATATGCATGTTTGGATCCAGTGGCATAGGGATGTCCGGCACCGTTGCGGCGGTCTTGCCATGGGGCCGACTTGGCGCCGGCACGACTGGCGGTGTTGTCTTTGGGGTGGTGTCCCCCGCCCCCAAACGAATCTGGCTCTTCGGCCAAAGCAGGGGCCAGCTCAAGCAGGCGCTGAGGTTCATCACGTCATCATCGTCGGCCCCCATTGGTCGAATCGGAGGTAACACCTCGTCGCAGCCTGGCAGCACCCGAACCAGTTGAACCCTAAACAAGTTGGGTGGCATCTGGGTACCGTGGAACAAGGGGTTGCCCGGTTGAACGATTTTGCCCTTGGCGACATCGACCAACTCGTGGTTCACGAAGTGCAGGAGAGTGCACGGAACGTCGGCGGCGCCCTGCGAAAACATGTAGGGCGTTAGGGATGCCCAGTCAAAGGCAAGGAGATGAAGTCCTCGGCCGAGAGAGGCTTAATTAGTTACCGTGATGATGGCGTCGAGCTCAGCTAATGTCGAGGCACCGCCAACGGCGGGCGTGCAGTTGACGGAGGGGTCGCTTGCTGCAGAGGTGCCGGCCGGCGTACACCCGGGTGCATTAAGCTCCCGTGCCGGCGTCGGAGACACCAATGCCGGCTCCGCCGGAGACACCAATGGCCCCGCCATCGCGTTCTGCGAGTTGCTGGCCGTGAAGCTAGGAATCGGGGGCGGCCCCTGTTGGCCGCCCGCAATCCACGCACTAATCCCCTGGATCAAGGTAGGCACAATGGCGGTGATCGTCGCTCCGAGTTGTTGTGGCACTTGCTCTTGGACAATCTCCGGAATCCGCGCCACCTGTGCCCTGAGTTCGTGAACCTCGCGCGCCTGGCTTTCCGAGCTGGTCTTTTTCTCCTTTCGCCCAGCAGTGTCATAGTATGACGACCATTTTGTCGACAAGCCTTTGCCGGCCACACGACCAGCTGACGTCGGCTTACTGAGCTTATCCTTGTTCTTCATTACATTCAACGCCCTATTTAGAGTGGTGTCCCAAGGGTTGCTCTTAGTCGACCCCGCGCTACTGCTTTCAGTCGCCTGCGGAAGGAATGTGAACCATTTAGAAATTTGGCTTCATTAATTAGAATGCAACCATATGGAGCTAATTACGAGGGGGTGTATTCCTTACCAGAACAAGCTCAAGCGCCCTGGTCTTCGGATCCGTGGTATGCTCCGTTGTTTTCGGGTTCTTCTTGTACCGGGCCCTGACAAAGTTCCTGGTCTGCTTGTCACCGTATTTATCGAAGACGGGCGGTAGGCCTTGCTCGGCACGGTCCGCCTCCTCCTTGTCCCATATAGGCTCCGCCACTCTGTAACCGCCGGGACCGAGTGTGTGTTCCCCTAAGTTCAGCTCCCGCATTTCTTTCCCCCACTTACTTGATTCGGAGTTTGCGGTGCTCGAGCAATTGATCTTGAAGTCATTGTAGTCATCTTCGCTGATCGAAGGATTTTTCTCCTTGATCTTCTCATAACTCTCACCTTTCTCGACCATTCTCTTCACATTGCTTTTCCAAGTAGACAGGGCCTTGCTCATCTTCGTGAGGGCAGCATTGTTCACTTTATTCCCTTTGAGGCTTGTGTTTTCAAATTCAGCGGGGAACTTGTATCGTTCGTGCAGCTTCGTGAAGAGGAGGTTGCGCAAATTCCCTCGGTCAGGATGCCTCAGGTTCTCGGTGTTGATCGAGACGGTGCTCCGGAGAATGCACCCGAGCTGAAGCGAGTACCCCTTGACTATTCGTTCGGGCGCCGTTGGATTCCCGTCGGAGTCCACTTCAGTAACTTCCTCCTTGAGGGTGCGGAGCACGGTCGGGCGCCGGTCCTTCCGTTGCCTCTTCGGTTGGCTGCCATCTGTGCGTGCGCCCCCATCATCAGTGGTGGCATCCTCGGCGGCACCATCAGTGGTGGCATCCTCGGCGGCACCATCAGTGGTGGCATCAGTGGGGTCATCCTCGGCGGTACCATCAGTGGTCTCAGGATCGGTGGGGAAGGCGGCGTCCTCATACAAGTGAGGTTGTTCCTCCATCTCCTGGGACAGCATCCAGAATAGCTTGACGCTCGAACCCCCGGCCTCATCGTTGTTGGCCATGTTTCTCTCTAAATAGGAACAAAGTTTGGTCAAAAAGTTGGTTATTTTCAAGGAACAAGATCATGGTCTCATCATTTAGGGTTTGTCGACACCGAGGCATCCTAAAAGCTAAGCTTTTATCATTGAGGGTTTTTCGAGGCCGAGGCACCCTAAAAGCCTAAGCTTTCATCATTTCGGTTTGTATCGACACCGAGGCACCCTAAAAGCCATGCATTAGTCACAAGTACGCCGGGGCACTTGATCCTACTTAATTAACTACTAAGATACCCCGGCCCATGCATTAGTCACAAGTACCCCATATGTCCTATTTTTAGCAAACTCATGCTAAAATTCACGGAAAATTTCAGCATGACCTTTGCTGAAAATAGGACATATGGAGTACCCGAATTTGCCGGAACGGAAGTTAATCGACATTCCGGCAAACTCAAGGGCCTCTTGGGTGGACAAGGCAAAAAAGGCCTCCATCACAACATGGAAAATACACCAAGCAGTATCATCTCCAAGCAGTATCATCTCCAAGCAGTATCATATTTGTAATGACTGAAAATATTTACTTCAGGAAATATTTACTACTGTAGTTTCTGTTACAAACAAAAAAAAGACTGAAGTTTGTCCTGGCTATATTTCAGGATGATTTTTCAGTTGCTCATGCTTTTTACAAATTGTAGCTACTGTTTTTTATACCTAAACAAAATTGCCCTAGCTATATTTGCTACTGTTTTGATACCTAATTTTTTGCTACTGTTTTTTTAATTTGCTACTGCTTTTTTTTATTTGCTACTGTTTTTTTATACATACACGACCAAAGTCCAAAGAGTAACCACTTATTAGCTACCAGGAGTAAGTAAGTAACTAAATACACTTGTATAACAAAATAAATCAGAAACTTAGTTTTCAGTGTAATGAAACTAGTTTTCAGTTTTAATTTTCTGTTTTTTGCACAGGTCACTAGCTTCAGATTTTTTCCTCAGGTATAAGTTGATGCGTTTCTTCATATTTGCCATATGAAAAAATTAGGATGCTATCATCCTATATTTTGCCATGCTAAAAGATTGTGCCATGTAGAAAATTGCCATGCTACACAAACATCAATAAACTGTAAATTTCATCAGAGTTGGATTACCCATAAAAGAAGCTCACAGCACTATTCATTTTAGATTTTTTTATGATCATCTAAATCGTAGTACTCAGTAAACACTGTTGCACAAAGAAGTCCACGGTGGCCTTACAAAATTTATAAGTAGCAATGCACTTTCACTGTTCACTAGCACACAAACAAAACATAGGACATGTCACTACATTTAGATTTCCGACACTCCCAGCAAGGCAGAAATGCAAAGTTCCCAATATGGTTTCTCTAGCGAGGGAAGAAAACTCACCAAGCTGTTTCAGATCCCGCAACCTGGATGAAATGATGCAATGAAATGAACACATAATTAGGCCAACTAGAAAGTTAAAATAGGCAAATGTGCAGCGGCGATTTGGGAAAACTCAAGTCACCTCTGAAATTCCTCTGTATCCACAAATTCACGGGCCAACTGCACATCAGAGGAAGTAATTGTTAGTGAAGAAAAGTGAATAGCTTAAGGAACGGAAATTACCAGAGAAAGTGACTCTTATTACAGATGATGAATAGTTGGGAGTAGAAATTATCTACAGCTTCTATTTCTCAGTAGACATACAGAAAGTTAGTAATAAAAGTTGAACTATTTTTCCATATATATGAAATAGAGAATTAGTGTGACCATTATATACTGACTGATGACTGACCACGCATCCAAGTTACATAAAGAAATTATTATTCATAACAAGAAACAGCAGCTGTGGTGTTCTACTTGCAACGCATGCAGAGCACTGAAGCTTAAAATGGAAAACCACTTGGCCAACAGCAAGAGGACAAGGGAAGTTATGCATGATCATTAAATACTGTAGGACACAGAGAACTCCCAACAGAATCCTCAGTGGTTGAACACATTTAAGTTTTTAAAAAAGGAATGTACATATGTGCAGTATGAGATCCTGTTAACTGGTTGCAAGACTGAAGATATTCATGGCCATAAACAGAATTGACACATCACCATCTTCTTCTTCTTCTAAAATGGCATCCAACCCACTTCTCATCAACAAGAACAGAGCCTATGACTCTCACCCATGTACTGGTTAGTCAGGTCTATATTCCAAGTTCTAACTGCTATTCTAGACTTACCGTTGCCTTGGATTACAAGTACAAGATTGAGTTCTTGATCTTATGTGCAATCTAGGTGATCAACTGCATGCACCTGCACTATTATGTTCATTCTAAAAAAAACAGTATGATCAGCTACTAGTTCGGCAAAGTACTTACAAAGTCAAACACCAGTCCAGCAAAAATATGTGAACATATGCATCTATAAATAGCAGCTACAAATTGTGTCAGGAACTTATATATGCAAAGTACATCTTAAGTTCTTAGCATCAACAGTGCGCTGCAAAGCACATCCTCATGATACAGTGGAGCTTATATTGTTTTATTACCTTAGATTGCTTGCATTTGAACACCCTCTGACATGGAACAATATTATGCTTCTGTTTCTGAAGGTTGAAAAGATGATTCTAAAGCTGAGGCAGGAGAGCAGGCTGAAAATGGGTCTTAGCATTTAACTTACAAGTAGAAGTAGAACAAACAAATAGAGGGGCACAACGGTCAGTTCAAGGCCAATGTGGTGGAGGGAGAGGAAGGAGGAGTCCGGAGGGGGAGGGAGAGGTGGGGCAGTACCTGAGGAGGCGGAGGAGGCCGGAGGGGACAAGGAGGAGGTCGGAGCGGCGCGGCGGTGGCGCGGACGAGGAGGAGGGCGAGGACGAGGACGACGGGGCGGCGTCGAGGCGTCGGGGCGTCGGGGCGGAGACGAGGACAACGGGGCGGAGAGGGGAAGGGGCAGCGGCGTCGGGGCGTCGGGGCGGAGACGAGGACGACGGGGCCGCGTCGAGGCGGCGGGGCAGCGGCGTCGGGAGAGGAGAGGGGAAGGGGATCGAGGGCGAGGGCGAGGGAGAGAGAGGGGATAGGTTTGGGCCGGGGATAGGCGAGGGCGAGGGCACAATACTAATGGCGCACCACCCCTCGGTGCGCCATAAGTACATCCACACTAATGGCGCACCTCACCCTGGTGCGCCATTAGTATCTTTTTTTTCTGCTCGAGCCAACAGGTTATCTTCCACCTTGCCTGATCCACACCAAGTCCCCTCTACTAGCTCGACTGGTCAGCAGCCAGTTCTCACACCAGGAGGTCCTCGGTTCGATTCCCAGGCTCCAAATTTTTTTTATAATACAGTAATATTTTTTATAAGACAGTAATAATTTTTTATAAGACAGTAATATTTTTTTTATAAGACAGTAATAATTTTTTATAAGACAGTAATAATTTTTTTATAAGACAGTGATAATTTTTTTATAAGATAGTAATAATTTTTTTATAAGACAATAATAATTTTTTTAAAAATATCATCAAACAGTAATGCCGGTGGAGCGGGGGAGGGTGCGCGGGGTGCGGGGGGCCGGTGGACTGGGGGGTGCTCGGCGGCGAGGGGGGCCGGATCTGGCGAGGTGGGATAGCTAGCGATCGAGATGGAGGGGGATCGAGATCGAGTGTCCATGAAATTTAAAAATATTCATGATAGTTCAAAAAGTGCCCATGAAATACAATCGAGAAGTTAAGGCTACGATTTAAATACAATCGATCTTAGCTAGCTATCTGTTCACAATCTTCTTAGCCTTCTTTTTCGCAAATGGAGTTCTTCTGTGGAACGGACGTCCTTTAGGTAGGGTGGTCCTGCTTCTTCTTGTGGTGTATGCTGCTACTTCATCATCGTCGTCATGTTCGATTCTCGGGTCGCCGTACTTGTCGAAGTCTTGCTCATTGGCTACTCCATCCATTCCGATGATCTTCCTTTTGCCTCTCCTCACGACAACACGACTGGGCTTTGACGGGTCGGTAATGAAGAAGCATTGGTCCACTTGGGAAGCCAGTACCCATGGCTCATTTTTCGCGGTGACGTTTGCGCCTGCGGTCTTGGATTTGGCTTCGGGTATAACCATGGTGGTGAAATACCGGTCTTCTTTTAGGACGCTCTTGGCCCATCTGACACGGAACATCGGGACCTTCTCTCCAGCGTAGCTCAGCTCCCAGATCTCCTCGATCCTTCCATAGTATCTGTCCTTGTCGTTACCGGTGTAGGATTCCATCGTTACCCCAGAGTTCTGATAACCATCGCTCTTCATGTCCTTGGCCTCGGTGTAGAATGTGTAGCCGTTGATATCGTACGCCTCATAGGTCATCAGGTTGTGCTCGGCGCCCTGTGACAAGGCGAATATGAGTTGTTCTTCCGCGGAAGAATCCTCATGTAAAGGGTACGACAGAAGCTTCTGCGAACGTATCATTTGATGACACCATTCATCCTTTCGAACGGCATCATGCTGTGCAGGAACGTCGGCCCGAGTTGGATGATATCGTCCACGATATGGACCAGCAGATGCACCATAACGTCGAAGAATGCGGGCGGGAAGTACATCTCAAGCTCGCATAGTATCACCACGATCTCTTCCTGTAGCCTTCTGAGTTGCCTCACGCCAACAGACTTCTGAGAGATGACGTCAAAAAAGTTGCATAGGCCACATAGCGTTTCACGGACGTGCGCGTCCATGATCCCACGGATTGCAACTGGAAGTATCTGCGTCATCAGCACGTGACAGTCGTGAGACTTCATCCCGCTGAACTTCAGCTTCGCTAGGTCTAGGTATCTGCTTATCTTCCCCGCGTAACCGTAAGGAAGTTTTACTCCTACGAGGCAGGTGAAAAACTGCTCGATCTCCTCCTGACTTAGAGTGAAGCACGCGGGAGGGTAGTCATTTCCGGTCTTCTTGGCCTTTTTGCCTTTGCGACGACTTTCCGTGTCCTGCTTCGCCTCGTCATCATCATCATCATCATCATCATATATCGCGTGAAGCTCCAGCCTGATGCCCATTGATTTCAAGTCTGCCCTTGCTTTCGGCCCATCTTTGGTCCTCTCTGGCATGTTGAGCAGGGTACCAAGCAGACTCTCACACACGTTCTTCGTGATATGCATGACATCAAGGCTGTGAGGCACACGGTAGATCTTCCAGTATGGCAAGTCCCAGAAAACAGACCTCGTTTTCCATACCTTCAGCAGCGGCACTGGCGCCTTTCGCTTCTTTCCCGACTCTGGCGCCTTTTCCTTCTTTCCCGGCAGTGGGCAGTCTTTCCAATTTTTCAACAGCTCGTCTATTTCCTCGCCGCTCCTCGTACGCGGGCGTCCTCGGGGTTCGGTTTCACCATCGAATAGATCCTTCCGTTTTCTCCACGGGTCATCGTCGCGAAGCCACCTTCGATGTCCCATGAACACGGTTTTCGAAGACCCGGGATCTCTATCTAGCTGGTGATACATTGTGTCATCCATGCACCTGACGCATCCAGAAAATCCATGGACCACCTACCCTGCGAGATATCCGTAACCGAGATAGTCGTGCACCGTCGTGAGCAGCGCGGCTCTCATAGGGAAATATTCTTTCTCTGCGGCGTCCCACGTATTGGCTGGCGTTTTCCACAGCGTGTCTAGCTCCTCTTTCAGCAGCCCCAGATATAGATTGATGTCGTTCCCTGGTTGTTTCGGTCCTTCGATTAGCATACTCATGTGAATGTACTTCCTCTTCATGCACAACCAGGGGGGAAGGTTGTACATCCACACAAACACAGGCCAGGTGCTATGTGTGCTTCTCTGGCTGCCAAACGGATTGACTCCATCGGTGCTGGCGCCCAGCACGATGTTCCTTGGATCGTTCCCAAATTCTAGGTCTTCGAAGTTCAACGCTTGCCACTGGCTCGCATCCTTAGGGTGACTCAGCATCTTGTCTTTTTTATCTATCTCCGGATCATTTGCGTCATCTTCTCGCTTCTTCTCCTCCCTATCCGCGTGCCAACGCAGGAGCTTTGCTACCTTAGGGTCCGCGAAATACCGCTGCAGACGAGGAGTGATCGGAAAGTACCACACCACTTTTCGAGGAGCTTTCTTCCTCTTCTTGTATCGAGTGACGCCACACACCGGACTTATGGTAGACTCCGCGTGCTCGTCCCGATAAATGATGCAATTGTTCATGCACACATGGTATTTCACGTGCGGTAAATCCAGAGGACACACGATTTTCTTCGCCTCCTCCAAACTGGTGGGGCACTTGTTCCCCTTGGGAAGACGTTCGTGCCAGAATGACATGTTCTCGTCGAAGCATGCGTCGGTCATTTTGTGTTTTACCTTCATCTCCAGAGCCATGAGCGTTACTTTCAGGCGGGTATCCTCGGGCCTGCATCCTTCATACAATGGAGTAACCGCGTCTAACTCAAGTTGATCCATCTTGGCTTTCTCTCGGGCGGCAGCTCTTGCGTTATCCGTCTGCTTGAGAAGCAGCTCTTGAATATGAGGGTCCTGCACCCAGCCCATCGATGGTAGTGTCGTCTGCTCCGCCGGCATCATCATCTTCAAGATCATGCCCGTCGTCTGCTCCGGCATCTTCCTCATCATCATGTCCTGCATCTTCTACATGATGACTGTGTAAAGCATCACCGTCGTGATCATCTCCTGGGGATTCTTCGTCTTCTCGCCCGCCCGAGCCGCGGTGGTTGTCTTGCTGCCCTTCCTCATCATTTCTTGCCCGGCCCCCATGGACGACTTCGTAGTCATCTTCATCACCTTGCCACCGATAGCCATCCATGAAACCACGCAAGAGCAGGTGGTCCCGCACCTGCCAGGATTTCGGGTCCGCAATAAGGCTCTTCAGCTTGCATCTTCGACACGGACATCTTATCTCCGTCTCGTTCTTTTGAAGCATCTCGGCCTTCGCGGACCTCAAAAACCTATTCACGATGCCTTCGGTCATCATGCGGACCATGGTCGCCTGCGGGGTAGAGCAAAACGATATTTTAGAACCAAGAAAAAATTTGGCATGACTTTCCCTAAAAATAGGACCAAAAAGAATGCTTAATGCCAAAATTATCGCCGAAACGGAAATGAATCAACATTCCGGCAAAATATTGGCAACTATCGCATTTCAAATACCGGTACACCTCCAAACACAAACACATATGCAACACCACAAACATATGCAACACCACGAACATACATAGATCTAGCTAGGCCATAAAAAGTGCATGTGCACATTGTTGTAGGGAGAACAACATAAATATAGCTTCCCCCCTTACATACCTATCAAAACAAGGTAATTTAACCACTTAAATTGAATGAATCTATGGTGGAAATGAGGTGAAAAAGAGGGGGCACCCGAGACAAGGAGGAGGTGGAGAGAATGAAGTGGGGAGAAAGTGAGTGTGGGTAGGAGAGGCTGTCCAAAATATCTTGTTGCTGCCCACTTACTAATGGCGCACCAACTCTAGATGCGCCATTAGTAATCCAGGTTACTAATGGCGCACCTCCTGGTGGTGCGCCATTAGTATGTTTGGACAGGCGCACTAGTTAAAAAAAACTTATTATACTAATGGCGCACCCTGGGCCTGGTGCGCCATTACTAGTTACAACTAGTAATGGCGCACCGTGTGCAGGATGCGCCATTAGTATGTTTGGACAGGCGCACTAGTTAAAAAAATTGATACTAATGGCGCACCCTGGTCCACATGCGCCATTAGTAGTTTCAACTACTAATGGCGCACTGTCTCTGGATGCGCCATTAGTATGTTTGGACAGGCGCACTAGTTAAAAAAAAAAATTTTGATACTAATGGCGCACCCTGGGCCTGGTGCGCCATTAGTAGTTTCAACTACTAATGGCGCACGGTGTCTGGATGCACCATTAGTATGTTTGGACAGGCGCACTAGTTAAAAAAAAATTTGATACTAATGGCGCACCCTGGGCCAGGTGCGCCATTAGTAGTTTCATCTCTAATGGCGTATCAGAAGGTGGTGCGCCATTAGTATATACTAATGGCGCACGGCTTGTCTGGTGCGCCATTAGTGTCAATCCCATCTATAGCCCTTTTTCTAGTAGTGAACTAGGTGATGCACCAGTACCACCTCGGGGACCTGGAGCAAGAGAAGGAGCAGGAGCTGGTCCTCTGCAAGATTTTCTACCAGACGAACACTAGGGCCAGGAGTAAAAAGATTATAAGTTAGTTTGGTATTGGTACTTGTACTACCTTGTCGTCTGGAACTTGGTATTGTTGTTAACGATCTTTTGGTATGAACTTGGCACTTGCTTCCAACCATCATGTCGAGGGTCGACGTGGATATAAAGCTGAATCATTTGTTTCGAAACGAATTTTCAGGCACCTGATTTTTATTGATGGGTAGCATAAGCACCTGCCGTTCGAATTCCCAGTTCTCCAAATTTTTTGAAACAAGTGCATGCTCTTATAATCACGATGAAAAAACAATATCCCTGCTGCATCCTAGTTATCAGTGTGTACTTGCAGAATTCTCTCGTTTATTGAGCACGTATATTGTTTTTTCAGGTCGGGCAAGTTTCAACTGGGCTGTAGACTGCCCAGGCTTGGTTTTGTTTTTAACAGGCCCAACCCATGACGACAATGGGGCACAAAGATCTAGCAGGTATCTACTGGCCTTTGGCCCGCCAGCGTTAGTTATATTTTGTCTTACAACATCCGCAGGCAGTTTTTTTATTGAATCAAACACACAACCCAGTTCTATTTTCCTCTTGAAACGCATGTCCTACATCCGTTTTCTAATCTCTACCTATAGTTTTACTAGTTCATATACACGTATCATTATATTTAAAATACATAAAATTCCCTTTTCATATTTACATCCTTATTTTTGTTATTGTTTTCCCTCCCAGCGCTGATTTTTTTACCACTGGTTTTCCCTTAAACCAACTCAATTGTCCCACGTCTTATTTGCTTACAAAAACAAAACGATTTTTTTGGTAAATCAATAAGTTCTTAAAAAATGTTTATCATTTCGGGATTACAAAAGTTCATACTCCACTGAAATATGCAAAATAAGGTTGAACTTTTTGACCATGGTCCTGGGCAGAAAGTGGGCTGTAATAAATTACTTAAGAATTAGCAAATGGGCTCCAAATTATTACAAAATAGCGAATGGGCTCTATGTTGTCTGCCACAGATTTGGAGGCTGACTTGTGGGCCTACTAAGTTCATGCGTACACAAGGTTTATCAAAAAAGAAACTTAGTCAACAATCGACTCTACCAGCGTTAGACCGCTAGATGTCAATCTAACGGCAATCGTGCTTCTTCAGTCTCTGATCTTCCTGCCCCAGTCGCCCAAATGAGCGCCGGAGGAACCGCCTGCTCCCGCCTCCCGTGGCCGGCTGTGCTGCCGGGAAGGCCTCACGGCCCCATCATATACTCGCATCCCTGGACTGTCAATCCCTCTACTCACCCACGCCTCCTGTTATTTTCCGGCGATGGCAGCCGAACCAGTCAACCCTCGTACTATCCATCGCGTGGGCAGCCACTGCCGCGTCTTCCCCGGCTCCGTGTCGTTCCCTTTGTAGGCCTCGCCATCGTCCAACGCCCTGGTGCTCTCGGCACGGCGTGGTCAACATGGTCAACGAACGACATCCATCTGAAGTGGACTGTACGTGGAGAGGCTGATAGCTGGGTCCACGGCCGCACACAAGGAAATGCCTCCTTATTACGTGCAAAATAATGATTCCTCCACTTGACATCTGGGACCCGCCGGAAGGGCCTCTGTATTTCGTGAAAAAAAAACGTTCCCTCCGCTGAGAGGTCGGACCCACCAACTATATCTTCGCACGCAAGGCAGTGCCTCCTTATTGCGCACAAAAAAATGAATACCCCCTGCCAGCTGGGACCCACCACAGTGGGAGGCTGACTTGTGGGCCTACTAAGTTGATGGGGACGGAGGGCTTTGTCAACTTAGTCAATATGAACGATTCTAGCTCCATTGACCGTACGATGTCCATCCAACGGCCTTAGTGCTTCTTCAACCTCTGGTCTTCTTGCTCCAGCCACCCAAAGCAGTGCCGGTCGTGCCGCCTGCTCCTGCCTCTCGTGGCCGGCTGTGCTGCCGCGGAGGCCTCACCGCACCCATACTACTCCCACCGCTGGCCAGGCCATCCCTCCACTCACCCACACCACCTGTTATTCTGCGGCGACGACAGCCTCACACCGCAGCCGAACCAGTGAACCCTCGTACTCCTCCCCGCGTGGGCATCCACTGCCGCGTCTTCCCTGGCTCCGCGTCGTCCCCTTCCTAGGACTCGCCGTCCTCCACCGCCTTGGTGCTCTCGGTGCGGCGTGGTCAATGTGGTCAACGACTGACTTCCATCGGAAGAGTACTGTATGTGGAGAGGTTGACAGCTGGGTCCACGGCCGCAGTTGGGTCCACGGCCACAGCCCAGTTTTTTTGTGATTTGCCAAGTCGCTTTGTCAGGCCTCTTGTGCTAGAAATCTTTCAAGACGAGGAGAGCTTCATTCGGCTGGCCGAGAAAATGGCCTATTAGTAATGAGAAATGGGCTGTACATTTTTAAAACACATCAAACCGACAATTAGTTTCAAATTTCTTTTTACATTTCGAGATTTTAAATTGCATTGATTTTTATGCGTGGACAACTTGTTGGATTTTATATTGATATACATTTATTTTTAAAATCAGTTTGAATGTGACTCAAAATTTCCGGATTAAAAACAGTTCGGACTGCACCGAAATATGCAAAATTTCGTATAATTTTTTAACTGTGGCCACAATATGGGCTGTAATGCTAACAAAAAGAATATGGGCTCCAAAAAAACCTTAAGAATTAACAAATGGGCTGTAAATTATTAGAAATAATGGCAGATGGGTTGTATGATTTTCCACATATTTGAGGCTTTCCTAAAAAAAGGTTGACGCACAAGCAGTGACTGTTGGATGTCCATCCAACGGCCGTCGTGTTTCTTCAATCTCTGCTCTTCCTGCTCCAGCCGCTCAAACAAGCACCGGCGGGACTGCCTGCTCTCTCCTCCCCGCGGTCGTCTGTGCTGCCGTGCAAGCCTCACCGCCCCACCGTACTCCCATCGCTGGCATAGCCATCCCTCTTCTCACCCACACCTGTTGTTATTCTCCGACGACGGCAGATGAACCAGTAAACCCTCATACACTCGTACTCCCCTCCGCGTGGGAAAAAACTGCCGAGTCTTAACTGCCTCCGTGTCGTTCCCTTCCTAGGCCTCGCCGTCATCCACCGCCCTAGTGCTCTCGGCGCGGCCTGGTCAATGACCGACATGCATCTGATGTCGACTGTACGTGGAGAGGCTGACAGCTGGGTCCACGGAAGCATGCAAGGAAATGCCTCTTATTACGCGCAAAATAATGATTCCTCCACCTGACATCTGGGACCCACCGAACGGGCCTCTGTATTTCGTGAAAAAAATGTTACCGCCGCTGACAGCTTGGACCCACCAGCCATATCTTCGCACGCAAGGAAGTGCCTCCTTATTACGCACAAAAAATGAATACTCCCCCTGCTAGCTGGGACCCAGTATAGTGGCAGTCTGACTTGTGGGCCTACTAAGTTGACAGGGACGGAGGGCTTTGTCAACTTAGTCAATATGCACGATTCTAGCTCCAGTGGCCGTACGATATCCATCCAACGGTCGTAGTGCTTCTTCAACCTCTGGTCTTCTTGCTCCATCCGCCCAAACCAGCGCCGGTCGTACCTCGTGCTCCTGCCTCCCGTGGCCGGCTGCGATGCGGCAGAGGCCTCACCGCCCCCGACTACTCCCACCACTGGCCAGGCCATCCCTCTACTCACCCACACCCCCTGTTATTCTGTGGCGACGGCAGCCTCACACCGCAGCAAACCAGTGAACCCTCATACTCCTCTACGCGTGGGCATCCACTGCCGCGTCTTCCCCGGCTCCGCGTTGTCCCCTTCCTAGGCCTCGCCGTCGTCCACCACCCTGGTGCTCTCGGCGCGGCGTGGTCAAGGAACGGCTTACAGCGTACGTGGACTGTAGGTGGAGACGCTGATAGCTGGGTCCACGGCCGTAGCAAGGAAGTGCCTCCTTATTACGCGCAAAATAATTATTCCTCCACCTGACAGCGGGGACCACCGGACGGGCCACCGTATTTCGCGAAAAAATCGTTTCCCCCTGACTGCTGGGACCCACCAGCTACATCTTCGCACGCAAGGAAGTGCGTCCGGGCAAAAAAAAAACGATTCGCCCCCCTGACTGCTAGGACCCACCAGCTACATCTTCACAGGCAAGGAAGTGCCTGACAGTCGGGAACCACCTGGTCGAAGCGTACGTAGCGTTGTCATTCTGGTCGCGAACGTGTACGTACATACTGGTCAATGTAGAGGCGCGCACGTAGCATGTACACGTACGTACAGCGGCCAGTGTGAAAGAAAGAAAATACGGCCACGTACGTACATATGGACAGGGTCTCGAACGCCTACTCGCGCATACGTACGGCTAGGGCTCGTGTACATGGCTTGGTCGGAATGGAGAAACTGCGTCGTCCTCGTGTTCATGGGGAGCCAACCGGCTAGGTTGGAACGGAATGCGTCGTCGTGTTCATTGGGAGGGCTTGGACGGAACAGCCGATGGAAACGAGGCCTGGCGTACCGCAGAACGGAGGAAACGGCCTTGTGTTCGACCGGCCACGTTCGAAACGGGATCCTGTTCATTGGGAGTGGTCTGGCGTACCGCAAAACGGAGGAAACGGACCTCCTACGGTCGAAACGGGGGTCCTGTTGATTGGGAGGGGTGTGGCGTACCGCAAAACAGAGGAAACGAACTTGTGTTGGAGCGCTACGGTCGAAACGGAGGTCCAGTTCATCGGGAGGGGTGTGGCCTACCGCAAAACGGGACTCCACGGGATACTGTCATCTCCACCGTCGACCCCCTCCAGCCTCCACGGGCTACTGTTCATCCACCGTCGACCTCCTCCAGCATCCACATGTGACTGTTCATCCACGGGCTCCTGTTCATCCAGCCTCCACCGCGCGCTACTCCACCGGCTACTGTTCAACCAGCCCTCTCCACGGGCTCCTGTTCCACCACCCCTCCACAGGCTACTATTCATCTAGCCCTCCACCGTCTACTGTTCATCCAGCCCTCCACGGGGTGGTCCTGTTCATCTAGCCCTCCACAGGGTCCTCTTCATCGAGCCCCAACCGGCTCGATCGATCGGGGTCCTGTTCATCCAGAGGCAACACCACAGGGTCCTGTTCATCCACCCCCACCGGGAACTCTTCATCCAAACCCCCCCAGCAACGCTCACTGTTCATCCAGAGGTAGCATCGATCGGCTTCAGTTAGCAGCAGTAGCGAAGGAATCTCTTGATCGAGTTCAGTTAACAACCATTGATCGATCGCTCGGGTTCAGTAACGCGTAGCCTGCAGTGCAATCGCTCGGGTGCAGTTAGAGCCCAACGCCTCGCTCGGGTTCAGTTAGAGCCCAACGCCTCGCACCCACGCGCGTGCATGTATGAGAGAAATGCGCATCGCTCGGCCCCGACCACCCACCGTAACCGGGAACACCTCGATATTTTCCTCGCCCTCGCTTCTACCACGGTTTTTTCCGTCATGGACGGCCCAAAAATGTCATGCAACTGCGTCTCCGGCCTGCCCAGGACGAAAAGCCCATTTTCTGTCATGATTTTTTGTCATAGAAGTAGGACCCCACCACATCTATGATGATACTAGGTTTTGTCATAATTATCGTCATAGAAGTGTCATAAGTATGACAGAAAAAAAATTGTTCAGCCAAAATGTCACGGATGTGTCTTTTTTTGTAGTGAACATATAGCCCATTAGACATTATTTTCAATAATTTACAGCCCATTTGCTAATTCTTAAGGATATTTGAAGCCCATATTCTTTTTATTAGCATTACAGACCATATATTCTGGGCACTGCTAAAAAATTCAACGAAATTTTTCATATTTCGGTGGGGTCCGAACTCTTTTAATCACGAAATTTCGAGTCGCGTTAAAAATAATTTTAAAAAACTTGTATCAAACTAAAATTCAAAAAACAATTCTCCGCAAAAAAATGAATGAAATTTAAAATCTTAACTAGCAAGATGCCCGTGCGTTGCACGGAACATGGTGATGCATTTGTATGAGTAGTTTATCTTGTGGGAGCAAAGACGATCTTTTAATGTACTTGCGAGTTGGCTTCGGTTTTTATAAGAGTAGAGAATAGAGAAATCCAGAAAAAATGATATTTTAATGTAATTGCCGGATGGCTTTGGTTTAAAAATTTACAGGCCATTTCTTACAACTTATAGCCCATTTTCTGGGGAAGCCCATTTCTTACTACTTTACATCCCTCCCTCCTTGTCTTGAAAGATATGCTGCCTAGCAGGGCCGAGAAAAGCAAGTAGGCCTCGGTTTTGGTGTTCTCCAAAAAAAGAACTGGGCTAGCCATTTTCAGAAAGAAAAAAGATATCAACTGGGCTCGTCCTGTTCTTAAATAAAAGCGTAAGCATGGGCTAGACGGGCCACAGCCCCCGCACAGCGCGCAGTTGAGCTCCGTCTCTGAAATTAAAAAAACAACTGGGCGAGCTGCTGGGTCCCAGGTGTTATCCGCTCGTTGTGTAATTTTAACAAATCTGCCGCCGCGCCAGCCTATGCATCGCCGGTGTGAGATGAGACGTCGACGACTTGTCCTGGCGACATGCCGCTGTTGGTGGACTCCGCATCCCCCTTGCTGAAGTCGACTGCGTCCTCGTCCTCGTCCTCGGCGCCGCCCTCAAGGTTGTAGTACTCGTAGTAGTGGTTGCGCCAGAGCTCGCGTTGGTACTCCACCGCCGATTCCTCGACGGACAGACTCTTCTCTACCTCGACCTCGGCCACGCGCAACTCCTCCTCCTGACGCTCCTCGATCTTCGCCGCCTCCTGCATGTCCAGCTCCCGCTCGGTGACCTCATGAGGAAGCAAGTGCTCCATGGCCACCGCCGCCTTTTTCGACGTGGGTTGCATGCTGGAATCCGAGGTGGCCTGGAATATCTTGGCGTGTGCATCCTTGATCTTGGCGTGGATGCCTCGGCCCGGGCCAGGGCGACATCGGCGCCACGGACGGCAACTCGAGCACTCTCGGCGTTTGTAGCCGCCGTCGCAGCACCAGCTTCAGCCGTCTCGGCTGCCGCGGCTGCCCTGCCGGCTGCCGCAGACGCCCTCTCGGCGGAAGCGGCCGCGCTCAATGCGGATTCGGCGGCACTCTCGGCGTAGGCGGCGACGCTCTCGGCGCAGGCGGCGGCGCTCCGGGGGGACGCGGCCATCGTGCGGGCCTTCATGAAGCGTTTCCACGGTGTCATCTTTGCAAGAAGGGGGTGCGGGAATGGGGATTGGGATTCGTGGATTCGGGGGTTGCCGGCACTGGAGCAGACGAGCCGGCGAAGCTTAAGGAGGGAGACTTAAATAGACCCAGATATTTTCATCGGAAACGGTTCCTAGAAAACAACTGTGTGTGATGTTGTACATATTTTTTATTAACTTTGAAAGACGAATTTGGAGTAAAGTGGCAACGGATGGTGTTTTAAGTGAATGAGAAATTTTGTAGTACTAATACAAATGTCATGTCAAATTTTGGAAAATTTCAAGGGTCACTTGACCTTTTAAGATATTTAGGTGATTTTCTAGCAGTAAGGAATAAGGAGGAAGTATTTTTTGGCTTGTAATAATGAGGCGCCTGCTTGCGTAATGCAATGACCCAGGTGGGTCCCTACTGTCAGCCTCTCCACATACAGTCATCTCCTGATTCCTCTTGGTTGTTGACCATGTTGACAATGCCAGACGGAGGCGGGCACAGCGAGTGAACCAAGGCGGAGAACGACGGCAAGGCCTCAGACTGGAAGGAACAGCAGTCGTGGAAGATGCGGTAGTGTAGTTGCCGGTGGAGGGGAGTACAAGGGCAACAACATGCTACTCAAGCTTACAAACGGTACAAAAAGCCCAAGTATTAATTGTTCATCAATTTTTTATACAAAACCGAGATTGAACATGGTAGTAACATCTAACCCAACCACTCTTTTTCACAGTCACAAACAAATGGATCGGTCTCATCCATAAAATCAACATCCTGTGCATAAAAATTTATTGCACGATGACTACAACTTGTTGTAAATAGAAGCCGAGCACGTTTATAGGCCCATTTTTCCACCTGAAACTTCTTTTTTTGCTCTACAATGTGTCCGTCCGTGAGAAATCTCTTGCGGTAAAACTTAAGCCTCAGGGACAATAGTAACCTCGCATTCAATAGGAAGAATGTGACAAAGCTTCTATTTCCCTGGTTGGATGTGTATCCTTCCATCGTTATTGTCCTCAAACGAATGTCATGAGAACTGAGAAAATCTTGGTGCTTATTAAGCCACTGATTGGTTATACATTTTTGTCCATGTGCTTGTAGTACCTAAGTAGACATGAAGATTTGAAAACAGTTAAGGTCTGAAAAAACAGTATGTCGAAAGAGCAACAGCTGAATGGTTAATTCTAGTACAATATATATAGTCTTTCAATGTGCATGAAATCATCACCTCCACATATAAATTCTGCAGAGACCGAAAGCATCGCAGCAAGCCAATAATTATGTTCAGGTCATAACTATACATTTTGATATATAAGATCTTGACATAATCCATCAGCATTGATAGGCTATCCAAGGACGAACTCTTCACTGAGCATATAACATAATATTAGTACCCAAAGTGTACTCCAAGATGATATAAAACTTATGCGCACAAATGAAAAATGCAGCTTATGGTTACAAATGTGTAGATGATAATATACGGTGCCTGAAAAGTGAGGAGCCAAACACCAACTTCCTGTGATCATTAAAAGGATCACGAATTACACCCAAGGTCTCCAGTTTGGGCGCAGAGACGACAGTTATTTGTGAAGGTTTATAACAATTATCAAGGGCAACCTTTCAAGTGAAGGGGCATCTTCGATGATGAGCTGATGTCCTTCAAAACAAATTCCAATGCTTTTAAGGTGAGGTGACTTTATTTGGAGACAACTGATAGGGATTTTTATTCCCAAAACAATCAGCAAGCGCTCCAAGGCAGGGCAACTTGAGTGGATGATGTTGTGCAGTGAGGCCTCCGATAGATAAACCACCACAAGCGAAAGTCTTTTTAGTACTGGGAGTCGAAACATTTGTACCAGATCGTCTGGTAGATGGCACCGGGCGAAGGTGGCAGTGTGGAGAGAGGAGGAAAACCGCGAGATGGACAACAGTGGTGTGGGCACGAATTCTTGGTATGTTCGGGGTATGAAACTTTCATGGTAATGGTAGAACTCAAACTGCTAGAGTTTACCGAATTCAGGGGATGTCAGCCAAACGTCCACCATGCCGAGTATGGACAGCAGGTAGCGTGTCGGGATGCAGAGGAGTTGAACGGGGCCCTGCTGGTGAGAGGAGACGATGGCTCTGAGGAGATCAAATTCAGGAAGGACAGATATCTGATCACAATCGAGATTGAAGGGCGCGGTGCGCCATAGAGGGCACCACCGAGTTTAGAGGACTTGTGTGCGGCAGCAATCCTTGGTGGGGAGAAGCGAGATGATCTCCTCAAGGATGACGTCTGGGAGATCGCTGATGCGGTCCACCGAAGATTCTACCGGTTCCTCAGATCCGGGTGGGGGGGCTCGCCGCTTCTCCCCGCGATGCCGGGTGCGGGATCTATAACCGGCGTCGCCACTGGTGGGAGCCTCATCTTCTTGGCGCTAGGGCCAGCCGACTCCATTTTCCTTGTGGGCATGGCGCCGAGCTCACGGGTTTGAGCAAAGTAGCCAGAGACGAGCCTAGTGGCAGTGCGAGTGGGGAAGAAGGAGGGCTGGGGTTTTCTGTAGGAGTGGAAGAAGAGGAGTAGGCGTTTTCTGTATGAATGAGGAAGAAGGTGAGAGGGTTTTTTTGGAAGAGTGAGGAAGATGGGGAGCGGGGGGAATTGGGGCGAGACGGAAGCGTAAGTAGAAGCGAGGAGGAAGGAGGGTTTTCCTGGGATCACCCCATCTTCAAGAAATATGGGCTTCTCCTTGCAAAAAACAAAAACAAATGGGCTTTAAGATGGATAGGCTTTTGTATCGGCCCAGTCGGCTGCCCGTGTTTCGTACTGGAGGGCCTTGTGCTAGAGGCAGCCGGAGACACTCTCCAGCTTATTTCCCATTCGAAAGAAAAAAAGAGACGCCTCCAGCTTATGGCTACTCATCGGTAACCTTTTTCAACTTGGCATCCACAAAATTAGAGGATGCGGTACTGGATGCAGACACTCACACTGGTCGCGTAGCGTGGCAAAGTGAGGTGTCAAATAACAGGCCTACAATATTGTTACTAGATTGTGAAGGTTCACAGGCTAGTCAACATTTACATTAAACTAAGCTTCAGAAGATACGGTATGCGTACTAACATTCAGAAGAACAAAAGTTTAGCATGTTTATGCATCTCAATGATTCACCATACTATAACCAATACAAAGCTGTGAGAAGGTGTGGAAATAAAGAAAATCGGTCGATGCTTCTCTGAGCAAATGGCCTCCCTGCGCACACATTAATTTCTTGGGCATGCTTGTTTCTTCTCAATGTTGCGAGCACTTTGAGCATGTTGGCAACTCCACAGCTAGCTAGCTGCCTCATCTTGCAATTGATGTTGACACATTTGCAGCAAACACATGAGGCAATAGAGATGACTCAACATGAGTCCATATTGTGCAGTTCCCCTGAAATCATCTTCATTGTCCTGAATCTGAAAAGATAGGAAAACAATAGCTATACTTAAATGGTGTTGCAAAACAGTAGCACATATCAATAGCTCAGCATGACAAAACATGATCATCTGGACGAAGGGGATACTGAGCTGCCTGAGGAAGATTATATATAATTTCATAAGTCCTTGGTTGATTTCCACCTTCGGCTACACTGCTTGTTTGCTACTCCACACATGACAGGATCGTTCCGCACTGCAATCAGCAAGTCAATGTACGAATAAGCTTATTTCATCTTGCGGTGGTGATTGTACCTAGTTATGAATGTAGGAATACCTGGAGCACCATGAGGTTAGCTGACAATAGGTAGATGCAGCCATATAAGTTTTGTGCGGTGCTACCAAAATTGAGGTTTGTATCCCTTCCCATTATGAGAATTCTTCTTGAAGTTGGTAGAATGTGACGGCTTGTTCTTTGCATCAAACTTGCCTTTCCCCTGAGATTTGTTCTTGTTGTTTTGGGGCTGGTTGGGCTGGAAGTACTTCTCGTGTACCATGTTGGCACTAGAAGCTCTCTCAGCGACCCAAGCACGTGTGTGTTTTGCTCTCACCTTCTCTTCAAAATGAAGAGTGCTAATGAGATCTGAAACAGAAAACTCATGTCTCTTGTTTTTCAGAGAAGTAGCAAAATCGTTCGACGAAGGTGGAAGCTTGGCAATGATGGTCCCAACAACAAATTTGTCCGGCAACACACACTTGAAGTACTCAAGTTCCTTAGTGAGTGACTGTATCTCATGAGTCTACTGAACAACAGAGCGCTCATCAGTCATCTTCTAGTCATAGAATTGCTCCATGACATACAACTCGTTGCCAGCGCCCGAGGCCCCAAACGTGGCCTCGAGCGCAACCCACATGTCTTTGCCGCTGTCAAATGACATATATGAATCCATAATGGAATCGTCAAGAACACTCAGCATGGCGGCTTTGAAGAGGGTATCCATGTTCTCAAAAGCTTCTTGTTGTGTAGGATTAGGATCACCCTCAGGCTTACCCTTTGTGGCGTCATAGCAGTACATGATCTGAAACCAATATACTGCTCTTGTGCGCAACCTTTAATATTGCACCCCCTTAAAAGAAGGCGGCTTCAAAAGCACAGCAAAACCACTCGGAGTAAATTGCCTATAATCAGGTTTTTGGATTGGATTGTTGAATATATGAGCAATTTACTATGAGATGTAATCCAAATCAACAGTAAATAGATCATGACGACAATTGCAAAGATCAAAGTAAGGATGCAGACTAAACTAGGAGGACAGAATCACATATTGTATAGCGGGAGCAGAACCATTGTGGTTGATGTTGTCACTCATGTCGTTGATGAAGAGGTTACCGAGGTCGGGAAAGAAGGCTGTCATTGAGGAAGTCGTCGCTGGCAGCAGTCACAGGAGTGTGCTCCCCAAAAACCTAATCGCCCCTCTCCCGTACAGGATCACGACAGGCGGGGTTCACAGGACTGAAGTCCCTTCTCGCGGTGCACGCCGAAGGAGGGATGGAGAAGAATTGCGTGGCGGTGCTAAGATCTGGAATGGTGCGAAACCATATGATACAACGGCGGCTAGGGTAGAGCCTGTCAGGTTGGTCGTGCGAGTAAGACCAAGTAGTATAATAGTAGGCCTTTGGCCCAAACCCCATGTCCAAGTCAATAATATCCCCACTATCCAAAAGAATCAGAAACGGCTGAGCAATTAAGGCGTCCTTGATTATTAATTAATGACTTAATAAACTTTCTGACTCGCACCACACTTAGAGCATGGTTAATAGTATAGCCAACATCCGGCTATATGAAGTTGACACATCATCTAGAGCCAACCTAATACGTAGCATGCTTACAATAGTTAGTCCCTTTAGTATAATACTATATCATTAATAATGGCCCCACCTTTTGTCTCACAAAGTATGTGTAGTCTGAAATGTCGGGCGTGCGGTGGGCGGTGTCCTCGGTCGGCGCGCCACTTCAATGGCAGAAGCAGTGAGAGGTCGCGTCGCCCTTACTTGCCATCAATGTGGAGCGGCGGGCTCAGCTGGCGCCGGGCGGGAAGGTTTCGATTTTTGATTCAGTTGATGTGCTGCTACCGTCCAATATTCGTGTGTGTTTGTTTCTAGAATGAAAAAAGAAGGTACTCCTACTTATGTTACTCCCACTATGGCTAGCCTTGCGCTTGGCTCTGCACCTCTTCCGGAAGTCGAACAATAATGGTAAAAAGGCTGACCATGTCATGGCTACCATCCCGTGCTCCGTCGTTGAGTACATGCACTATTCACGTGCCATCAAGGAGAAAAAATATTGTGTATAGGAGTAGGTGCCATCAAAGTGCACGACTCACTTACGCACTGCTTATCTGATTATCTCCATTTTCTTGCATGACACGTGCACCTTGATGCTAGATGTCTCGCGTGTTGGCGAAAGGATGAACAAACGTAAAAAAAGAGTGGAAGAACATAGATTCCCGACGACCGAGAAGGAGCAAGGAACCTCCCAGTGGAGCGTCTGCAAGGAACCTTGCGCGTTTTCCCCTGTTTTTTGCCGCCTGCCCGCCTATAAACAAATAAAAGAACACGAACTCTTCGCTAACCACTAGAGACGATACATCAGGATGCTAATTTGAAGATATTTTATTAGTTTATATTGATAACCACGCAAGAAGCCACGCATGTACAGGACGCATGCAGCCACGCATGTACACACACCAACACACTAACTCATGTCGATCCAACTCATGCACAAACTGGCACAACATGGAGCACACAACGCACGTACACAACACATGCATGCACACACACTCAGCCGCAGAATGCACGTGAATAATACATGCATGCGCACACACTCGGCTGCATGGAGGCGTGCGCCATCTGCGGTGACGTCCGGTTCGTCGTGCTATGGCGAAGCTCACACACAACGGCGCCTACGCATCTCTTGCAACACCTCTTTGCCGTCGTTTCTCAACGACTAGCCAGAGACGTAGACAACCGCAGCCTCGGCCTTAGAGCTAGCACCGATGGGAAAGCACGCAGGCTGCACGCACACGAGCACGTACGGAGTGCCCACGACGTGGTGCGTCCCTAGTTGCCTCTACTCCTTCTGCGCATGTTGTCTATGAAGGCGGCTGCATGCCTAATGATGATGTGGGTGAGATCTTCTAGGACTCAGATGATGACGAGGAGGGTTTCTCCAACAGTGTTCCTCGGCTCGCACCTCTTGCATCACGGTGGTCGAGCTTGGAGCCATTCATCTGGTACACGTGGCATCTCAGATCTGGACACAAGGTGGCATGCACCGTCAAGGTCCACGGTCAAGGGGGTCAGGGTGGACGCGACCTCTCACTGCACCCGCTATTTGAAGCGGCGCGCCGGCCCAGGGAGCCGCCCGCTGCACTCCCCGCTGTACCCGCCTCCTTGCCGAATTCAAAAACCTACATTTAGAGCATCTCCAATAGCATGTGTATATTTGGATGTCTATATAGTCATATAGACAATGGTCTAAATATATTCCCTCATTTACACGTCCAGTTTTGCATCAGAACGTCTATATACAGGGACCATGACAGGTGGGTCGTCGCTGGGAAGAGAAAGAAATCATGACTACAGCTGAGTTTAGACGACGCCTTCACATTGTCCAGGCATGGACATTGTCGAGGTCGATTTAGAGGATGTGTATATTTGGACGACCATATAGACAAGCTGTTGGATGCTTGTTTTGGGCTCACGTCGTGGAAAACGAGTATAGACATCCATATAGACAAGCTATTGGAAATGTTCTTACTAGTATGTATACACGTGCAAGTCACGTCTTAATATAACATAGTGATTTGGTAAAAGGGAAAAGAAGTAATATATCTATAATACTCTATAGTGTACGAGTTTTAAATGTTTGGATCTCAAAACCAAAAAGCAATGTGAGCCATTGATAGAGTCAATCAGAGGGCTGAAAATTGTGGGATTCGCAGCTACAGTACGAGCT
Organism: Aegilops tauschii subsp. strangulata; assembly: GCF_002575655.3. Classification (NCBI taxonomy): domain Eukaryota; kingdom Viridiplantae; phylum Streptophyta; class Magnoliopsida; order Poales; family Poaceae; genus Aegilops; species Aegilops tauschii. The sequence continues at coordinate 582,319,187 of NC_053036.3, forward strand.
ACAGTACTAGTGAACGTACCACTGATTTCTAGAACCATCACTATATACCGATGTAGGAAAAGTTTAACTTGCCTAAGGTTATCCATTCATGCATGTAACTCGTCAAGGTACACACACTGGCAGAGCATCCGGAACGCGCGCACTAATCGTGTAAGGGAGAAGTTGGAAATTTTCAAGAAGTTGCAAAGTAAGCTGAGTGTAGTATGAGATACTAATACTAAGCATGTAAAGCTTTATATACAGGACTAAACCCCTTCTATCAAGCAACATATATACAAAACAAAATGGCTACAATAATGAACTCGATCAAGCTTTACATGCGAAGGTACCATGTTTGGAGGGAGCAAGCAGCGTATCCATGAATTGAATTTTGCACACATATTTAAATGACGTGCAAAGCACGTACAATTTACTAGTGTGCTAATAGATTCAAAGAAAAAGAAATTATAGTGTTGTATAAATGCCGATATTAGTTCAATATTGTAAAAGCGGGAAGTAGTATTCATGCCATAAAACTGTACGTTCATTTAACAAGAACTGCACGTTGCTTCACTTTTTCCACGTGTTCTTTTTTTTAGAAATATCCACATTCTCCTACTAAACCATCTCGACTGGGCTCAATCAAACCATCTGGTGGTCATGTGGAAAACAGCCCATTGGAGCTAGTTATGAGATAGTTATGCGGGTTTAACAAAGGGGTTTGATGGAGGCGAGGAGGCGTGTTCAGCCGGGCATGCAGCGGACGGCACAGTACTATTCGATTTGACAGCTACTACTAGTATATTATAAAAACAAAGAAGAGTAGTAGAGATAGAGATAAGAGTAGAGACTAGGGAGGAGCACCATCTACTGCTTCGTGGGCTACTCCTGCGCTCCATTCGGCGGGCGCTGTTGAAATTTGGGGAGCGCACTCTCATGACTGCTAGCAGCGACGACTTCACCGACGACGACTTCTTCCCCAACCTCGGCAACCTCTTCCTCAACGACATGGGTGACAACCTCAATGCCAACAGTGCTGCTCCCGTTGCACCGTATGTGTTTCTGTCCTTCCTGTTCGAAATCGTGGTAGAATTCATGTTTCTAGTCTGTGTCCTAGATTCGATCTGTTCATCTACTATGCTAGTCCACATGATTAGTTTAATCTCTGTTATAGCCGTCATGATTTATTTTGTGCTTATTCAGACTAAATCTCGTAGTAACTTGCTCATATATTCAACTGGCGCAGCGTCCCCTACAGCCACTCCTGTTTCATGGAGGGCCTGGTCGATGCCTCCAAGGAGCCCTTCATCTACTGCTATGAGTGCCCGATGCCATTTTGGTGCTCGCCGGCGGACCTCGTGCATCACCTCACGCAGTCGTCCGTCTATCACTACTGGCCCTTGGCAGAGAACATCAAGTACGAGACGTGCTACCCGTTCACCGTGCCGGAGTCACTGGAGGATCACCGTCGCCTGCTAGTCTCGAAGGAGGATGGCAGCGTCTTCCTCTTGATCATGGGCACCGGCGAGGGCCGCGCAGGCCGCCGCCCCGTCTCTGTAGTATGCGTCAGGGGCGACGCCGCTGACGCTGACACTGACACGAGGCTGATGTATGGGTGCGTGCTCACTATTACTACCCCTCTGAGTTATGTGGGCGGCGACACTAGCTACAGGAAGCTGACTAGGACTGTGCCGAGCTGGGACCTTCCCGCCGATGTGGACATGATGGAAGACGCATGGTATGATTCCCCCCCCCAACGTGGTGCACGGGGACTCCAAGGAGGTTCACCTGGACATATGCATTACCAAGTTAAATGTTGATCATTAGTCTTCGCTCAATGTAATCCGCTGTCTAAGCATGTGGAAACTTCCATGCATGATCTTGCTGTATTAGAGTATCGCGCATGAATAAAAGTGTATCCATTTATGTTTTAGTCTAGAATCTTCCATGTATGAAATTTTTACTACAGTACTGGTGAAAGACTTATGATGAACCATTTCTTACGTCTTCTCTGCCCGCTTCCAAGTCATCCTGATTTAATCCCTCCGTCTAGGTGTATAAGGGCATGGTTAATACTTAATAGTATAGCCAACTGTTGACTATAAGAAAGTGCCATGTCATCTGTAGCCAACATGTATAACAATCGATACTCAAAAACTAATTCTTAGATATCATTTCTTGCAAAGCACAATAAGTGTTATTTCTTCAGAAGTTTTAGATGCAGGTTGAACAGTTGAACGCTCTTGTTTGCAAAAGATACTTTTTTTATCTATTTCACCCGGATGTTTGTGAGCTCTAGAGATGAAATAATATTCGAAGAAACCTATCGATACCCGTTACACATGAGATGAACTCCACATCCTTTGTCAAAATAAACAACTCCCCAATCAATGCATTTCACTGTTCCGTGCAACACACGGGCACCTTAGACTAGCCACAATGGGTAGTAACATAGAGTAGTAACATGCCCATGTTACTACTCTATGTTACTACCTCTATAGTGGGGAGTAACATATGTGTGGTAACATGCAACATTTTATTTATTAGGCTATAAACTCATCTTGCCTTGATATGTGTGATGTTACTCATACTAGTAGGAACTAGCTATGTTACCACATGGCTCTCTTTCTTCATTTATTGCTTGCCACATCATCTATTTTATCTAGATATATGTGATGTTACTACCTATGTAACTCCCACTGTGGGTAGTCTTACTATAGATTAGTACGACCAAAAATTAAACTAACATTATATATAGTACGATAAATGCTGATGCATGTCACCTAAAATTATATCATTGCAAACTATGTTCAAATATGAATCCAACGATATTGTTTTTGTTGACATGCACTAACATTTTGTCAGTTAAATATTCAGTCAAATTTAATGGGGGACTAATAAACCACAACCGATGTAGTACTAGTGTAGAGGGTGGCGCTGCACGCAAGTCTCGCCCCGCTCGTGGCGCGGCAGTAAAGCCGTCATATCACAAAACCCAACCACTCCCAGTAATAAGTGGCCTGATAAAATAAACGGACAAGCAACCATCACATCCCTCCGTCTTGATTGTTCTAGAACACAGGTGAGGTAGCAGCAGTGTACTGTTCATGCGAATCCTACTGATATTGGCCGTTGGATTTAGAAGATCAACGGTTATGATTGATGTTATTAGTCCTACTTAAAATTGGTACACTAAAACCCGCATGGAATGCGAGAAACCAACTCCGGCCTCACAAGTCCGTTTAGGAGCAGGACGCCGGCCAAGCTCCTCCTTCCACCATTTTTTCCACTCTTTCGGCGGCATCCGACGAGCAGGAAGAGCAGTTCTCTGGCATAAAAGTCGTCTGGGTGGCCCGCCGAGCCCGGCAACTCGCTTCTCCACCTACCTCGCCTAGCCTGTCGGAGGTAGTTGCCGCACTAAGCCAGCGCGTGGTTCCACAGCTGGCCTCTCCAATATAGCTCGAGGAAAAGTGCCGACTTGCTCCACGCCGGCTTGTCAGAGAGCACGACAGCACGGGCATCATCGCTGCCCTCGATGCCGCCGCGTCATACAGCGCCTCCAGTAGCCGCGACATGCAGGCAGAGAGAGAAGTCGCCGTTGATGTCGACGAGGTGATGCGGCTACGCGAATGTGGACGAGGTGACGGGCAGCACGTCCCCGCCCCCCGCCATCATCGAGGAAAAGTAGAACACGGGAGGCTGCCGCTGATTGTATCCCATGAAGGCCACCACCGAGGCGACGCCGGCGAATATAGCCGTTGTCTTCCTCGATTCTTCTTCTACCGGATGCTGGAGGAGGACAAAAAGATCGGGCAGCGACCATTTAGATTAGGTATTTTAATTCTACCAGGAAGGTTGTAATGGGAGTATTATAGGTAGTATCATGCATGCCAACTACTCCCTCCGTTCCTAAATATAGGAGTATTATAAGACCATGATTAATAGTATAACCAGCTGATGGCTACATGACACTGCCACGTCATCTATAGCCAAACTTGTAGCCTTCAAGTATAATACTCCCTCCGTCTAGGTGTCATCTTAGGCTAGTCATAGTGGAGAGTAACTTAGAGTAGTGTCATGCATGTGACACTAGTCTTTGTTACTATCTTCATAGTGCAAAGTAACATACAAGTAGTATCATAGATGATAGCATTTATTATATTATAGACTCATTTTGCTTTGGGTTGTGTTATGTTACAATAACATATTATGTTACTCCAAACACCTCTCTCCTCATTAAATATATGCCACATAAGCAAAATTTTCTTGGAATGTGTTATGTTACTTGCTAAGTTACTCCCACTATGACCAGCCTTACGAAAACCAAATAATCCCAAAATACTTAGGCGCGGTGCATTAACTTCTACCTCGTTTCTTGTTTCTTGACATAACAACCAATAAGAGATGTGGGTGTGCATGCTTTTAATGAATTGAGACTAGCAAACACGACATGCAGTGGTTAGTTCATTGCATGCAATGCTATTAATTAGCAAATAAACATTAAGTTCTCTTGTCTCTTCTGAAAGTCGAACAATGATGATGGTACTACAGTCGATAGTGTACTACTAGTAAGCAAAGCTTCTCCTCGTTTGCGAGTAGACCGGATACAGTGAAAAGTAGTGCATTAGTCTCCAAAAAGGGTTGACCATGTCCATGGCAACCATCCCGTGCTCCGTCATTCAGTGTGTGCTTCTTGTCGTTCTGCGAGTTGACGGGACAAATCAAATTTAATACGTATTCAGTACTCTCTCCAAAAAGGGCTGACCATGTCCATCAGTCCATGGCTACCATCCCGTGCTCCGTCATTGAGTACATGCACTATTCACGTGCCATCGAGGAGGAAAAATATTACGTAGTACTAGGTGCCATCGTAGTGCACGACTCACTTACGCACTGCTTATCTCCATTTTCTTGAATGACACGTGCACCTTTATGCTAGATGTCCCGCGTGTTGGCAAAAGGATGAACAAAGCTCGTGTCAAAAAAAGAGAGTAGAAGAACATAGATTCACGACGACCGAGAAGGAGCAAGGAACCTTGTGGTGGAGCATCTGCACTCATAATATTTTATATTATTTAGCGATATAAAATCAACCAATCATCTCCACAGTAGACCGGAAGAGTACGAAACACGGCAGCCCAGTGTAGATACATCATACTGTACGTGGCCAACCCACGCTATCGCCAAATTTCTTGGCCTCCGTGCGACACCTAGCTCTAGTAATCCACCAGCATATATCGCTTCTCGCTCCTCGTCTGTCTCAAAGTGCGGTGGGCTGGCGTTTTTGCTGTCTATTGAGGTCGGTTAACTCATCACATGTTAGCGACATGCCAAGAGCATTCTAAAAAAATTACCGTACTCTATTGTTATGCCAAGAAGAGGAAGCCCTTTGACCGACGAACCAAACGAGACAGGCATGCCGTTCCGTGAGTGGGTCCAGTTTCTCGTTTTGAACTTTTTTGGTGTAGTAGTAACACTTGGTTTTGACTATTGGTAAGATTTTATATACTCCCTCCGTCTAGTGAATAAGTCATCTTAGATTGTGCACCTTGACCAAGGAAGAGGGGAAAACGAGAGAAATTAATATTTATTTGCTAATTAATAGCATTGCATGCAATGAACTAACCATTGCATGTCCTGCTTGGTAGTCTAAGTCATTGAAAACATACACGCCCCACATCTCTTATTGGTGGATATGTCAAGAAACAAGAAACGAGGTGGGAGTTAATGCACCGCGCCTAAGTATTTTGGGATTATTTCGTTTTCGTAAGGTGACTTATACACCTAGACGGAGGGAGTAGGGCCTAATGTATTCTTCGAGGATGCCTTTGACTATTGATAAGATTTTACATAATTTTAAAATTATATCATTCAAAGATCCTTTCACGTTCCATTTTCAAAAAGAAAAAAAGTCCTTTCGCGTACGAATTTGACTGTATGCTTTGAGAAACTTGCATGTCCTATACTGCTCCTGTTTGGATACTCTAACTTAGCTAGAAGTTAGACTAACTCATGACTAACCCTTAACTAACTGTAGCCAAAGAGGTGTTTCGGTGACAGGGTTAGATTGACAATAAATGCACTTGATGGAGAGAGAAAAGTGATTTTTAAGTGGGCCCAAGGAGGTACTTACTGTGGGAAAGGTGAAGTGATGGTTGCTTCGCCCGAGCAACTTATTACTCTTGGAATATGGGAGTACCAGCGGATTCAAGGAACAGAGAAATAATGGTTGCTTCGTCCGAGTAACTTACTGTGGCGAAGGTGGGGCTCTGTGATTTGACTGCTCACTAGTGAATCTTTCCCTGCAGTTGTGCACTCAATATTGCTGCACGGTAGGTGGAGCCGGATGAAGGATGTCCCACATGTCGGCGAAACGAAGTTGAATTGTTTCTGGCATTGCTATCAATCCTTCAGGATTTGTTTATATGTATGCATAATTTTAATGAAATTGTACTGTGATGATATGAAGGTTTCAACTTTGGTTCCCTCAGGAACAAAAAAGGCTTCAACTTAGGATTCATGTGTCCTCTTGCCTCAAGATTATCTCGTTACAACATTCCATCAAATACAAATGAAACTACCATGGCTGCTAATGCATCTCAATGGTTCGTAGATTAGCGCCAATATTCACATCACAACTGAAGACAAAGTTGTGAGAAGGTGTACAAATAAAGAAAAAAATACAATTGATCGATGTTGTTCGTAGGCATGGGTCCATTTCCTGGGCACAGTGTTCATAGCTTGGCAGCTAGTTTCACCTAGCGCTGTAGCCAAAAAGGGGGTGTACGGAGGACACCACAATCCGATCATTTTGTGCAGCTCCACTAAAATCGAGTTGACCATCCCTGTTTGCAAAGATATCCAGTCAGTGCGATTACAATAATAGTGTAACTAGATGATGAAACATAACGCACACAAATAGAAGCTGATCACTTCTGCGATCTCTCTTTAGGACTAACTACTTGTTGGAGAAGATTAGGCACGGAGTTGGATGAGGAGGATAGCAAAACCAATCTCCCTTTCTGCAGTCCCACAGATATGTAAAAACGTTGCCCGTGTGAGATTTTGGCGAAACTGTACAAAACACTCTTAAGAAAAAAATGTGATTTGTGCAGTTCACTGAAAGGTCGCAATAGCAACGAGGTGAAATGGAAAGCCCTGTTTGCAAAAAAGAGGTAGAAAGGAAACAATTACTGGCGAATAACACGAGTTGAAGACACATACGCCGACAAAAAAGAAGCATATTCCATGTAATAAGGGAAAGATAGCAGCATGGTGGTTTATCAAAAATGGTTTGAGGACGAGATTGCAAGATGGAAAGTATGCCGGCCGAGATACGTTTTAAGCAAACAACTAAAGAAGATACACATGCAGCAACGTGGGAAGATGGGTAGTGGAGCAAGGCCGGAGGAAGCTGTACCTGAGGGTCGTCGGGATGTTACTAGGAGGGCGCCGGCGGCCGGGATCTGCCCATACTGCGGCAGCAAGCAAGTAGCAAAGGCCCTACCGTGCCGGAGCTTGGTCAAAGGGAACGGCGGGTACCGCAAATCGGGACGTGCTACCTCAACGCCGTCGAACAGAGAAACGATGCACATCCTCCCTTTTCGCCGGCGGACGGGATGCGGTCGGATGACTGACCAACGGTGAGAGAGAGAGGCCATCGCCGCCTTGTGTGAGATGGAGTGATGAGAGACAAACCCCGGCAGGCATGCTCCGTTGTATATAGTGGAGCGGATTTTTCCATTTTCCCCACGGCAATCGTTTTATATTCTGTACTACACGCCATTGAGGAGGAATATATAACTTTATTTAATACTAACGCATCAAGTCGAACTTTGTTCCGTCTAGGCGTGGTACCCGACTCTCCTTCGAGTAAACAACCGCTACACGCGTCAAATTATCACGTGGGCTGCCTTTTCGTCCAGAAATGAACTCCAGCATGTACCTGCGTGGGTGTGGCCGGGAACGAGACGTGAGTACGTGTGTCATGCGTGCACCTCTTCTTTAGGTGCAGGTACGTACGTGGGTGGGTGTGAGAGAGATGGTTTCTGCGAAACCGAGGCAATTGCCGATGATATCTCAAACAAAAAAAACGTACCATATGCAATGTGTGTGAAACAGAGTCATGGATATATCATATATAGAGGGAGCGATCCACGAGAAGAGAGTGGAGCGATCATCGGCGTGAGATATCGATAGAATCGAAAACAGGGATGAAGTGTGTGGCTGCGCGATCGATAAAGAGTGCCATCGAATTTGTGTTTTCCCACGTCAAAGATACAGGGCGGCCGGCCTACTGGAATTTGAGAGGGCAGAGGTGCAGTTTTTCTCTGTGGCATGGATACCTACCTACAACGTTTGACTATCGGTGGTGGGGAGGGGAAAGAGACCTAACTATAGAGAGGTAGATCGACTAGTATATGTGTGGAGAAGGAGAGAGACCTAGCTATGTATAGAGGGAGATCGATCGGCATCCACGGATATGTGTAGCAGGGGAATAAGGTTGGGAGAAAGACAAGGGTAGAGTGTCGGAGGGTTGGTGGTGGAGTGGTGTCTCACAAATGGTGGGAGAGGCCTGCTAGACAAACGGAGGGTACGAGTGCAATATCAATAAGAGAGGGCGGGGATGTCTGTCAGTCTATGCACGTGCGTGTGAGAGACTGGTCTGGAGGTATGCAAGGATTAAGAGGGGAGATGATATGGTTGTGGTAAGCATATGTAACTACATCGAAAGATCAACTATCATGTGTCCGAGAAAGGGAGAGACATAATTAGTGAGGTAAGTCTATCGGCGCGTGGGGAAAAAGAATTATAGTCGACCTAACTATATGTAGGGAGATCAGTACGTATACATGCATGCATGTGTTAGAAGCAAATAAGGTCTGGAGAGATAGGCAGGGGGAGAGGTGTGCGGCTAGGAGGTGGTGCGAGAGGCCTACTATGTCGAGGGGGGAGGAGTGTGCACCTGCCTGGAACCATATTGGACATAGGGGGCATGGACGGTGAGAAGAGAAGAGGGGAAGTATGTGTTTGTGGTAGGCACACTTGGCTAGAGAGGTATATAGACCGGTGTGTGCCGGAAAGAAGGAGTCGGGGGCCTACGCACACCGCGGGTGAACGACCTAAAGAGAAATAACGAACGTGCGTGATGGAGGGGATGCTGAGGGAGGGTGAGAGGGGGGCGGGCGTGTGCATTGCACGATAGAAAATTAGCACTAGCTAGCTACAAAGAGAAGAGGATCATGAAGGTGTTAAAGACGAACATAGATCATAATTCATTATAAAAAAAGTGGATACGGATACTTGAAGAAGATATCATAATGTAGAACATTGATTATAATTTGGGCTAATGTGTGGCTTTTGCAGCTCAGGGCTAAATACTTGTCATAATGTAGGGGGCGGGGCACTATACTTTGTGTGACAAACAAAGTGTACGTTTGGAACATGGTTTAGGTTATGAATATCTAGTTAGTACATCAAATGTACTATTATTTGGAATCAACATCAAGTGTATTCAAAAAATTGAATTCGAGTTCATATAGTACACATAGTTCATATCTATCTCTATAGTAATCATGTGGTGTGTTGTTAAGGTAATACACGAATGATGGTTGAAGTTGGCAACAATCATGATTGTAGATTCTTATTGAAATAGAGAAATGAATTCAAATTCAGTTCGAATGCAGCGGTAGTATAAACATTTGGAATGCACTAAAATGTTGGCATGAGTAAGTTACATGCATTATACAGCCAGCAAAAAATTTAATTGGACATAACATGGATCCATACTCCCTCCTTCCATCTATATAGGGCCTAATGCGTTTTTTAAGACCACCTTTCACACACGAATGTGAAAATTATATCATTGAAAGCTCCTTTCACACACGAATATAACGGTGTGCTTTGTGTAAGTTGCATTTCATATATTATTGCTCTAATGTTTGGTTGGTCAAATTTAGCCACGAAAAACGCAATAGGCCCTATATAGATGGAAGGAGGGAGTAGCTTTGAATAGAATTTGTATAGTAAAACGGGACAAGACTCTCTCTTTGTGTGGTGTGAATAGTTTTTATTTTTTCGTTTTTTTCGTTGAGGGAAGTGCGAATTGATTTGGTACGTACAAGTACAATATTACACGTTAGGCTTGTCCCTAAAATTCAACCCACGCCTTGTTATATCCTGAAAATTTAGATATCGTCCTCCCAAAACTGGCGCCTTCACAACCCGTGCCTTGCTATCCCAAAATTACAACGCGCGCGAAAACTCCCTCCGGCTGCCAAATCCCGACATGCGAAATCCCCCTTCTAACCCTGAGCCGAAAGGGCCGCTAGTTCAAATCGGTGGTGGTACTTTTGTAACACACCCTACATTTTGGACAAGCGCATCCCTAAGTCATGGTTCCCCCCTCCCATCGCCTCCTTTTCGCCATTCGAAATCTGCCCGCCATAACCTCTCCACTCCAGCCGCAAAACCCCACCCTCCTCCGTCCGCCACCTCACCGCTTCCCAGCCGGAGCCTCTTCCCCGACGATGTCGTCAACCGCAACAACTCGATGTGCCTCATCCGCCTCCCCGGATGAGGATCTGTCGTCCATCCCGTCGTCCCGCTGGTTTAGCCGCCCCTTCCTCCACCTACAAGGAGTTGCTCCGACGATCTCCTCGTCTATCGCGGCTGCTCCATCCCCACAGCGCCACCTTAACCTGCTCCACCAGAACCGCTGCATCCTCACCGACTCCTCGGACGAAGCCGAGGCCTACTCGGCACCACCAAAGAGGTTGTACACTCATTGCATCGCACCTTCTCCTTAACTCGACCTCCCAGCACCGACGGTGCTCCATCCCGCACCCCCATGGAGCGGCTACCTCGAAGCCGGCGCCGTGGGCGACATCTCCAAGGTGGCTCTCCCCAGTGCGAGGCCCCTTCGGCGGCGGCGTCCATACCAGCCGGATCTGCTGCCGCTGCTCCGGCTGTCGCTCGCACTGCTGCTGCTGCTCCGGCTCTCGCTCGCTCGCCTAGCTGCTGCTGCTCTGGCTCTCGCTGCTGCTGCTTCTTGGGCTCTTGCTCGCTCGCGTTGCTGCTGCTGCTCTGGCTCTCGCTCGCTCGCGCTGCTGCTGGTGCTCGCCCCTCGCTCGTGCTGCTACTCTGCTCCGATTTAGCTACACTTCAGTCGACTGAATCGACTTTCGGATCAGTCAATTTTCAGGGGGTGGTGGGTCTCGCCGGAGTTAAGGAAGAACCACCCGCAGCGGGGAGGGGAGCCCGCCGGAGAGGTACCCCACTATCTATCTTAGGTTTCTGGGTGGGGTGCTGCTCGCCTGCGGTGGGGGCGCGGTGGTGGGGCGGTGACGTGCGGATCGCCAGAGAAAAAGCTTGGCGCGGGGGGAGACTAGAGGGCTGGCCGGGGCGGCGGCGGACCGACGGTTGGGAGTTGTTTCGGGGCGGCGAGGCGGCGGTGGACCGGCGGTGGGGAGTTGTTTCGGGGTGGCGAGGCGGCACAGGGGGGTGCAGGTTGCAGATGAACTGCAGGCCCTCCCTAAACTATGCCATGTGAAGTGCCTCTCTGCTACCATTGCGTTCAGTTTCGACAGTAACATTCAGATTCCACAGTAAATTTCAGTTTCGACAGTTAAGTTCAGAGTCAGCAGTTTTTACCTCATCTGTTGTAGTCAGGTGGTTTTTGGTGATGTAAATTTTACATCTATCACTTTTTGGTAATGCATTTTACATCATCTATTGGAGATGCTATTAGAATCCCACTTCAGATTAACGATGTTTGTCCTGTGCTGCTTCAGCCTTGACGTCTTACGGCTCACCTGAACTGCTCCAACAATGGAACGATCCATCACAACAGAGCAGTGCCCTGGACGCCGTCTACAGATTGCTCGGATCTTCCTCCACACCTCTGACAGCCACCTCTGCCTCAACTTCTTCAGCGACCAACCCAATGATGCTGAGGTCGACACGGCTACCGCAAAGAGGTTGTACACTTGTCGGATCACTTATTACTCTACATTCATGTCGATCCATTAGGGCTATTGTGGTTCAACGGAAAAACATAGCAATAGGAAATTTTCCTATGGCACTCTACTATTCAATTATTCATGCATTTTGTTGAAAGGAATGGAGCAAAAAATCCACTTGGACCTACTTTTCAAAATCCTATGCATGAAAACAAGACCAAGTGCATTAGTGGCAGAATAACATTCTAACTGTACACGCTTTCATATGGTTTCACTTTATTTTGGCCATGTTTCTTTGCATTCCTCTGCTCCTCCAATTCCTGTGAACCAAACACCAAAGTTGACAGAAATCCTATCTTCACAAATGCTCTGTTTCCCATGTGCATTCCTATCCTATTCCGGTGTTTTTCCTCCTATCCCTGCGTTTTTAGAATCATGCATGCCAAATGAGCCCTTACAGAATTACTTCAGTTATAGGTAGGTGTCGAAGAAAACTTTGTGTGGTTTGTCCTGCTCCTGCCGCGACGTTGTCCGCCTCACCTGAGCTGCTCCATCGACAGAAGCATCCACCAAACCAGACATCACGACTCCTGACCGTCTTTCGCCGCCTCAGATCTCCTTCCCTGCCGCCGGCACCCACCGCAACGGCATCACCATCATTGACTCAGCAGATGAACCTGAGGAGTACAGGGGTCCACAAGAGAGGTCGCAATCTTTTGTTTCTGCTTATGTTATGCATTGCTTAATATTACCTGCTACTTTATTGTTCTGTTCACCTCTTAGACTCCAAGTCAGGTCCAAATTGATGTTCAAACTTGAGTTCTAAATTAGTTGTGGGGCACATATTGAGGTAGCAATGAATAGTATCTCTGTCTAATATCTGGTTCACTTAGGGTATGCCTAGTTGTTCATCTTGGGTGGGAAACAAATAGTAAAGCAATCGTCATCTGTTTTTTATTGAATTAAAGCAATCATCAGCCTGGTATCATTATTTTTGGATCCATCCACTGGTTGTTACCATTACTCTAGATTTCTGCATGCTCTCCTTACACAATCTCACTATATTTTTTTGTATGCATGTCAGATATTGTACACAGTCATGCTGAACATGTAGAGAAAAAGAGAAGAGTTTTGCGCAGCAATACAATGTCATGCAGTCATCACTCCATGGTGGGTTCAATGGCAAACTCTCCCCCCTCTCCAGATTGTAATCCAGAGGAAGATATCTGTTCTGAGGCGGATTCAGACGCAGCTGACCACCACTATTTACCCCCCCAAGGTGTTTGCTCTAACTTGGCATGATGATGTTAGTCATATCATGCATATGTTGCCTTGCAGTGCCTACTTTTGACATCATATATGTCATCTGCTTAGTTTAGACATGTTTTGTAATGCCACCTGTTTAGTTTCAATATCATGTATGGGAATTATGCAGTCTCATGTCTTTTAGCCAGCCATAATATATGTTAAATGTGCAATGCCATCCTGTTTAACCAGGCATCATATATTTGAATGATATCTAGCCCATCCTTTTCTTCATTAAATTTCCATTTGTCGACAATGTTTGTACATTAAACTACTCTTCCTGTGAATCAGCCATTTGAGTGGGTGATGGAAAAATCTGGAGTGAAAACAAGGCCTTCGGAGCAGACAGTGCTACCTGTCGAAGCAAATCTCTTGCTGGGTCCCGATAGCTCCTCAGAGATGGATCCAGAGACAGATGACCAGTCCTATTCCCCCACCGAGGTGTATGCTCTAACTTGGCATGGTTCTACTTCTCATATCATGTATATGGTGTCTTGCATTGCATAGTTTAGACATCATATACACAATATTCAACACCATGTTCTTAGTTTAGACATCATATATGCGAATGCCATCCGCTTAGCATATAAATCACATATGTGAATTAAATCATGCGATCCTGGTTACTTAGATAACATGTATGTGAATTATGTCATGCGATCCTGTTTAGTTAGTCATCATATCTTTGAATTATGTTATGCTATGCTATCCTGTTTAGATAGACATCATATATGTGAAATTATGTCATGCTATCCGTTTTAGTTAAACAATATGCATGTCAATTATTTAATGCCCTCTTTTTTCCACACTATCTATTGCATCTGTCTCTCATACAATGTCTGTACATTCAACTACTTTTCCTGTTTATCAGCCATTTGAATTGGAGCGGGTGATGGCAGTATCTAGCAGAGTAAAAACACGGTCTTCAAATAAAACAGTGCTACCTCTTGGTGGAGATAGCACCCCGATTGTACATGCACGAGAACCAGCCCTACCACACATAACCCAGACTCTCGCAGATTTTACCCCTACTGCGATGGATAGAGAACCAGCTTCACCCAATCTAACCCCAACCCCAGCAGATAGTTGAAGGAAATATTCCCTATAGGCAATAATAAAGTTGTTATTTATATTTCCTTATATCATGATAAATGTTTATTATTCATGCTAGAATTGTATAACCGGAAACTTGATACATGTGTGAATACATAGACAAAACAGAGTCTCCCTAGTATGCCTCTACTTGACTAGCTCGTTAATCAAAGATGGTTAAGTTTCCTAGCCATAGACATGTTGATTAGGACATCAATACCATTGTTACACCCACAGCCCCTACTGTTACATCTACTGGACCAATTACTAGAGCTCGCGCACGCCAATTAAATTACTAGGTACTTTTGTTTCTTGGTAATGATTCTAATGTTCATGAGAATATGTGCCTAAATTGGATACATTTGTTTTGCTTACAAATGAAGGGCCTAGCTTGGAGAAGGATGAACATTGGAGTAAGAACAAGCATGGAGTTCATGCGCAAGGGGAACAAGAACAGAGTTACAAGTGATGATTTCAGGAATTTGAAGCCACCATAAGGAGTGCATGAAGCCTTGGATGAAATATACAAGATGCCACTTCATAAATTTCGTCCAGAGGCTATTCTAGGTGCTATGTCACCTTATTATTGGGTCAGGCCCATGTAACTTCGAAATACATAAGTATAGGCTGTTTTCAGAGTCCGTATGTGTGGGGAAACAAGAGATAGGGTTGGTTTCGGACCCCTTCCCCAAGGGCCATGAAATTCCCCACTCTTCCTCCATATATACAGCCCTTAGGGCACCGTTTAGACTTTGGGTTTTGTTTAGATTAAAGTTCGCCATAGTTGCAACTTCACGTACTTCGTTTGTGTTCCACGACCAGACAAAGGCGTCACAGAACCCCACCTTGATCAATAAAGCTTTCCTCTTATATTCGTAATATCCAGATTGCTTAGTTTCTTGCTTGTTCTTTGTTTGCCTGCAGGAAACAGACCTTCGTGGTCAGGTTGATCGTGCTCCGGCATGGTCAATAACCTCTCGGAGTTGGTTTAGTGATTGCTAAGGCATGACGTCCTCGCACGTTCGTAGTCGGATCGTCAAAATCGACTTCCTCCAAAACGATAGCCACCATCTCATTGAAGGACGAGACACCTTTGCCTCTATCACATGTGTTGTCATTTGATGAACGGGATGACATCATTAGACAATGATGTGATGGACAAGACCCATCCCTTAGCTTAGCATAATGATCGTTTAGTTTTATTGCTATTGCTTTCTTCATGACTTATACATGTTCCTCTAACTATGAGATTATGCAACTCCCGAATACCGGAGGAACACCTTGTGTTCTATCAAACATCACAACGTAACTGGGTGATTATAAAGATCCTCTACAGATGTCTCCGAATGTGTTTGGTGTGTTGGCATAGATCGAGATTAGGATTTGTGACTCCGTGTATCAGAGAGGTATGTCTGGGCCTTCTCGGTAATGCAAATCACTATAAGCCTTGCAAGCAATGTGACTAATGAGTTAGTCATGGGATGATGCATTACGGAACGAGTAAAGAGACTTGCCGGTAAGGATATTGAACTAGGTATTGAGATACCGACAATCGAATCTCGGGCAAGTAACGTACCGATGACAAATGGAACAACGTATGTTGTTATGCGGTTTGACGGATAAAGATCTTCGTAGAATATGTAGGAGCCAATATGAGCATCCAGGTTCCGCTATTGGTTATTGACCGGAGATGTGTCTCGGTCATGTCTACATAGTTCTCGAATCCGTATGGTCCGCACGCTTAACGTTCGATGACGATTTGTATTATGAGTTATGTGATTTGATGACCGAAGTTTGTTCGGAGTCCCGGATGAGATCACGGACATGACGAGGAGTCTCGAAATGGTCAAGAAGTAAAGATTCATATATTGGAAGGTCGCATTCGGACATCGGAATGGTTCCGAGTGATTCAGGCATTTTTCCGGAGTACCGGTAGGTTTCGGAACCCCCCGGGGAAAGATATGAGCCTTATGGGCCATATGAGGGAGGCTAACCAGCCCACAAGGGACTGGTGTGCCCCCCACAAGGGAGGAGGCCGAATTAGACTTGGGAAGGGGGCGCCACCCCCTTTCCTTCTCCTACTCCCTCTCCTTCCCCTTTTCCCCCTCCGGTAGAAGGAAAAAAGGGTGGGGGCGAATCCTACTAGGACTGGAGTCCTAGTAGGACTCCCTTCTCCATGGCGCGCCCCTTGTTGGCCAGCCTCCTCCTCCCCTCCTTTATATACGGGGGCACGGGGCACCCCAAAGGGACAACAGACAATCTCTTAACCATGTGCGGTGCCCCCTCCACAATTACACACCTCGGTCATATCGTCGTAGTGCTTAGGCGAAGCCCTGCGCCGATAACTTCGTCATCACCGTCACCATGCCGTCGTGCTGACAAAACTCTCCCTCGGCCTCAACTGGATCAAGAGTTTGAGGGACGTCATCGAGCCAAACATGTGCAGATTGCCGAGGTGTCGTGCGTTCGGTACTTGGATCGGTTGGATCGCGAAGACGTTCGGCTACAGCAACCGCGTTACTAAATGCTTCCGCTTTCGGCCTACGAGGGTACATTGACACACTCTCCCCGCTCGTTGCTATGCATCTCCTAGATAGATCTTGCGTGATCGTAGGTAAATTTTTTGAAATACCACGTTCCCCAACAATAGTAACCCAGTTCCTGTTGACATAGCACCATCTCCACCATAGAGCTGCCAAACAAGAGCAGTTAGTAAGGCAGCTCCAGTGCCCAAACTGCCAGTACTACCACGGCGAACCCCAACTCCACCAGTTAGTACACCTATTCCTGTGGAGGAAGCACAACTAGCCATTCATAGTTTAGCATCTATCGCATTTGATGTTGTTAAATCCTATGTGCGTATCTTCCCATCATGGAAATATTACACTGAAGATGAAGAAAAATGCCAGTTGCAGGTGTTTGTCCAGGAGTTATGTGTAAGTAATGTTATTCATGGCAATTACTTTGCTTTGTCCCATACATTCTACCTGCATGATGGTTATAATACAGCAAATTTTCCCATTTTTCTCTGTAGAGAAGGACCGATTTGGAAACTCAGGATGAGGTAACCTATGCTAATACCTCTGCTATCTTCAAGAATGCTTGGTGGCAGTATTGGAATTACCAGAAGAAAATGTACTTCACTGGCAAAGAAACTCATCAAATTCCCTTAAGTTCTCCTGAGACACATTTACTGGACGATGACTGGGAACGCCTTGTTCTTTACTGGTCCTGAACCAAGAATATGGTAAGGTATATGAGCTCATTTTATTTTAAGTACTATATTCTTGCGTCTTACTGTACTCTGTTCATGTAGAACAAGTGTTTAAACCTGAAGAACAACTGTTCTCATTTAAGATTCCATTGCTATCATGCATACTGCTTTGCTCTTGTATCACTGTATTTACTCATACAAACTTATTTTTAAATTGAACTATCCAATGGAAACTCCAATGGCACAACAGGTATGTTTACGCATGTTTCTTTAACAGGTTTGCTCTTATAAATAGCTCTGCTGATTTCAATTTCAATTGTGTATACAGTTGACATCACATATCATGCGCATTACTAGCATCATAACAGGGCCAATAGTGTTGTTGTACATGTAGACCCGTGGTACCCATCTGAAATCTTGTTGTGCCGTTTAGTTTCCCACGCTTTGTATTCTTTTAGTGCTGCTTTCTCTTGAACTGATATGATTTGAACCGTGTCTCTATTTTGATTTGGCAAGACAATGCAGTTACCATAGGACATAGATATATGTTTGTTTGATGCTTTTATAATGTACTACTTGGCAATAGAAGACTTGGTAGTTTAATCTTGTCCACCTTACTAATGAACTGGTTCACCGAAATGAGTTTCATATACTAGTACATGCTAAACTTGTTATGTGTCTGCTTGTTTCTTCTTTTAGAATGCTGCCAGAATATTGGGGAAGAGTGCCTTATTAAGCAATGGTAAAGGAAGTAATGCAGATAAGGTTCAGGATCGTGAGACATCCTTGTTGGTCTCCAACAAAGCTGATAAAACAGCTAAGGAAAACTATCTTGAAGACAGTGAGGCAACCCCAAAGTCCTGTCTTGGTTTACTGTTTGAGTTACTGGCCACTACCGCTTGCACATGCTATTCAAGCTCACTGTCTGAACCAGTTTGGTTTCTTGAGTCTCAACTACAAGCTGAAAGACATCGATCAGCTATGCTGCGACAAGAAGCGGAAGGACTGCGGAAGTCCCTCGAGCATTCAGATGCATACTTTCTGGTGCAACAGCAAGCGTTGGAGGATTTTAGCACCAAACAGGACAAAGCTAATAAGCTTGCTAAGCTTATTGCCACATGGTGGATACCCAGGATAACGTTTCTTGAGCTCTTCTGAAGTTGTTTCAGTTATGGACTTGTTTTGCTTCCGCGTTTATTTGAACTGGTGGCCAATTTTGACAGCCAGTGTATGTAATATGCTGGTTTGTTCCCTATATTTGCACTGGTGGCGAACTTTGATGCCCAGTGGATGTAATATGTGTAATGGCTGTAATAGGCTAGTGTTAGTTGTTTTCTTATTTATTTCCTTATTGTCTTGTTTAGTTGTTTGCTTGTAGTCACTGCAGTTCTTTTTCCGCGTTTTTCTAGTGGCCACAATAACCTATTTTTGGTAACTAGGCCACAATAATCATGGCAACACACGAACTGTTGTAACCATGGGCCTCCTGCGGGCCATCGGATCTGTGGGCCTTCTACGGGCCGTGGGATCCATGGGCCTTTTACGGGCCGTAGGATCCATGGACTTTCTACGAGCCGTATGATCCATGGGCCTTCTACGGGCCGTAGGATCCATGGGCCTTCTACGGGGCATATAATCATTTCGCCAAACATGGGCCATACTATTCGTGGACCATAACGGGCCATTAATAGGCCGTATTTGATAACGCTATGAAAACAGCCCAACAGGTTAACGGGCCACAAACGGGCCGAATGTAACCACGGGCTGTATTTGGCCCACAAACGGAACAGGCCAGTAACGGACCGTATCTAACCGAATTCTAGAAATGAGCCCAAGAATAAATGGGCCCTTAGAAGGCCAGAAGTTAACACAGGCTGGAAAGGGCCGACAGAATAATGGGCCGTTAATGGGTATAAAGTGATACACTGTTCATTATGGGCCAGTTTCATCTCGGGCCTTTAATGGGCCAAGAGTTACAAAGGGCCGCTTATGGGCCAAAATACATCATGGGCCATACATGGGCCGAAAGTTACAATGGGCTGGAATCATATTGGACGGCCCAGATGAAGCTACCGGGCTTAAATTCGATAGGCCATAACGGGTCGGTAGTTAGCGAGCCGTAAATGGGCTATATATGAACAGGCCGTTAACAGGCTTTCCGTGGGCCGGCCCGTCACCTTTTGACCAAGTTAAATGGGCTGGCCTTTTGACCGGAATGGGCCTCTGTTGGGCTGTGCCACGTGTCGACGTATCATAGGCGCCTCATGTCCAATGAGTGGATGTCATCTGTCCCAACGGTGAGCCAACATGTGTTTCCTCTGGCCAATGAGAATTTTACACGTGGAAAATCCCCATTGGTCTGGGCTGTTAACGGGTTATCGGATCCAAAACCGGGCCCGATAGCTTAACGGAGACCTGTTATGGTGGATGCCATGGGTCGGTCACCCTTGACGAAAGCACTTCTATGACGCGCGATTTATCGTCATGGAAGTGGACACTTCCGTGATGACAATTTTGGTAATGTCATGGAACACTTCTACGACAGCACAGGTATGACTATCTTGATTCTGTCATAAATTTGTCATGGATATACATGCATGACAGAAACATGACCTACTGTGACAAACACGTATCATCACGGATGTGTATTTTTTTGTAGTGTTGGGTTCGAGCTTATTAGGTTGAAGTTTTTCACATAAGCATCGCAGCCCCAAACTTTAAGAAACGACAACTTGGGTTTCTTGCCAAACCACAGTTCATAAGGTGTCGTCTCAACGGATTTAGATGGTGCCATATTTAACGTGAATGTAGCCACCTCTAAAGCATAACCCCAAAACGATAGCGGTAAATCAGTAAGAGACATCATAGATCGCACCATATCTAGTAAAGTACGATTACGACGTTCGAACACACCATTACGTTGTGGTGTTCCGGGTGGCGTGAGTTGCGAAACTATTCCGCATTGTTTCAAATGAAGACAAAACTCATAACTCAAATATTCTCCTCCACGATGAGATCGTAGAAACTTTATTTTCTTGTTACGGTGATTTTCCACTTCACTTTGAAATTCTTTGAATTTTTCAAATGTTTCAGACTTATGTTTCATCAAGTAGATATTATCACATCTGCTCAAATCATCTGTGAAGGTGAGAAAATAACGGTACCCGCCGCGAGCCTCAATATTCATCGGACCACATACATCAGTATGTATGATTTCCAACAAATCTGTTGCTCGCTCCATTGTTCCGGAGAACGGAGTTTTAGTCATTTTGCCCATGATGCATGGTTTGCATGTACCAAGTGATTCATAACCAAGTGATTCCAAAAGTCCATCAGAATGGAGTTTCTTCATGCACTTTACACCAATATGACCCAAACGGCAATTCCACAAATAAGTTGCACTATCATTATCAACTCTGCATCTTTTGGCTTCAGTATTATGAATATGTGTGTCACTACTGTCGAGATTCAACAAAAATAGACCACTCTTCAAGGGTGCATGACCATAAAAGATATTACTCATATAAATAGAACAACCATTTTTCTCTAATTTAAATGAATAACCGTCTCGCATCAAACAAGATCCAGATATAATCTTCATGCTTAACGCTGGCACCAAATAACAATTATTCAGGTCTAAAAATAATCCCGAAGGTAGATGTAGAGGTAGGATGCCAACGGCGATCACATCGACTTTGGAACCATTTCCCACGCGCATCGTCACCTCGTCCTTAGCCAATCTTCGCTTAATCCGTAGTCCCTGTTTCAAGTTGCAAATATTAGCAACAGAACGAGTATGAAATACCCAGGCACTACTGCGAGCATTAGTAAGGTACACATCAATAACATGTATATCACATATACCTTTATTCACCTTGCCATCCTTCTTATCCGCCAAATACTTGGGGCGGTTCCACTTCCAGTGACCAGTCCGTTTGCAGTAGAAGCATTCAGTGTCAGGCTTAGGTCCATACTTGGGCTTCTTCACTTGAGCAGCAACTTGCTTGTCATTCTTCTTGAAGTTTCCCTTCTTCCCTTTACCATTTTTCTTGAAACTTGTGGTCTTGTTGAGCATCAACACTTGATGCTCCTTCTTGATTTCTACCTCTGCAGCTTTTAGCATTGTGAAGAGCTCGGGAATTGACTCATCCATCCCTTGCATATTATAGTTCATCACGAAGCTCTTGTAGCTTGGTGGCAGTGATTGAAGAACTCTGTCAATGACACTATCATCAGGAAGATTAACTCCCAGCTGAGTCAAGTGGTTGTGGTACCCAGACATTCTGAGTATATGTTCACTGACAGAACTATTCTCCTCCATTTTGCAGCTGTAGAACTTATTAGAGACTTCATATCTCTCAATCCAGGCATTTGCTTGAAATATTAACTTCAACTCCTGGAATATCTCATATGCTCCATGACGTTCAAAATGTGTTAGAAGTGCCGATTCTAAGCCGTAAAGCATGGCACACTGAACTATCGAGTAGTCGTCAGCTTTGCTTTGCCAGACGTTCTTAACGTCATCAGCAGCATCTGCAGCAGGCCTGGCACCTAGCGGTGCTTCTAGGACATAATTCTTCTGTCCAGCAATGAGGATAATCCTCAAGTTTCGGACCCAGTCGGTGTAGATGCTACCATCATCTTTCAACTTAGCTTTCTCTAGGAACGCATTAAAATTCAAAGGAATAGTAGCACGGGCCATTGATCTACAACAACATAGACATGCAAAATACTATCAGGTACTAAGTTCATGATAAATTAAAGTTCAATTAATCATATTACTTAAGAACTCCCACTTAGATAGACATCCCTCTAATCATCTAAGTGATCACGTGATCCAAATCAACTAAACCATGTCCGATCATCACGTGAGGTGGAGTAGTTTTCAATGGTGAACATCACTATGTTGATCATATCTACTATATGATTCACGCTCGACCTTTCGGTCTCAGTGTTCCGAGGCCATATCTGCATATGCTAGGCTCGTCAAGTTTAACCCGAGTATTCTGCGTGTGCAAAACTGGCTTGCACCCGTTGTATGTGAATGTAGAGCTTATCACACCTGATCATCATGTGGTGTCTCGGCATGATAAACTTTCGCAATGGTGCTTACTCAGGGAGAACACTTGTACCTTGAAATTTAGTGAGAGATCATCTTATAATGCTACCATCGAACTAAGCAAAATAAGATGCATAAAGGATAAACATCACATGCAATCAATATAAGTGATATGATATGGCCATCATCATCTTGTGTCTTTGATCTCCATCTCCAAAGCACCGTCATGATGACCATCATCACCGGCTTGACACCTTGATCTCCATCGAAGCATCGTTGTAGTCTCGCCAACTATTGCTTCTACGACTATTGCTACCGCTTAAAGATAAAGTAAAGCAATTACATGGCGATTGCATTTCATACAATAAAGCGACAACCATATGGCTCCTACCAGTTGCCGATAACTCTGTTACAAAACATGATCATCTCATACAATAAAATTTAGCATCATGTCTTGACCATATCACATCACAACATGCCCTGCAAAAACAAGTTAGACGTCCTCTACTTTGTTGTTGCAAGCTTTACGTGGCAGCTACGGGCTGAGCAAGAACCGTTCTTACCTACGCATCAAAACCACAAAGATTTTTCGTCAAGTGTGTTGTTTTAACCTCCAACAAGGACCAGGCGTAGTGACACTCGATTCAACTAAAGTTGGAGAAACTGACACCCACCAGCCACCTGTGTGTGAAGCACGTCGGTAGAACCAGTCTCGCGTAAGCGTACGTGTAATGTCGGCCCGGGCCGCTTCATCCAACAATACCGCCGAATCAAAGTATGACATGCTGGTAAGCAGTATGAATATTATCGCCCACAACTCTTTGTGCTCTACTCGTGCATATAACATCTACGCATAGACATGGCTCAGATGCCACTATTGGGGAACGCAATAATTTCAAAAAAAATTCCTATGCACACGCAAGATCTATCTAGGTGATGCATAGCAACGAGAGGGGAGAGTGTTGTCTACGTACCCTTGTAGACCGAAAGCGGAAGCGTTATGACAATGCGGTTGATGTAGTCGTACGTCTTCACGATCCGACCGATCCTAGTACCGAAAGTATGGCACCTCCGTGATCTGCACACGTTCGGCTCGGTGACGTCCCACGAACTCTCAATCCAACTGAGTGTCGAGGGAGAGCTTTGTCAGCACGACGGCATGATGACGGTGATGATGAAGTTACCGACGCAGGGCTTCGCCTAAGCAATACAACGATATGACCGAGGTGGAATCTGTGGAGGGGGGCACCACACACGGCTAAGACAACTGTCAACTTGTGTGTCTATGGGGTGCCCCCCTCCCCCGTATATAAAGTACTGGAGGAGGGGAGGGTCGGCCCTCTATGGCGCGCCCAAGGGGAGTCCTACTCCCACCCGGAGTAGGAATCCCCCTTGCCTACTTGGATTAGGAGAGGAAGGAAGGGGGAGAGAGGGGGAAGGAAAGGGGGGCCGACCCCCCACCCAATTCGGATTGGGCTTGGGGAGGCGCGCCCCCTCCTAGGCTCCCTTCTCCTCTCTCTCCCACTATGGCCCAATAAGGCCCATATACTCCCCGGGGGGTTCCGGTAACCTCCCGGTACTCCGGTAAATGCCCGAACTCACCCGGAACCATTCCGATGTCCAAACATAGCCATCCAATATATCGATCTTTATGCCTCGACCATTTCGAGACTCCTCGTCATGTCCGTGATCACATCCAGGACTCCGAACAACCTTTGGTACAACAAAACACATAAACTCATAATACCGATCGTCATCGAACGTTAAGCGTGCGGACCCTACGGGTTCGAGAACTATGTAGACATGACCGAGACTCATCTCCGGTCAATAACCAATAGTGGAACCTGGATGCTCATATTGGTTCCTACATATTCTACGAGGATCTTTATCTGTCAAATCGCATAACAACATACGTTGTTCCCTTTGTCATCGGTATGTTACTTGCCCGAGATTCGATCGTCGATATCTCAATACCTAGTTCAATCTCTTTACCGGCAAGTCTCTTTACTCGTTTTGTAATGCATCATCCCGCAACTAACTCATTAGTCACATTGCTTGCAAGGCTTATTGTGATGTGCATTACCGAGAGGGCCCAGAGATACCTCTCCGATACTCGGAGTGACAAATCATAATCTCGATCTATGACAACTCAACAAACACCATCGGAGACACCTGTAGAGCATCTTTATAATCACCCAGTTACGTTGTGACGTTTGATAGCACACTAAGTGTTCCTCCGGTATCCGGGAGTTGCATAATCTCATAGTCATAGGAACATGTATAAGTCATGAAGAAAGCAATAACAATAAACTAAACGATCAAGTGCTAAGCTAACGGAATGGGTCAAGTCAATCACATCATTCTCTGATGATGTGATCCCGTTCATCAAATGAGAACTCATGTCTATGGCTAGGAAACTTAACCATCTTTATTAAGGAGTTAGTCAAGTAGAGGCATACTAGTGACACTCTGTTTGTCTATGTATTCACACATGTACTAAGTTTCTAGTTAATACAATTGTAGCATGAATAATAAACATTTATCATGATATAAGGAAATATAAATAACAACTTTATTATTGCCTCTAGGGTATATTTCCTACAGATGCGTCCGACGCCACCGCGGTGGAGAGGTGGAGGGGCCGACGCGGTGGGGAGACGAGGGGGAGAGAGTGTGGGGCGTGTTGGGGAACTGTAATTTCAAAAAATATCCTACGCACATGCAAGATCATGGCGCTGCATAGCAATGAGAGGGGAGAGTGTTGTCCACATACCCTCTTAGAGCGAAAGCAGAAGCATTATGACAACGCGGTTGATGTAGTCGTACGTCTTCACGATCTGACCGATCCAAGTACCGAACGCACGGCAACTCCGAGTCCAGCACACGTTCAGCTCGATGACGTCCCATGAACTCCGATTCAGCAGAGCTTCAAGGGAGAGTTCCATCTGCACGACGGCGAGATGACGGTGATGATGATCCTACCGACGCAGGGCTGCGCCTAAGCACCGCTATGATATGACCGAGGTGGATTATGGTGGAGGGGGGCATTGCACACGGCTAAGAGAGATCAATGATCAACTTGTGTCTATGGGGTGCCCCCTAGCCACGTATATAAAGGAGTGGAGGAGGGGACGGGCCGGCCGTCTCTATGGCGCGCCCTAGGGGAGTCCTACTCCCACCGGGAGTAGGATTCCCCCTTTCCCTAGTTGGAGTAGGAGAGGAAGGGACGGAGGAATAGGAGAGAAGGAAAGCCCCCACCCCCCCCCAAACCTATTCCAATTCGGCCTCCTGCCCAAAGGGGGGCGCACCAGCCCCTTGTGGGCTGGTGTGCTTCCTTCTTATGGCCCATAAGGCCCATATCTTCTCCCCGGCGAATTCCCGTAACTCTCCGGTACTCCGATAAATACCCGAATCACTCGGAACCTTTCCGATGTACAAATATAGTCGTCCAATATATCGATCTTTACGTCTCGACCATTTCGAGACTCCTCGTCATGTCCCCGATCTCATCCGGTACTCCGAACTACCTTCGGTACATCAAAACCCATAAACTCATAATACCGATCGTCACCGAACGTTAAGCGTGCGGACCCTACGGGTTCGAGAACTATGTAGACATGACCGAGACTCATCTCCGGTCAATAACCAATAGCGGAACCTGGATGCTCATATTGGCTCCCACATATTCTACGAAGATCTTTATCGGTCAAACCGCATAACAACATACGTTGTTCCCTTTGTCATCGGTATGTTACTTGCCCGAGATTTGATCGTCGGTATCTCAATACCTAGCTCAATCTCGTTACTGGCAAGTCTCTTTACTCGTTCCGAAATACATCATCCCGCAACTAACTCATTAGTTGCATTGCTTGCAAGGCTTATAGGGATGTGCATTACCGAGAGGGCCCAGAGATACCTCTCGGACAATCGGAGTGACAAATCCTTATCTTGATCTATGCCAACTCAACAAGTACCATCGAAGACACCTGTAGGGCACCTTTATAATCACCCAGTTACGTTGTGATGTTTGGTAGCACACAAAGTGTTTCTCCGGTAATCGGGAGTGGCATAATCACATAGTCATAGGAAAATGTATAAGTCATGAAGAAAGCAATAGCAGTAAACTAAAACGATCAAGTGCTAAGCTAACGGAATGGGTCAAGTCAATCACATCATTCTCCTAATGTTGTGATCTTGTTTATTAAATGACAACTCATGTCTATGGTTAGGAAACTTAACCATCTTTGATCAGCGAGCTAGTCAAGTAGAGGCATACTAGTGACACTCTGTTTGTCTATGTATTCGCACATGTATTATGTTTCCGGTTAATACAATTCTAGCATGAATAATAAACATTTATCATGAAGTAAGGAAATAAATAATAACTTTATTATTTCCTCTAGGGCATATTTCCTTCAGTCTCCCACTGGCACTAGAGTCAATAATCTAGATCACATTGCCATGTGATTTAACATCAATAGTTCACATCACCATGTGATTAACACCCATAGTTCACATTGTCATGTAACCAACACCCAAAGGGTTTACTAGAGTCAAGAATCTAGTTCACATCGCTATGTTATTAACACCCAAAGAGTACTAAGGTGTGATCATGTTTTGCTTGTGAGAGAAATTTAGTAACCAGGTCTGCCACATTCAGATCCGTATGTATTTTGCAAATTTCTATGTCTACAATGCTCTGCACGGAGCTACTCTAGATAATTGCTCCCACTTTCAATATGTGTCCAGATTGTGACTTAGAGTCATCCAGATCGGTGTCAAAGCTTGCATCGACGTAACTCTTTACGACGAACTCTTTATCACCTCCATAACCGAGAAATATTCCTTAGTCTTCTAAGGATAATTTTGACCGTTGTCCAGTGGTCTACTCCTAGATCAAAATTGTACTCCCTTGCCAAACTCAGGGCAGGGTATACAATAGGTTTGGTACACAGCATGGCATACTTTATAGGACCTATGCTTGAGCCATAGGGAATGACTTTCATTCTCTCTCTATCTTCTGCCGTGATCGGGCTTTGAGTCTTACTCAACTTCACACCTTGCAACACAGGCAAGAACTCTTTCTTTGACTGTTCCATTTTGAACTACTTCAAAAACTTGTCAAGGTATGTACTCATTGAAAAAACTTATCAAGCGTCTTGATCTATCTCTATAGATCTTGATGCTCAATATGTAAGCAGCTTCAACAAGGTCTTTCTTTGAAAAATTCCTTTCAAACACTCCTTTATGCTTTCCAGAAAATTCTACATCATTTCGGATCATCGATATGTCATTCACATATACTTATCAGAAAGGCTGTAATGCTCCCACTCACTTTCTTGTAAATACAGGCTTCACCGCAAGTCTGTATAAAACTATATGCTTTGATCACACTATCAAAGCGTACATTCCAATTCCGAGATGCTTGCACCAGTCCATAAATGGATCACTGGTGCTTACACACTTTGTTAGCATCTCTTGGATTGACAAAACCTTCTGGTTGCATCATATACAACTCTTCTTTAAGAAATCCATTAAGGAATGTAGTTTTGACATCCATTTGCCAGATTTCATAAAATGTGGCAATTTGCTAACATGATTTGGACAGACTTAAGCATCGCTACGAGTGAGAAAATCTCATCGTAGTCAACACCTTGAACTTTGTCAAAAACCTTTTTCGACAAGTCTAGCTTTGTAGATAGTAACACTACTATTAGCGTCCGTCTTCCTCTTGAAGATCCATTTATTTTCTATGGCTTGGCGATCATCGGGCAAGCCAACCAAAGTCCACACTTTGTTCTCATACATGGATCCCATCTCTGATTTCATGGCCTCAAGCCATTTCGCAGAATCTGGGCTCATCATCGCTTCTTCATAGTTTGTAGGTTCGTCATGGTCAAGTAACATGACCTCCAGAACAGGATTCTGTACCACTCTGGTGCGGACCTTACTCTGGTTGACCTACG
Source organism: Aegilops tauschii subsp. strangulata (assembly GCF_002575655.3). Lineage (NCBI taxonomy): Eukaryota > Viridiplantae > Streptophyta > Magnoliopsida > Poales > Poaceae > Aegilops > Aegilops tauschii. The sequence goes on from NC_053036.3 coordinate 582,347,762, forward strand.
AGGTTCGGTAGTAACTTGATCTGAAGTTACATGATCATCATCATTAGCTTCCTCGCTAATTGTTGTAGGAGTCACAGGAATAGATTTCTGTGATGAACTACTTTCCAATAAGGGAGCAGGTACAGTTACCTCATCAAGTTCTACTTTCCTCCCACTCACTTCTTTCGAGAGAAACTCCTTCTCCAGAAAGGATCCATTCTTAGCAACAAAGATCTTGCCTTCGGATCTATGATAAAAGTTGTACCCAACAGTCTCCTTTGGGTATCCTATGAAGACACAATTCTCCGATTTGGGTTTGAGCTTAGCAGGATGAAACTTTTTCATATAATCATCACAACCCCAAACTTTAAGAAACGACAACTTTGGTTTCTTGCCAAACCACAGTTCATATGGTGTCGTCTCAACGGATTTAGATGGTGCCCTATTTAACGTGAATGCAGCTGTCTCTAATGCATAACCCCAAAATGATAGTGGTAAATTAGTAAGAGACATCATAGATTGCACCATATCTAATAAAGTACAGTTACGATGTTCGTAAACACCATTACGTTGTGGTGTTCCAGGTGGCGTGAGTTGCGAAACTATTCCGCATTGTTTCAAATGAAGACCAAACTAGTAACTGAAATATTCTCCTCCACGATCAGATCGTAGAAACTTTATTTTCTTGTTATGATGATTTTCCACTTCACTATGAAATTATATGAACTTTTCAAATGTTTCAGACTTATGTTTCATCAAGTAGATATACTCATATCTGCTCAAATCATCTGTGAAGGTTAGAAAAATAACGATACCCGTCGCGAGCCTCAATATTCATCGAACCACATACATCAGTATGTATGATTTCCAACAAATCTGTTGCTCGCTCCATTGTTCCAGAGAACGGCATTTTATTCATCTTGCCCAAGAGGCATGGTTCGCAAGAATCAAGTGATTCATAATCAAGTGATTCCAAAAGCCCATCAGCATGGAGTTTCTTCATGCGCTTTACACCAATATGACCTAAACGGCAGTGCCACAAATAAGTTGCACTATCATTATTAACTTTGCATCTTTTGGCTTCAATATTATGAATATGTGTATCACTACGATCGAGATCCAACAAACCATTTTCATTGGGTGTATAACCATAGAAGGTTTTATTCATGTAAACAGAACAACAATTATTCTCTAACTTAAATGAATAACCGTATTGCAATAAACATGATCAAATCATATTCATGCTCAACGCAAACACCAAATAACACTTATTTAGGTTCAACACTAATCCCGAAAGTATAGGGAGTGTGCGATGATGATCATATCAATCTTGGAACAACTTCCAACTCACATCGTCACTTTACCCTTAACTAGTCTCTGTTCATTCTGCAACTCCCGTTTCGAGTTACTAATCTTAGCAACTGAACTAGTATCAAATACCGAGGCATTGCTATAATCACTAGTAAAGTACACATCAATAACATGTATATCCAATATACCTTTGTTCACTTAGCCATCCTTCTTATCCGTCAAGTATCTAGGGTAGTTCTGCTTCCAGTGACCAGTCCTTTTGCAGTATAAGCACTCAGTCTCAGGCTTAGGTCCAAACTGGGGCTTCTTCACTTGAGCAGCAACTTGCTTGCCGTTCTTCTTGAAGTTCCCCTTCTTTCCTATGCCCTTTTCCTTGAAACTAGTGGTCTTGTTAACCATCAACACTTGATGCTCTTTCTTGATTTCTACCTTCGCCGATTTCAGCATCGCGAAGAGCTCGGGAATTACTTTCTTCATCCCTTGCATATTATAGTTCACCACGAAGTTCTATTAACTTGGTGATAGTGACTACAGAACTCTGTCAATTACTATCTTATCTGGATGATTAACTCTCACTTGATTCAAGTATGTAGTACTCGGACAATCTGAGCACATGCTCACTGGTTGAGCTATTCTCCTCCATCTTATAGGCAAAGTACCGTCAGAGGTCTCATACCTATCGACTTGGGCATGAGTATGAAATACCAATTTCAACTCTTGGAACATCTTATATGCTCCGTGGCGTTCAAAACAATTTTTTTTGAATTCCCGGTTCTAAGCCGTAAAGCATGGTGCACTTAAACTGTCAAGTAGTCATCATATCGAGCTTGCCAAACATTCATAACGTCTGCATCTGCTCCTGCAATAGTTCTGTCACCTAGCGGTGCATCAAGGACATAATACTTCTGTGCAGCAATGAGGTTAATCCTCAGATCACGGACCAAGTCTGCATCATTGCTACTATTTTTCAACTTAGTTTTCTCTAGGAACATATCAAAACATAAACGGCGAGCAACAACGCGAGCTATTGATCTACAATATAGATATGCAAATACTACCAGGACTAAGTTCATGATAAATTAAAGTTCAATTAATCATATTACTTAAGAACTCCCACTTAGATAGACATCCCTCTAATCATCTAAGTGATCACGTGATCCAAATCAACTAAACCATGTGCAATCATCACGTGAGATGGAGTAGTTTTCAATGGTGAACATCACAATGTTGATCATATCTACTATATGATTCACGCTCGACCTTTCGATCTCCAGTGTTCCGAGGCCATATCTGTATATGCTAGGCTCGTGAAGTTTAACCCGAGTATTCTGCGTTTGCAAAACTGGCTTGCACCCGTTGTACAAGAACGTTGAGCTTATCACACCCGATCATCACGTGGTGTCTCGGCACGACGAACTTTGGTAACGGTGCATACTCAGAGAGAACACTTGTACCTTGAAATTTTTAGTGAGAGATCATCTTATAATGCTACCGTCAATCAAAACGGAATAAGATGCATAAAAGATAAACATCACATGCAATCAATATAAGTGATATGATATGGCCATAATCATCTTGTGCCTTTGATCTCCATCTCCAAAGCACCGTCATGATCACCATCGTCATTGGCGCGACACCTTGATCTTCATCGTAGCATCGTTGTCGTCTCACCAACTATTGCTTCTACGACTATCGCTACCGCTTAGTGATAAAGTAAAGCAATTACATGGCGATTGCATTTCATACAATAAAGCGACAACCATATGGCTCCTGCCAGTTGCCGATAACTCCGTTACAAAACATGATCATCTCATACAATAAAATATAGCATCATGTCTTGACCATATCACATCACAACATGCCCTGCAAAAACAAGTTAAACGTCCTCCACTTTGTTGTTGCAAGTTTTACGTGGCTGCTACGGGCTGAGCAAGAACCGTTCTTACCTACGCATCAAAACCACAACGATATTTCGTCAAGTTAGTTTTGTTTTAACCTTCAACAAGGACCAGGCGTAGTCACACTCAGTTCAACTAAAGTTGGAGAAACTGACACCCGCCAGCCACCTCTGTGCTTAGCACGTCGGTAGAACCAGTCTTGCGTAAGCGTACGCGTAATGTCGGTCTGAGCCGCTGTAACACCCCGCATGTAACTTGCCATATTTGTAACTCCGACTCTTGCCATTTCCGGCTATGTGATATGTTTTCCCTCCGTTGTCGGGTTTTGTCTTTCATTTTGTATTTTGTCATGTCATGTATTTTTATTTCATGTCATCATGTGCATTGCATTCGCATACGTGTTCGTCTCATGCATCCGAGCATTTTCCCCGTTGTCCGTTTTCCAATCCGGCGCTCCTATCTCCTCCGGTGCACCCCTCTTGTTTTCTTTCATGTGCGTGTGTCAAACTTTCTCGGAATGGACCGAGGCTTGTCAAGTGGCCTTAATATACCACTCGGAGACTACCGGTCAAGTTTCGTTCCATTCGGAGGTCGTTTGGTACTCCAACGGTTAACCGGGCATCCGCAAAGTCCATTTGAGTATCCAGCAAAAAACCCCTCCAAAACCAGCCCAAACCCACCAAACTCTTTTCCATGCTCTAGGTCGTTCGATCACGATCGTGTGGGCGAAAACCGCACCTTATTTGGAGTCTCCTAGCTCCCTCTACCTATTTATAAGTGGGCATCCCGAAAAACGAAACTGCAGACGAACCCTAACCCTCTCCCTCCGCGCCGCGCCGGACGCGTCCGCTCCGGCAGGACAACGTCCGCCGCGCGCCCGGCCAATCGCAGGCCGCCACGTCGCTCCGCCGCCGCCGGACCTCGCCGGCACGCCGGGCCCGTGACCGGACCCCTCGGCCCGCTCCGCCGCGCGCGCCTCCCGCCGGCCCGCGCCGCCGCCCTCGCCTTCGGCCGCCGCCGCCACCATCGCCGCCGCCGGCCTGCTGCGCCCCGCCGCCGCCGGCGACCGCCGCCGCCTCTCCTCCTCTCCTTCCCCGCGCCGGCGATCAGCGCACCGGCCACCGCGAGCCCGTGCCCGAGAACTCCCTCGATCCCGATCTGGTCAAAGGAGAGGTTTGACCCGAGCCCCCCTCTTTTTTTCCCCAAGTCTTGGATATTTTTCAGCATGTGCCTAAGTTCGTGATGCCGTAACTCTGTGCATGTAGCTCCGATTCGCGCGTGTAATATGTCAAATTGTTCGCCTCGTGATGCTCTTCATTTTGTTCAATTGCACCATGTTCATTAGGGGTCATCTTGATGCCCAAATCTTCATTGGAAGAGGGCTAGTTGCTGTTAATCTCTGGTTCTTATCAGAACTTGGAGAATTGTCATTTTTGTATCATTAAATCTGTGCATCTTTTGAGCATGAGCTCTACATGTGTTTTGAAGTATGCCATGCCGTCTTTCCAGTGGTGTAGTCCATGTATTTTTGTGATCTCTGTGGTGACTAGCACAAGCATGCAAAGTAGGCCCCGTAATATTTCTGATTTCAGGGACTGCTTTCTGTAAGTCCTTGTCTGCTGTAATTTTGTTGCCATGTAAACTTGATGCTACAGAGAGATCCATGCATATGTTGGAGATGTTCAGTAAGGATGTTTTGTAGCCATAGTTGTAATTGATCCATTCCTGGAATTGTTTGCAATTATAGAGTGCTATAGCATGACTCAATCTTGCTCTACTGTTTCTATAAAATATTTCTGGCAGATTATTAACATGATATGCAATTTTGCCAAGCTTATTGTAGTTGATACATACATGCTATGTAATTGTTGTTGCCACGGTTAGCTTCATAGACATGCAATCATGCTGTAGGTATGCTTGGTTTGTCATGCATTGCTCTGTAGTGAGTGCATCAAGCTCACAAAGAGGCCTACCTATCAATATTTCTGCCATGCTCTGTTTTCTGCCAAGTCTGAAACCTGATAACGGAACTTGCTATGTTTACATGCTTGCTATCATATCTTCTGGTCCTTTTTGGCTTATGGTCAGTAAGGGACTTTTGTCATGTGCATTTAGTAGAACACTTCCATGCCTTGTTTTGCTATGTTAAGTTCCTGTAGCATGTTGATTTCATGCTCTGAACATTGCTACCTGATGCTGTTTTCTGCCATGTCCAGTTTTTCTCCAAGTCTGTGAACCTGTAATCTTTTGCACTTTTGCCATGCTAGTTTGAGCTTGATGTGTTGTGAACTAGCCGTAGCTCAGTGTTCATCTTTTGTCAAACATCTCCTGTAGTTTACTGCCATGTGCTTTGTTGCTATGTTGGGGTGCTGTAGCATTGTTACTTGTTACATTTTAAGTGCTATCTTGCTGTTAATAACAGATTCGTGTCATTCTTGTTTTGCTTGCCATTTGCAAACCGTGCATCCGTTTCCGGTGATCTTTATATCGTTTTCGACCGAAATCACCTCATCTTTCCAGTGGCATGCTTGGTTTGCAAAGTTACTGCCATGTTCATCATTTTCCTTCCGGAGCACGCATATGCATCGCATATCATACATGTTTTGCATCATGTTGCTTGTGCATTTCTCGTGCTTGATTGCGGTTCCGTTTGTTTGTGTTCTTGTCTTGGGTAGAGCTGGGAGACGAGTTCGTGAACGAGGAACCTGTCGAGTACGCTTACGAGGATCAAGCTTTCGACAACTCTGAGAATCTTGCAGGCAAGATGACCACACCTCGAAATCACTTCTATCTTTGCTATGCTAGTTGTTCGCTCTATTGCCATGCTCCGCTACCTATCACTTGCTATATCATGTCTCCTATTTCAGCCATGTCAGCCCCTAACCATCCTTTCCTAGCAAACCGTTGTTTGGCTATGTTACCGCTTTTGCTCAGCCCCTCTTATAGCGTTGCTAGTTGCAGGTGAAGTTGAAGTTGTTCCATGTCGGAACATGGATATGTTGGGATATCACAATATCTCTTATTTAATTAATGCATCTATATATTTGGTAAGGGTGGAAGGCTCGGCCTTATGCCTGGTGTTTCGTTCCACTCTTGCCGCCCTAGTTACTGTTATACCGGGATTATGTTCCGTGAGTTTGCGTTCCTTACGCGGTCGGGTGATTTATGGGACCCCCTTGACAGTTCGCCTTGAATAAAACTCCTCCAGCAAGGCCCAACCTTGGTTTTACCAGTTGCTACCTAAGACTTTTCCCCCGGGTTTTCGCGAGCCCGAGGGTCATCTTATTTTAACCCCCCCGGGCCAGTGCTCCTTCGAGTGTTGGTCCAAACCGAGCAGCCTGCGGGGCAACCTCGGGGAAACTCGAGGTCTGGTTTTACTCGTAGCTTGACTTATCCGGTGTGCCCTGAGAACGAGATATGTGCAGCTCCTATCGGGATTTGTCGGCACATTCGGGCGGCTTTGCTGGTCTTGTTTTACCATTGTCGAGATGTCTTGTAAACCGGGATTCCGAGACTGATCGGGTCTTCCCGGGAGAAGGTTTATCCTTCGTTGACCGTGAGAGCTTATGATGGGCTAAGTTGGGACTCCCCTGCAGGGTATTATCTTTCGAAAGCCGTGCCCGCGGTTATGAGGCAGATGGGAATTTGTTAATGTCCGGTTGTAGATAACTTGTCAGTTGACCCTATTAAAATACATCAACTGCGTGAGTAGCCATGATCGTCTCTTCTCGGCGGAGTCCGGGAAGTGAACACGGTCTGTGTTATGGATGACATAAGTAGGTGTTTAGGATCACTTCTTGGTCATTGCTATATGACGTCCGTTCCGTTGCTTCTCTTCTCGCTCTCATTTGCGCGAGTTAGCCACCATATATGCTTTTGCCGCTGCAGCTCCACCTCTTTGCACCTCCTTTTCCTATAAGCTTAAATAGTCTTGATCTCGCGGGTGTGAGATTGCTGAGTCCTCATGGCTCACAGATTCTACCAAAACAGTTGCAGGTGCCGACGATGCCAGTGCAGATGATGGCGTCGATCTCAAGTGGGAGTTCGACGAGGAACGTGGTCGATACTATGTGTCTTTTCCTGATGATCAGTAGTGGATCCCAGTTGGGACGATCGGGGATCTAGCATTTGGGGTTGTCTCATTTTCATCTGGATTTTGACCGTAGTCGGTCTATATGTTTGTATTTTGGATGATGTATGACATTTATTCATGAATTGTGTGAAGTGGCGATTGTAAGCCAACTCTTTATCCCTTTCTTGTTCATTACATGGGATTGTGTGAAGATGACCCTTCTTGCGACAAAACCACTATGCGGTTATGCCTCTAAGTCGTGCCTCGACACATGGGAGATATAGCCGCATCGTGGGCGTTACAAGTTGGTAATCAGAGCCATCCCCGACTTAGGAGCCCCCTGCTTGATCGAATCGCTGGCGTTGTTGAGTCTAGAACAAAAATGTTTTGAGTCTTAGGATTATATATATCGGAGAGTAGGATTCTTTTTACTCCTCAGTCCCTTCGTCGCTCTGGTGAGGTCTCCTGACGTAGAAGTTTTGACTCCTCAGATTTCACTAAAAAAAATTAGGATCACGCGGGTATCTTGGAATCGTTCCGATGGATTTGTGACGAGAACATTGTTCTTGGTGCCTCCTGTCATTTAGGGGTTGTGGCAGTGTCCCGGGGAGTTGAGCTCCGAGGTGTTGTCGTCACAATTTTATCATTGCAGTTCTGGAATACCTGAGTTTCGCCGACATCGAAATCTCTTTCATCCAGTTGTTGGTGAGATCACCTCGACGCCACCCAGTACTGGGGCGGGAGTTCGGGAGTATTGCCATAACTTGTATAACGGATGTTTTTCGAAGGTTGAGGTAAACGATTTCCGAAGGTTTCTTGGTTATGTGTTGACGGATGGATACAGCTGGATCTAGGGATTGTTAGTTTGGGTGATATATTTTGTGTCCCCTATATCCCCTACACCAGATTGCATAACCAGAAAGTTTCGGGAGTTTATAAGTGGGAATTCTAGTAGCCTTAGGATATCTTTCCGACAGACGCATGATATGAGATTGGGGTTCGATGTCTAGTGGTCCGCCTGTATACGGTTGGTTTTACAGTGGTCTCGTTGTGTCTTAAAGAGTCCATGGCTTTGCCGACTCGGGGACGCTTCGTATGTCATGTGCACAGCCTTGTACATGATGGTGATGTACGATTGAGCCCGTGTGGGCCCCACCACGAAAACTTCGGACGAAATATCTATCATATGTTTGTTCCGGCTTATTCTGCAAGCCAATACTTTGTTTTATTTTGTATTGTGGTATTCGAGTTACTTCGAATTCATATGATCATTCCATATCTTTTTCAAGTGGCTTCTCAACTTATGGAAGTGTGATGATTTACTACGGAATTCATTCGTTCATCTTCGTTCGAATGTTTATTGTGAAGACTATATGTTGCAATTTCTATCCATTGATTCTACTTATCTGTTTGTCTATCAAGATGCTAACGGATGTCACCCTCTTCAGGATGGCTCCGCCAACGCGTCAGAATCCGGATCGCAATGAAGGGAGTCAAGCGAACCCTCCGCCACCACCTCCACCTCCGGAGGCATGGCAAGCAATCATGGCAGCCACCAACGCCAATGCTCAGATGATTCTGCAACTCTTGCAAGAACGTACTCAAGGGCAAGGAAACCAAGGCAATCAAGGTCAAGGCAAATATCAGTTTCACTTTGCCACTCTCAACCAGTTTCTCGCAAATCAGCCCAAGTCTTTCAGCTACTGTGCCGAGGCCACGGATGCCGATGATTGGCTCGTGGACATCAGCAAGCATTTTGAATGTAGCAATGTCAGGCCTGAGGACTATGTCAAGTTTGCTTCTTTCCAGCTCAAGGACCAAGCTGCTGATTGGTATCAACAATACAAAGATTCCAGAGGAGGTCGTGTGATCACTTGGACTGACTTCTGTCGGGACTTCAAAGCGCACCACATTCCACAAAGTGTTGTTGAGAGCAAGCGTGAGGAGTTCCGCAATCTCAAGCAAGGAAACATGTCTGTGTATCAATACAACATTCAGTTTCAGAAACTTGCTCGCTTCGCTAAACAAGACGTTCCTGATGAGAAGAGCATGATCTATCACTTCAGAGGTGGCCTTAAAGAGGACCTGCAGTTAGCTCTCGTTCTTGTTGAGCCTACTCAGTTTGATCAATTCTACAATATGGCACTGAAGCAAGAGGCTGCTCAGCTAAAGTGTGAGGCTTCTAAGAAGAGAGTCAGGGACGCAGTCCAGTCTTCTTCTTCCTCACTTGTGACAGCTAAGCAACAGAAGTTCTGGTTGCCTCCTCCTCCTCCGTTTCGTCAGCCTTATCAGCAGAAGAACAAAGGTGGCCATGGTTCTTCAAACTCTTCCAACTCTGGCTATCAGAACAAGTCTCAGAATCAAGCTCCCAAGTTCAATGCTCCTTATCACCGTCCACTCTCAGAGGTGACTTGCAACAAATGTCAGCAGAAAGGTCACTATGCGAACAAGTGCTTCAACCAGAGGCGTCTTCCTCCTCCTCCTGTCAGATCTTCCCGCAATGCAGTGGTCAAGCATAATCCAAAGTCTGCAAAGGTGAACATGATGAATGCAGCTCAAGCGGAGGAATCTACTGATGTGATAATGGGTAATCTTCCTGTTAATGATATTCCCGCAAAAGTTCTTTTTGATTCTGGTGCATCTCTTTGTTTCATGTCAAGACCGTTTTTTGCCAAGCATGAATTCACTTGTTCTCATCTGAGTAAACCCATGGATGTCGTTTCTCCGGGTAAACGTTTGAGTTCTAGTATGATGGTTCCGGATGTTTCCATCAAGATGGGCGACTATAAATTTCAGTCTTCTCCAATTGTTCTTGGTGACTCGGATATTGATCTTATTCTCGGGATGGACTGGCTTTCTAAGCACAAAGCTCTACTTGATTGTGCTGCCAGGGAAATTCAATTGACACACTCGTCTGAGGATGTGATTGTTTTTGCCGCTCGTGATGAAACCATTCGGTTTTTCTCTCTCAATGAGAAGGGCGAATTGAATGCCATCTCTCAAATTCCAGTCATTTGCGAGTATCAAGATGTCTTTCCAGAAGAGCTTCCGAGTATGCCTCCTCATCGGCCAGTTGAGTTCGGTATCGAACTAGAGCCTGGCACTGAACCCGTTTGCAAGCGTCCATACAAGCTTGGACCAAACGAGCTGAAGGAATTGAAGAAGCAGCTCGATGAACAAGAATGTCTGGGTTTGATCAGACCGAGTTCTTCTCCATGGGGTTGTGGTGTTCTTTTTGTCAAGAAGAAGGATGGCACGGACCGACTTTGTGTCGACTACTGTCCATTGAACAAGAAGACAATCAAGAACAAGTACCCACTTCCCAACATCAATGAGCTATTTGAGCAACTCAAAGGGGCTAAAGTATTCTCGAAGCTTGACCTTCGTATGGGTTATCATCAGATTCGCATTCGTGAAGAAGACATTCCCAAGACAGCATTCAGAACAAGCTTTGGTTCTTATGAGTATACTGTCGTGTCTTTCGGCCTTGTCAATGCTCCTCCAGTGTTCTCTCGGATGATGAATTTCATCTTCAACCCCTATACCAATGAATTTGTTCTGGTGTATCTCGATGATATCTTGGTCTTCTCCAAGAATAAGCAGGATCACGCCAAACATTTGCGATTGGTGCTCGACAAGCTCAGAGAGTATCAATTCTATGCGAAGTTCTCTAAATGTGAGTTTTGGCTCGATGAAGTTCTTTTCCTTGGTCACATCATCTCTGCCAAAGGCATCGCTGTTAACCCCGAGAAGGTGTCCGCAGTTCTGGATTGGGAACCTCCTCAAAATGTCAAGCAGCTTCGAAGTTTTCTGGGTCTTGCAAGCTATTGCCGAAGATTCGTTGAGAATTTCTCCAAGATTGCAAAGCCTCTTTCCAACCTCCTACAGAAGCATGTGAAATATGTCTGGTCTCCTGAGTGTGACGTTGCTTTCAACACTCTCAAAGAGAAACTAGTCACAGCTCCTGTCTTGACTCCTCCTGATGAATCCAAGCCGTATGAAGTTTTCTGTGATGCTTCTCTCCAAGGTCTCGGTGTTGTGTTAATGCAAGAGAAGAAAGTTGTGGCCTATACGTCTCGGCAGTTGAAGCCAACGAGAAGAACTACCCCACTCACGATCTTGAGTTGGCGGCAGTTGTCCATGCATTAATTACTTGGAGACATCTCTTGTTGGGAAGACAAGTGGACATTTTCACTGATCACAAGAGTCTAGAGTATATCTTCACTCAGCCCAACCTCAACCTCAGGCAGACTCGATGGGTCGAAATGATTCAAGAGTACAATCCGAGTATCGAATATACTCCAGGCAAGGCTAATGTCATTGCAGATGCTTTAAGCAGGAAGGCTTATTGCAACAGCTTAATCCTCAAGCCTTTCCAACCGGATCTTTGTGAAGCTTTCCGCAAGCTGAATCTCCAACTTGTTCCTCAAGGCTTTCTTGCCAACCTCATAGTATCTCCTACTTTGGAAGATCAAATTCGTGAGGCACAACTCCTTGATGCCATGGTGAAGAAGGTGAAACGTGGTATCGACAAGGGTCTTTCCAAATACAAGTGCTATCGCATTGATGACAGAGACACTTTGTTCTTCGAGGACCGGATTGTGGTTCCTAAAGGTGATCTAAGGAAAGTCATAATGAACGAGGCGCACAATTCCCTCCTTTCCATTCATCCTGGAAGTACGAAGATGTATCATGACCTCAAGCAGTCGTATTGGTGGACTCGAATGAAGCGAGAAATTGCTCAATTCGTGAATGAATGTGATGTCTGCCGAAGAGTGAAAGCAGAACACCAACGACCAGCTGGTCTCCTCCAACCTCTTGCTATCCCAGAGTGGAAGTTTGATCATATCGAAATGGACCTCGTGACTGGATTTCCAAAGTCCAAGCGCGGAAATGACGCTATCTTCGTTGTCATCGACAAGCTCTCTAAAGTGGCTCATTTCCTTCCAATCAAAGAATCCATCACAGCAGCTCAGCTGGCAGAGCTCTACACCTCCAGAATTGTCTCCTTGCACGGCATTCCACAATTGATTTCTTCTGATCGTGGAAGCATCTTCACCTCTAAGTTCTGGGACTCCTTCCAGAAGGCCATGGGCACAAACATTCGCTTCAGCACAGCTTTCCATCCTCAAACTAGTGGCAAAGTCGAGCGAGTCAATCAAATTCTTGAAGATATGCTCAGGGCTCCTGTCATTTCCTTTGGCATGAAATGGGAAGATTGTCTTCCTTATGCTGAATTCTCCTACAACAACAGCTTCCAAGCGAGTTCGGGCAAGGCCCCATTCGAGATTCTCTATGGCAGAAAGTGCCGTACTCCTCTCAATTGGTCAGAGACTGGTGAACGCCAACTTCTTGGCAATGACTTAATCACTGAAGCTGAAGAAATGTGTAAAGTCATCCGTGATAATCTCAAAGCCGCGCAATCGCGTCAGAAGAGCTACTATGATAGTAAGCATCGTGATTTGGCTTTCGAGATCGGAGACCATGTCTACCTCCGCGTCTCTCCAATGAAAGGCACTCGTCGCTTCGGTATCAAAGGGAAGCTTGCCCCTAGATATGTGGGTCCTTTCAAGATCATTGGCAAAAGAGGCGACCTCGCCTATCAACTTGAGCTTCCTTCCAACTTCGCGAACGTGCACGATGTGTTCCACGTGTCACAGCTCCGCAAGTACTTCAAGACGCCTGAGCGCACTATCAACTTCGAAGAGATTGACCTTCAAGAAGATTTGCTTATCATGAGCACCCAGTTGCTATTCTTGAAGAAACTGAACGCAAGACTCGCAACAAGTCTATCAAATTCCTGAAAGTGAAGTGGTCGCACCATTCCGACCGGGAAGCCACCTGGGAACGCGAGGATCATCTCCGTTCCGAATATCCGGAGTTCTTTCAGTCCTAGATCTCGGGACGAGACCCTCTCGTAGTGGTGGAGTGTTGTAACACCCCGCATGTAACTTGCCATATTTGTAACTCCGACTCTTGCCATTTTCGGCTATGTGATATGTTTTCCCTCCGTTGTCGGGTTTTGTCTTTCGTTTTGTATTTTGTCATGTCATGTATTTTTATTTCATGTCATCATGTGCATTGCATTCGCATACGTGTTCGTCTCATGCATCCGAGCATTTTCCCCGTTGTCCGTTTTCCAATCCGGCGCTCCTATCTCCTCCGGTGCACCCCTCTTGTTTTTTTCGTGTGCGTGTGTCAAACTTTCTCGTAATGGACCGAGGCTTGTCAAGTGGCCTTAATATACCACCCGGAGACTACCGGTCAACTTTCGTTCCATTCGGAGGTCGTTTGGTACTCCAACGGTTAACCGGGCATCCGCAAAGTCCATTTGAGTATCCAGCAAAAAACCCCTCCAAAACCAGCCCAAACCCACCAAACTCTCTTCCATGCTCTAGGTCGTTCGATCACGATCGTGTGGGCAAAAACCGCACCTCATTTGGAGTCTCCTAACTCCCTCTACCTATTTATAAGTGGGCATCCCGAAAAACGAAACTGCAGACGAACCCTAACCCTCTCCCTCCGCGCCGCGCCGGACGCGTCCGCTCCGGCCGGACAACGTCCGCCGCGCGCCCGGCCAATCGCAGGCCGCCACGTCGCTCCGCCGCCGCCGGACCGCGCCAGCCCGCCGGGCCCGTGACCGCCCCCCTCGGCCCGCTCCGCCGCGCGCGCGCCTCCCGCCGGCCCGCGCCGCCGCCGCCGCCATCGCCGCCGCCGGCCTGCTGCGCCCCGCCGCCGCGGTCACGCCGCCCCGCCGCCGGCGACCTCGCCACCGCCACCGGCGACCGCCGCCGCCTCTCCTCCTCTCCTTCCCCGCGCCAGGCCGCTCCTTCCTCCGCGCCGGCGAGCAGCGCACCGGCCACCGCGAGCCCGTGCCCGAGAACTCCCTCGATCCCGATCTGGTCAAAGGAGAGGTTTGACCCGAGCCCCCCTCTTTTTTTCCCCAAGTCTTGGATATTTTTCAGCATGTGCCTAAGTTCGTGATGCCGTAACTCTGTGCATGTAGCTCCGATTCGCGCGTGTAATATGTCAAATTGTTCGCCTCATGATGCTCTTCATTTTGTTAAATTGCACCATGTTCATTAGAGGTCATCTTGATGCCCAAATCTTCGTTGGAAGAGGGCTAGTTGCTGTTAATCTCTGGTTCTTATCAGAACTTGGAAAATTGTCATTTTTGTATCATTAAATCTATGCATCTTTTGAGCATGAGCTCTACATGTGTTTTGAATTATGCCATGCCATCTTTCCAGTGGTGTAGTCCATGTATTTTTGTGATCTCTGTGGTGACTAGCACAAGCATACAAAGTAGGCCCCGTAATATTTCTGATTTCAGGGACTTGGTGCTTTCTCTAAGTCCTTGTCTGCTGTAATTTTGTTGCCATGTAAACTTCATGCTACAGAGAGATCCATGCATATTTTGGAGATGTTAAGTAAGGATGTTTTGTAGCTATAGTTGTAATTGATCCATTCCTGAAGTTGGTTGAAATTATGGAGTGACATAGCATGCCTCAATCTTGCTCTACTTTTGCTATAAAATATTTCTGGCAGATTATTAACATGATATGCAATTTTGCCAAGCTTATTGTAGTTGATACATACATGCTATGTAATTGTTCTTGCCATGGTTAGCTTCATAAACATGCAATATTGCTGTAGGTATGCTTGGTTTGTCATGAATTGCTCTGTAGTGAGTGCATCAAGCTCACAAGTCTGAAACCTGATAACGAAACTTGCTATGTTTACATGCTTGCCATCATATCTTCTGGTCCATTTTGGCTTATGGTCAGTAAGGGACTTTTGTCATATGCATTTAGTAGAACACTGCCATGCCTTGTTTTTCTATGTTAAGTTCCTGTAGCATGTTTATTTCGTGCTCTGAACATAGCTACCTGATGCTGTTTTCTGCCATGTCCAGTTTTTCTCCAAGTCTGTGAACCTGTAATCTTTTGCACTTTTGCCATGCTTGTTTGAGCTTGATATGTTGTGAACTAGCCATAGCTCAGTGTTCATCTTTTGTCAACCATCTCCCGTAGTTTACTGCCATGTGCTTTTTTGCTATGTTCGGGTGCTGTAGCATTGTTACTTGTTGCATTTTAAGTGCTATCTTGCTGTTAATCACAGATTCGTGTCATTCTTGTTTTGCTTGCCATTTGCAAACCGTGCATCCTTTTCCGGTGATCTTTATATCGTTTTCGACCGAAATCACCTCATCTTTCCAGTGGCATGCTTGGTTTGAAAAGTTACTGCCATGTTCATCATTTTCCTTCCGGAGCACGCATATGCATCGCATATCATATCGTGCATATCATACATGTTTTGCATCATGTTGCTTGTGCATTTCTCGTGGTTGATTGCGGTTCCGTTTGTTTGTGTTCTTGTCTTGGGTAGAGCCGGGAGACGAGTTCATGAACGAGGAACCTGTCGAGTACGCTTACGAGGATCAAGCTTTCGTCAACTCTGAGAATCTTGCAGGCAAGATGACCACCCCTCGAAATCACTTCTATCTTTGCTATACTAGTTGTTCACTCTATTGCCATGCTCCGCTACCTATCACTTGCTATATCATGTCTCCTATTTCAGCCATGTCAGCCCCTAACCATCCTTTCCTAGCAAACCGTCGTTTGGCTATGTTACCGCTTTTGCTCAGCCCCTCTTATAGCGTTGCTAGTTGCAGGTGAAGTTGAAGTTTGTTCCATGTCGGAACATGGATATGTTGGGATATCACAATATCTATTATTTAATTAATGCATCTATATATTTGGTAAAGGGTGGAAGGCTCGGCCTTATGCCTGGTGTTTTGTTCCACTCTTGCCGCCCTAGTTACTGTTATACCGGGATTATGTTCCTTGAGTTTGCGTTCCTTACGCGGTCGGGTGATTTATGGGACCCCCTTGACAGTTCGCCTTGAATAAAACTCCTCCAGCAAGGCCCAACCTTGGTTTTACCAGTTGCTACCTAAGCCTTTCCCCCCGGGTTTTCGCGAGCCCGAGGGTCATCTTATTTTAACCCCCCCGGGCCAGTGCCCCTTCGAGTGTTGTTCCAAACCGAGCAGCCTGCGGGGCAACCTCGGGGAAACTCGAGGTCTGGTTTTACTCGTAGCTTGACTTATCCGGTGTGCCCTGAGAACGAGATATGTGCAGCTCCTATCGGGATTTGTCGGCACATTCGGGCGGCTTTGCTGGTCTTGTTTTACCATTGTCGAGATGTCTTGTAAACCGGGATTCCGAGACTGATTGGGTCTTCCCGGGAGAAGGTTTATCCTTCGTTGACTATGAGAGCTTATGATGGGCTAAGTTGGGACTCCCCTGCAGGGTATTATCTTTCGAAAGCCGTGCCCACGGTTATGAGGCAGATGGGAATTTGTTAATGTCCGGTTGTAGATAACTTGTCAGTTGACCCTATTAAAATACATCACCTGCGTGAGTAGCCGTGATGGTCTCTTCTCGGCGGAGTCCGGGAAGTGAACACGGTCTGTGTTATGGATGACGTAAGTAGGTGTTCAGGATCACTTCTTGGTCATTGCTATATGACGTCCGTTCCGTTGCTTCTCTTCTCGCTCTCATTTGCGCAAGTTAACCACCATATATGCTTTTGCCGCTGCAGCTCCACCTCTTTGCACCTCCTTTTCCTATAAGCTTAAATAGTCTTGATCTCGCGGGTGTGAGATTGCTGAGTCCTCGTGGCTCACAGATTCTACCAAAACAGTTGCAGGTGCGGACGATGCCAGTGCAGATGATGGCGTCGATCTCAAGTGGGAGTTCGACGAGGAACGTGTTCGTTACTATGTGTCTTTTCCTGATGATCAGTAGTGGAGCCCAGTTGGGACGATCGGGGATCTAGCATTTGGGGTTGTCTCATTTTCATCTGGATTTTGACCGTAGTCGGTCTATATGTTTGTATTTTGGATGATGTATGATATTTATTCATGAATTGTGTGAAGTGGCGATTGTAAGCCAACTCTTTATCCCTTTCTTGTTCATTACATGGGATTGTGTGAAGATGACCCTTCTTGCGACAAAACCACTATGCGGTTATGCCTCTAAGTCGTGCCTCGACACGTGGGAGATATAGCCGCATCGTGGGCGTTACAGCCGCTTCATCCAACAATACCGCCGAACCAAAGTATGACATGCTGGTAAGCAGTATGACTTGTATCGCCCACAACTCACTTGTGTTTTACTCATGCATATAACATCTACGCATAAACCTGGCTCGGATGTCACTGTTGGGGAACATAGTAATTTCAAAAAATATCCTACGCACACGCAAGATCATGGTGATGCATAGCAACGAGAGGGCAGAGTGTTGTCCACGTACCCTCGTAGACCGAAAGCAGAAGCATTATGACAACGCGGTTGATGTAGTCGTACGTCTTCACGATCCGACCGATCCAAGTACCGAACGCATGGCAACTCCGAGTTCAGCACACGTTCAGCTCGTTGACGTCCCACGAACTCCGATCCAGCAGAGCTTCGAGGGAGAGTTCCGTCAGCACGACAGCGTGATGACGGTGATGATGATGCTACCGACGCAGGGCTTCGCCTAAGCACCGCTACGACATGACCGAGGTGGATTATGGTGGAGGGGGCACCGCACACAGCTAAGAGAGATCAATGATCAACTTGTGTCTATGGGGTGCCCCCTGGCCACGTATATAAAGGAGTGGTGGAGGGGAGGGGCCGGTGACGAGGACATAGACCTAGGGTAGGGCGATAGGCCTGACCTATACGTACTACCTAAGGTCCTTGTCCTAGAAGCAAAGAAGTTCAAGAGCAAATAGAGAGGGCTCAACAAAGGTGTCGAGTGCAATCCACTCGACCTACCATTCACTCGGAGATCCCTCCTTATTTAGGTCACTCGACCACTCAACCACTCGACGTGTAGAAGACCTAAAGCCACTCTGCGCAGCAACGGTCGGACGTTTACTCATAGACTTAATGACCATTTATATCACTTTATTATTGACGTTGCCTGTAACGCTCTCACTTTATGTACATTGAATCATGTGTAACGGAGGGGAGCTGGGGTCCTGGCGCACTCTATATAAGCCACCCCCCTCCTCTGAGATAAGGGTTCGCACCCCCTGTAACACACACATGCATATAATCCAGTCAACCGCCTCCGGGCTCCGAGACGTAGGGCTGTTACTTCCTCCGAGAAGGGCCTGAACTCGTAAAAATCTTGCGTACAACTTCTCCATAGCTAAGATTTTGCCTCTACATCCCTACCCCCCATTCTACTGTCAGACTTAGAACCACGACAGTTGGCGCCCACCGTGGGGCTGGTGTCTTAGAGACTTGTTGGAGAAGTTGCGATTTTTCCGATCCCCATCAGCATGGTTTCAGGCGGAGGATTGGCCGAGAGCCGCGAGATCCGTTTCGGCGCGCTCGTGTTCGTCGCCGACGACTCCGCTTGGCTCCAAGAAGCTCCACTCGATGTTGAGGCGCTCCCCGTTCGCGGGGCAACGCACTTTCGCGCGTGCGTCCGCGGCGTCCTCCTGCGGCAGCCGTCGACTCAGTAAAAGTCGGCTCCGGTGGTGTCTTCACTCCCGGCTGCCCGCCGGCACAAGCGTTATGTTCGGTCGAGGCTCCAGCGGTGGGTGAGGCACGCGGTGGCTCGCCAATCGGCCACCCCCCAAGTCGCGGCAATCGAGCCCGACGAAACTCTCTACGGCCTGTTCGACTGGCTCCGTTGAGACTGCGTTCGAGTGCGACAGCAGTGACCCCGCGGTGGAAGTTCTGATGGTCAACGGACCGCGCAGTCCTCCTAGCTTCCCCCGCGAGGATGGTGGCGATGGCGGAGGCGATCCTTCGCGTGCCCACGAGGAGTACCGCCCCGAGCCCCTCTCTTCGCAGCAGAGGGAAGAGCTTCGCCTCCGCAACATGGATGCACTTCACACTCCTATCGTTGGAGAAACCCCCGAGGCCCGGGCCTTGGAGGAGGTGCGCCTGGCCAACCTGGCTGAGCGCACTCGACTGGAGAATCTCCAGCACGCACTCGACGAGCGTGCTCGGCAGCGGATTCCTGAGTCCAGTCGACGACAACTTTTTCCGCCTCCTACTCAGGTATACCGAACTCTGATTCAGAATCTCACAGTTGCACCCCGAATAGCAGAGTCGATCCAGCCCTCCCAGTCAGAAGCTGGCGGAGCTTTGATGCAGATCAGGGCTTTACTCCGGGCAGCAGGAGAACAAAACACAGCAGTATCTAAGTCGCGGAATAGGATCCATAGCAGATCCGTGGTAGCAGACACTGTCCAGTCGGCTCACAGTCCAAGATCGCCCCCGAGGCGTGAGGGACGTGGAGACCGACGAGATCTGTATAGAAATTGTGAGCAATTTGATCACCGACTCGACCACGATGATCGTCGCCGAGTGCCCACGCCTCCCCCAAGGAGTGGGTCATATGCACCTTGGCAACACGATGACAGGCGCCCTCACAGTGGTGGGCGAAGGATTCCAGTCGACCCTCGGGAGCCAGGCTTTGACGCGAGATCCATTCTCGTTCAAGGTTTGGTTGACAGGAACAGAGCACACAGAGATGGCCACGATAGAGATTACCCGACCGGCAGCAGGGTGCATGTTTCGGGTCCCAAGTGTTTTACCAGAGCCATCAGAGCAGCAGTGATTCCACCCAACTTCAGGTTGCCGACTGGAGTCAGCAAATTCACTGGTGAGTCCAAGCCTGACACATGGCTGGAGGACTATCGAGTGGCTGTGCAGATTGGTGGTGGCAATGACGAAGTGGCCATGAAGCACCTGCCTCTGATGTTAGAGGGTTCGGCCAGAGCGAGGTTGAATCAGTTAGCACCTGGCAGTATTTACAGTTGGGAAGAGCTTGCCTGAGTGTTTGTCAGAACATTTGAGAGTACATGCAAACGACCAACGGGGCTAACTGAGCTACAGTCTTGTGTGCAGAAGTCGAATGAAACTTTGACAGATTATATCCAGAGGTGGATCACATTGCACCACACGATGGAGAATGTGTCTGATCACCAAGGAGTTTGTGCCTTCAAGGAAGGCGTCAAGTATCGAGAATTGAATTTGAAGCTCGGTCGGACCGGAGATATGTCTTTGAGTCAAATGATGGAAATTGCCACCAAGTACGCTAATGGTGAAGAGGAGGATCGGTTCCGGAGTGGCAAGCACAAAACAGTCGCCCACGAAACCGGGGGAAGGAACTCTAGTCGGAAGCAGAAGTGCAAAGCCGAGCCAGCTGCTCCTGGAGAAACCTTAGCCGTAACTCAAGGAAAGTTCAAGGGGAAGCCCAAAGGGCCATGGAACCCCAAGAAAGTAAAATATCAACATGGAAATGATGTGTTAGATTAACCATGCCACATTCACATCAAAAAAGATGAGGAGGGTAATCTCATTTACCTGAAACACACCACTCGACAATGTCGGCTCCTAATCCAGCAGTTCCGAGAGAAACAACCCAAAGAAAAGGAGAAAGAATCGGACAAAGTTGAGGATAAAGAAGAGGACGATGATGGTTACCCCCACGTCAATTCCACTCTGATGATTTTTGCTGATGTTGAGAGCAAGAGTCGACTGAAAGTCATCAACAGAGAAGTGAACATGGTCGCTCCGGTGACGTCCAGTTATTTGAAGTGGTCCTAGACTGCCATTACATTCGACCAGTCTGATCACTGTCGGAGTAAATGGCCACGGGTAGCCTAACCGACTCCCCCTGGCTCTTCGAAAAATTATCAGACCATTCGAGCCTTCAAGCATACAGAGCACGGGGCCGCCTTCCCCCGGCCAGCTATCCCCAAGGCCGACTACCAGAAGGCGACCCGGCCTCCGAAACCTTCCCCAAGAAAGCTACGAGATGGCCGACTCCAGGAAGCCGGCCATAAGAGGACCGGCTCCCAGAAGCCGGCCATGAAGAGAGCCGACTCCCAGAAGCCGGCCAAGACTACACCCACCAAGACTGCATCCACATAACAGAGATAAGATGTGGTATGGCCGCAGTACAACCCACTACCCCCGAATCCCGAAGCAGGCATGGCCACAGGCCGCCGTACGGGTTAGCCATCTCCCGTCCGGCACGGCACTGTAGCCATGTTGACCTCGATGTCACCCACGACAGGCGCCAGTACGGCCCGCGGGCGGCGGTCCCCTTTAGCCAGAGAGACACTCGAAGGCGGCCCGGCCTACCCTAGTCGGCCAGGGGTGTGGCCGGCTCCCAATAGCCGGCTACCTCCCTCCCTCGAAGCATTTGCCTCATTAAGGAGACAAGACGAGGTAAGGCTACAGTGAGAGCCCGCAAGGCGGCGGCACTGTAGCCACGCTTACCTCAACAGCCCTCGTCATCAGAGGCGAGGCAACAGTAACCAGCCGCCGACAAGGCCCCCAAGCGGTGGGGCCGGCCTGTCGGCCAAGAGGCCGGCAGCCGGCGGGACCCACCAGTCGGCGGGCCCCAATGGCCGGCGGAGAAGCCGGGGAGCATAGACACTGACGGCTGGGACCCGCGCCCAGCCGGATTACCATTGTACCCCTGGGGGGTAGGCCTATATAAACCCCCCGGGACACCCATGCAAAGGGTTGATCTCATAGAGTTTCACACACCACATAGAGAGAAAAGGAGAGCTAGCCTTGCCCTTCTTCTTACTCTTGCCAAACAGCTCAAGGAGCACTTGTAGCTACTTGTACTGATCTAGTGATCATGCGGAGACCCCGTAGAGCAGGACTAGGGGTGTTATCTCCACGGAGAGCCCCGAACCTGGGTAAGATCCGCCGGCGTGCATGTCTCTGCCTCATCCCGTTTCCAGGCACCGACGATGTCTTACTGGCTCCCACAATGATAAGCCACCCGTTGGCATATGTCGCACCTACCGCCCGACATTTGGCGCCCACCGTGGGGCCAGGTGCACCGTCGTCCGGAGACCTGTTCTGGACGGAAACCCTTTTCCTCCCCCGCGAGCGTAGCCAGCCCGCTACGCCCGATGGTGCTTGCCGTGACGCGCTACGAGGCGTCGACGACGCCTGCGCGGCGAGCTGCCTCGCCGACCTTCTTGGCGAGACTCGCATATCTGACGAGCCCGCGTCCGACGCGGGCACGGACTACCCCGAGAGCCGCCTCGTCAGCCTCCTCGACCAGCTTCACGTCTGCAGCGAGCTTGCTGTGGACTTGGAGTCGGTCGGCTCCACCGACCCGATGCTTGTCGACTCCGACACGGCATCGCTCGACGCCTACCCCTCCGACGTGGTAGTCTTGGACGACCCTCAACCTCGAGCCGACAGTGGCAGCAGCGCTGTCACTGAGGTGCTGGTCATCAGCCACGCCGCCGACTCGGGCGAGAACGCCCACGACGCCCTACAAGTGGCGATGCATGACTTGTCCGTCCCCATCCCGGCCGTCGCCAAGACTCTGGAGGCACGCTGCCTCGCCCTCATCGCGGAGGGCCAGAAGATAGCCTCCATGAGACGCCTCACTGAGGCTCACCAGCATGAAGTCGATCGCGCCGCCTTTGGTACGTCGCCTCATGGCGGGCCGAGCCGAGCCGGCCTCGTCAAGAAGCGCGGCGCGGCCATCGCCAGCATGCTGGGGGCAGACCGCCCAGTCTACACCACACCGCAGAAGAGCTGAACGGGCTGGGGGCTCATGAGCTCCCCTACATGACAAGGCGTATCCAGCAGCTGATCGACGCGGCCGCAGAACGGCATTAAGCCGGCGCCCGCACTGAGAGTCCTCCCCCACGCCGAGAACACGTCGCGACATCCCGGTCGCCGACTGAGAGCGGCGCCCGCGCAAGGAAAGACAAGGAGCCGGCTGCCAGCCGCAGCCGGACTCGAATCACCATCGAGCGCGACGCAGAAGGCCGCCCTCAAGCAGTGCAGAGCCAAGGCAATCCGCCTCCTTCCCCTCCTCGTGGGGAGAGATATCCCACCCCGCCGCCTGTCACGCATCCGACTCTCGGTGGCCGACTAGGCCACCGCGAAGGAGTCGGCGAGAACGACGCCCGCCACCGGATCGACCGCCTAGCGCGATCTCTAGCGTTAGAAGAAGAAGACGATGTCGGCCCGCCTTGCTTTGGCCCCCGCATCCGCGACGAGCCCTTCGCCAAAGGGTTCTCGCTCCCAGACACATGCCCAAGTACAACGGCTCAGTGAAGCCGGAAGATTGGCTCATCGACTATTCTACCGCTGTCAGCATAGCGAACGGCAACAGGCGCGTAGCCGTGAAGTACGTCCCTCTCATGCTTCAAGGCACGTCACGCACCTGGCTGAACAGCCTCAAGCCCTACAGCGTCAACAGCTGGCTGGACTTCACGGAAGTCTTCGTCCGCAACTTCACTAGCACGTACAAGCGGCCCCCAAAGCCCCGCCAGCTCTCCTTGTGCGTCCAAGGGCCCAGCGAATCAACTCGCGACTACCTCACGCGAAGGGTCGAGCTCCGCAACTCCTACGAGGGGGTGCACGAGGTTCAAGCCATCGAATACTTCACCCCCGGGTGCCGAGAGGGCACCCTCCTCAAGCACCGACTCCTCTGCGACGAGCCGGCTACCCTCGATGAGCTGCTGGTCATAGCCGACAAGTACGCCACGGTCGACTCCTCGATGAAGACCGAGCTCCGAGTGGAATCCTCTAGGAAGGTGCTCACTCCGGCTCCCAAGACGCTGGCTGGTGACTCCAACCGGCGCCCCTACGAGAACGACCACAAGCGCAAGGCCACTATGCCGCCTTCCACCAGTCGGCTGGTGGCCACTTTCGAAGATGAGCAGCCCGAAGAGCGGCCGGCTCCCAAGAAGAAGGGCGGCAGGCCGGCTTGGCAGCCGGCCTTCTCCTACGAGCAGACTCTCGATGCCCCCTGCAAGTTTCACAGTGGCGCGAAGCCGTCCAACCAAACGACCCGGAAGTGCCACTGGCTCACACGGATCTCCAAGGGCGAGGGGCTGGTGCTGCCTCTGCCTCCTGGCCCGCCGCCTCCAGCCCCCCAGCAGCCGACTGCTCGACCAGCAGTCGGAGCCATTCAAGATGAGTTCCCAGATGAGCACGCCGCCTACGTCGTCTTCACGAGCCAGGTTGAAGACAAGCGCAGCCGGCGCCGACAGCACCAAGAGGTCAACGCAGTCGCCTCCAGCAACCCCGAGTTCATGCATTGGTCCGAAAGGCCTATCAGCTGGAGCCGGGACGATCACCCAGAGGTGATGCCGTCTCCTGGCTCCTACGCATTGGTGTTGGACGTCACCCTCGCGACAGAGAGGCGAGCTGCCCGATTCTCCCGCGTGCTGATTGATGGCGGAAGCAGTACCAACATACTGTTCCGCGACACCATGGAGAAGTTGAACCTCAAGGCAAAGCAGCTCATGCCAAGCCGGACCGTGTTCCACGGCATCGTACCCGGCCTGTCCTGTTCTCCAATCGGCAAGATTAAGATGGATGTTCTCTTCGGAGAAAAGGATCACTTTCACCGACAAGCGATCTGGTTTGAGGTAGTGGACCTAGAGAGCCCTTACCACGCCTTGCTTGGCCGACCTGCCTTGGCCAAGTTCATAGTTGTGCCCCACTACGCCTACCTCAAGATGAAGATGCCGAGCTCAAAGGGGATCATCACTGTAGCCGGCGACTACAAGAAGTCCATCGAGTGCGCTGCAGCCAGCAGCCGACAGGTCGAGTCCCTCGTGATTGCAGAATAGAAGAAGATGCTGGAGTGAGTTGTGGTCATGGTCGGCAAGCAGCCGGCCCTGTCCCCCAACCCCAAGGAATATGATGCGCAGGGCTCCTTCCAGCCGGCCAAGGAGACGAAGAAGATACCTCTGGACCCGGAGAACCCGGAGAGGTTTGCTGTCATTGGTACAAACCTAGACAGTAAATAGGAAGGCGAGCTCGTCGACTTCCTCCATGAGAATCGAGACATCTTTGCATGGTCCCCAAAGTACATGCCCGGTGTTCCGAAGGATTTCGCCGAGCACAAGTTACACGTCCGAGCCGACGGGAAGCCGGTCAAGCAGCCTCTCCGCCGACTGTCAGAAGAGAAGAGAAGAATCATAGGAGAAGAGATAGCCCGGCTCCTTGCCGCCGTCTTCATTATGGAAGTGTTTTTCCCAGAGTGGCTTGCCAACCCAGTGTTGGTGTTGAAGAAGAACAACAAATGGCGTATATGTATAGACTACACTAGCCTTAACAAGGCCTGCCCCAAAGATCCGTTTGCTCTGCCACGGATTGATCAAGTGATAGACTCCACAGCCGGATGCGAGTTGTTGAGTTTCTTGGATGCCTACTTAGGATACCACCAGATCAAGTTGGACCCAGCTGACCGCCTGAAGACCTCCTTCATCACACCCTTCGGAGCTTTCTGTTACCTGACTATGACATTCGGCCTGAGGAATGCCGGTGCCACTTTTCAGCGTTGCATGCAGAAATGCCTCCTCAAGAAACTCGCCAGAAATGCCCACGTCTACGTAGACGATATTGTGGTGAAGACGGAGAAGCGCGGTACCCTACTGGAAGACCTCAAAAAAACATTTGCCAACTTGCGCCGATTCCAGATCAAGCTCAACCCCGAGAAATGTGTGTTCGGAGTACCAGCCGGCCAGCTTCTAGGCTTTTTGGTCTCCGAACGCGGTATTGAGCGCAACCCTCTGAAGATCAAGGCCATTCAGAGAACGAAGATTCCCACCAAGTTGCGAGACGTGCAGAAGTTCACCGGGTGCCTGGCCTCCCTAAACCGCTTCATCAGCCGGCTAGGAGAAAAGGCTCTCCCCGTGTACCGACTCATGAAGAAATCCACTCACTTCGAGTGGAATGACCAAGCAGACAAGGCCTTCCATGAGTTGAAGAAGATGCTGACCACTCCACCTGTCCTGGCGGCGCCGACTGAGAAGGAGCCCATGCTCCTCTACATTGCCGCGACTAGCCGAGTGGAGTATAGTCATTGTGGTCCAGCGCCCAGAAGAAGGCCGAGCCCAGCTACTCCACTCATTGGCGGATGCACTTCGACGGGTCCAAGATGTGCACCGGCTTGGGAGCCGGCATCGTCCTCACCTCTCCCAAAGGCGACAAGCTCAAATACACGCTGCAAATCCATTTTGCCGCCTCCAACAATGTGGCTGAGTACGAGGCGCTCATACACGGGCTCCGGCTAGCCAAAGAGCTCGGCATACGCCAGATCTTGTGTTATGGCGACTCAGACTTGGTGGTCCAGCAGTCATCTGGCGACTGGGACGCCAAGGATGCAAACATGGCGAGCTATCGATTCCTCGTCCAGCAGATCAGTGGATACTTTGAATGGTGCGAGTTCCTTCACGTGCCACGGGCCGACAACCACCAAGCAGATGCCCTGGCACGGATCGGCTCCACCCGTCAGGCTATACCAACCGGTTTTCTCTCTCCAGCGCCTCCTCAAGCCATCTATCAAGCCGTCTCCAGAATCGGACTCTATCTTCGTACCGCCCGCCCCTGATGCAGCCGGATCCGACTGGAGGAACCCAGCAGGCGGCTTGGGGACCACGACAAGCAGCCCGGGGACTGTCGTAGTCGCACCCGGCTCGGGTAGATCAGAACCCGGCCCGGGGACTGCAGCGACACAAGAAGCGGTGGCCGACTCCAACTCTCCACCACCCAACCCACCCACCCGGGTCACAGTGGCCGTACTGACAGTAGAAGAAGTCACAGCTCCATCATCGGCCCAGCCCATCCTCAACTTCCTAGTCAACAGAGAGCTGCCGACTGATGACATCTCGGCAAGACTAGTGCAACGCCGAGCCGGAGCATATGCAATAATAAACAGAGAACTTGTCAAGCATAGCGTCACTGGAGTCTTCCAGCGCTGCGTCCAACCAGAGAAGGGCGTAGCAATCCTCAAGGATATCCACCAAGGCAAATGCGGCCACCACGCAGCCTCAAGATCACTTGTGGCCAAAGCTTTCCGCCATGGTTTCTTCTGGCCGACTGCTTTGGAAGATGCCAAGGAATTAGTCAAATGCTGCAAAGGATGCCAAGTCTTCAGTTCCAAGCAACACCTGCCGGCTTCTGCACTCAAGACCATCCCCCTCACCTGGCCCTTTGCCGTTTGGGGGCTGGACATGGTGGGCCCATTCAAGACAGCCCGCGGCGGCATGACACATCTGCTTGTCGCCGTGGACAAATTTACCAAGTGGATCGAAGCGAAGCCGATCAAGAAGCTGAACGGGCCGACTGCCGTGACATTCATCGCCGACATCACTACTCAATATGGTGTGCCACACAGCATCATCACCGACAACGGCACAAATTTTGCCAAGGGAGCACTGGCACGTTTCTGCGCGACACAGGGCATCCGACTGGACTTAGCGTCAGTTGCCCACCCGCAGTCAAACGGCCAGGTCGAGCGAGCAAACGGCCTCATCCTCTCCGGCATCAAGCCCCGACTGGTCGTACCACTGGAGCATTCGGCCGACTACCCCAAACAAGTCAACCGGCTTCACTCCGTTCTTCCTTGTATATGGTGACGAGGCCGTCATCTCAACTGACATCGAGTTCGACTCGCCTCGGCTCACGATGTACACGGAGGCGGAGGCCAAGGAAGCACGAGAAGACGGTGTCGACCTGCTAGAAGAAGGCCGGCTGTTAGCACTCAGCCGGTCCGCCATCTACCAGCAGGGTTTGCGCCGTTACCACAACCGGAAGGTCAAGCCAAGATCCTTCCAAGAGGGCGACCTTGTGCTCCGGCTGATCCAGCGAACAGCCGGCTAGCACAAGCTCTCGGCCCCTTGGGAAGGCCCTTTCGTCGTCAGCAAGGCACTAGGCAACGACTCCTACTACCTGATCGACGCACAGAAGCCAAGAGCACGCAAGAGGGATGATTCAGCCAAGGAGTCGGAACGACCATGGAACGCCAACCTCTTGAGAAGATTTTACAGTTAAAAGCAGTATGTATGATGCTACCTTTTTGTATTAAGTACGAGACAATGGGCCCCCCGAGGCGCACTCGGGGACTGCCCTCCTTTATCTATGAATGACAAGTGACATACCCATGAATGTATTATTACATTTGATTTTCTGTCTGGCACCGGGTTCGACTAGTCGGCCCGGGGACTGGCCGCCTTAAGTTATATTAAAAGTTCTACCTGAAGTCAGACAAGTAGTGTGCCAGCACCCGAGCCCTCTCTTGTTGAAAGTCGCAGCTCGAAGAACCGACTGTCCGACTGGCAAGAGTCAAAGGAAGAAAGGATGCCCACACGAAAAACGGCTAAGGACTAACGAACTTATATAACACAAGCTGGCCGGCCTCCCAGCCACTTCGCTACAATCCAACAAAGCTAGAGTACTTGCCCTCCCAATGGGCCAAGCACTTATCCAGCCACAGACTGGAGAGCAGCTGTCCGGCTGGGAAGGCGGCAAAGGAAACAGCCGAAGGATGAAAAGCAAAGAACAAGGGAAATCCAAATGCATGCATAATTATATTTACACATAAGGCCTTCAACAGGCCGACAGTCAATATAGTTCGAATACACCCCCAGTGGGTGGAATTGTGCAAACTTAACAAAATACTGTTCCAAGAGTAATAAAACAGGAAAGTAGAGGTAGCAGATTAGACTAAGGGCGTAGCAGGGGAGCCAGGCTGGTCGGTGGAGACGGCGGCACCGGCTGGAGGAGTGGCCGGCTGGCGAGTCTCGGCTTGATCATCGCCGGCTGCAGGCGGTGCGCCCGCGCGTGCCTTGTTGCTGGAGGCACGGTCAAGCTGAGGCTGACCGGCCGCTCCACCATCTGGTGCGGCATCTTCACCCTCCTCCTCCTCCTCCTCACCCTCGTCGCTGGAGTCGATCTCCTCCGCCGAGTCCTCGCGGTCTGCCGGGTTCAGCCCGAACCACTCCTCCGGCTGGGCAACGCCATTGTCGTCCACCTCAGGAGCGAAGGCGCTGGTGTCGGTGTAGTCGGCGATCGCCGAGGCTCGCTAGATGATAGCCGGCCGCACTGGCTCCAGCTCCGTGTCGGCCTCCTGCCGCCAGGTGGCCAGCTGGTCCAAACTCAGCTCGGGATACCAGGCCTTGATGAACTCCAGCGCCCGACTGGCGCTGGACCGAGCTGCAGAAGCCTTCCAGGCCTCGAAGCGGCCGGCCGCCACCTCCAGCCAGTCGGCAGTCTGACTGGGGTGCGGGGAATCACCTAACCGGGCCAGAGAGC
This sequence comes from Aegilops tauschii subsp. strangulata, assembly GCF_002575655.3. Taxonomy (NCBI): domain Eukaryota; kingdom Viridiplantae; phylum Streptophyta; class Magnoliopsida; order Poales; family Poaceae; genus Aegilops; species Aegilops tauschii. The sequence continues at coordinate 582,377,131 of NC_053036.3, forward strand.
GGCCAACACCTGCGCCCCAACACGTTGAAGCCGGCGGAGCATGCGGTGAGCCGGCTGGAGGAGGGCTTGAATCGCCAAGAGCTGTTCCTCCAGCGACCGGCGAGCGTTCGGCGCGATCTCGGCGCCAGCCTGCCTTTGTGCCTCGCGGTGGGCCTCCACGACCTGGTTGGCAGCAGTAGAGTAGCCAGGGAAGTACTCTGCGCAAGAAAGAAAGAGAAAGAAGAGAAAAATACCAAGTCAGAAAAAGAACCAAACAGGAAGCGGCAAGGAAGGGACGAAGAAGAGGGCGGCCTACCGTCAACCAAGTCTTCGATCTGGCCGTAGCCGTTGATCAACGACTGCCTCGCCTCGGCCCAGCTTGCCGCCTCTGTCTCATATTCAGCTTGAAGGGCGGCCTCGCTGTCCTGCACCGTCTTCAGGGCCGCCTTGCGGCTCTCCTCCTGGTCGGCCAGCCTCTTGGCCAGGCGGTCACGCTCCTGGGCCAAGGCGTCAAACTCGGCCTCCTTAGCGCGAAGGGCGGCCTGAGTCCCACCCGGCTGCTCCCTCAGTTTGGCGTTGGCCGCTGCAAGCATGGCAGAGAAGAAAGAAGCAATAAGGAAGAAGTCGTCAAGAAAGATCCGACCCGACTGCTCAGCAGTCGGCCCAAATCTCGGGGACTACACCCAGTGGGTGCGCTGACGCGCCCCCACATGAGAAAAAAAGATGAAGCGCTTACCCCGGCTCTCATATAGATCAGCATTCTTCAGGGTCAGCTCCCGAGCCTGGGAGTTGAAGGCAGCAGCGCGGAGGTTGTGGTAGTCCTGCAAGTCAGGCAGAGAAACGAATAAGAACAAGATAGCAAACAAAGCCAGCTAAGAAGTTCCATGCCGCCTGCTCAGCAGCCGACTCGGAACTCGGGGACTACACCCAGTGGGTGCGCTGATGCGCCCCCGCGGAAGAAACCAAGATCAAAAAAGCAAAAACGGGAAGACTAACCCGAATGGCCGCTCGCGTCGCAAGGAACTCGTCATTGTATTTCCTCAGCGCCGCAGCCTGGGACTGAAGCCGGTTCCGGACTTCTTGCGCCGCCACGTTCACCATGGCCGTCCCTCCACCCGGCGTCCACCCCGAGCTGGCGCTGGCCGCTTCCACGTCCCGGGCCGACGAGCCGGACCCCGCGGCCTTCTGCGGGTCCTAAGTGGCCTTGCCCGCGCGCTGGCGCGATGGCGACTGGACCACCAGGTCCGTCCTCGCAGCCGGCTCGCCCCCAGCCGGTTGTGCCGGCGGCACATTAGGCCGGCTGCCTTGGGCCGCCCCAGTCGGCGAGGCCGGTGCCGCCTCCCTCTCCGGGACGACGACGTCGTCCTCCCTCTCCAACCCCGGCAGGTCGCCGCCGGCTTCCTTCGGCGGGGGCTCCGGGACCTCGGGCACCGCGACACGCAGAGGGGTGACAAGCAAGGCCCCCTCCGCTGTCGCCGCGGCCGCAGCCTCTGCTTGGGCCTTGGCCGCCGCATCGGCACGCGCCTTCGCCGACTCCTCCTCCTCCTGTGCCGCCTTGGCTGCAGCCGCCCTCAGCTCCTCCGCCTCCCGCTCCTCCCGCGCCTCCCGCGCATTTCGCTCCGTCGCCACCTGAAGCTCGGCGCGGGGGTCCACACGGCGGGTGCTCCTGGATCCTCCCGGCGATCCAACCACGGAGGCGGGAGCAACCCGCTCAAGAGAAAGCGGAGCCCTGATTTTTCAGAAAGGGCAAGGATTCAGAAATCTACAAAGAAAAGAAGAAAGAATATGCCGAAGAATATGCAATTACGCCGACACCGTCTGCGGCTGCTTCACCGCCTTGCGGAAGCGGGCCGCCTTCGCGGCCGCCTCATCCCGCCTTGTCACCGCCGTCCCGCCCTTGGGCTTCTTCGGCCGACTGCCGAACAAGCCCGACACGGCCCGGCGCTTTTGCCCGCCGCCCCGAGCAGACAGCGCGGCTGAGGAACCCGCGCCATGGCCGGACGCCGGCTGGTGGCGCGGGACGATCTCCGCCTCGTCGTCATTCGGCCAGTCGTCGAAGCTGACTCCAAGCCCGGAGCCGCCTGCTTCGCCGCTGGCTACGCCGCCGCCCGCCTCGGTGTTTTCGTCCATGGCGGCCGCCCCCAAGTCGTGGTCCTCCAGGTCATGCTCCGCCCGGTCGGGAAGAAATCGGCGCTCCGCCCCCGACTCGGCTGCAGGATTCAATCCTACAACTTTCGGATTTCCGCATACTAATATCTCTACAACCCTAGCGTCACCGAACCTTGAGTGTGTAAACCCTACGGGTTCGGGAGACATGCAGACATGACCGAGACGACTCTCCGGTCAATAACCAACAGCGGGATCTGGATACCCATGTTGGCTCCCACATGTTCCACGATGATCTCATCGGATGAACCACGATGTCGAGGATTCAATCAATCCCGTATACAATTCCCTTTGTCAATCGGTACGTTACTTGCCCGAGATTCGATCGTCGGTATCCCAATACCTTGTTCAATCTCGTTACCGGCAAGTCACTTTACTCGTACCGTAATGCATGATCCCATGACCAAACACTTGGTCACATTGATCTCATTATGATGATGCAGTACCGAGTGGGCCCAGAGATACCTCTCCGTCATACGGAGTGACAAATCCCAGTCTCGATTCGTGTCAACCCAACAGACACTTTTAGAGATACCTGTAGTGCACCTTTATAGCCACCCAGTTACGTTGTGACATTTGGTACACCCAAAGCATTCCTACGGTATCCGGGAGTTGCACAATCTCATGGTCTAAGGAAATGATACTTGACATTAGAAAAGCTCTAGAAAACGAACTACCCGATCTTGTGCTATGCTTAGTATTGGGTCTTGTCCATCACATCATTCTCCTAATGATGTGATCCCGTTATCAATGACATCCAATGTCCATGGTCAGGAAACCATAACCATCTATTGATCAACGAGCTAGTCAACTAGAGGCTTACTAGGGACATGTTGTGGTCTATGTATTCACACATGTATTACGGTTTCCAGTTAATACAATTATAGCATGAACAACAGACAATTATCATGAACAAGGAAATACAATAATAACCATTTTATTATTGCCTCTAGGGCATATTTCCAACAGTCTCCCACTTGCACTACAGTCAATAATCTAGTTCACAGCACCATGTGATTAACACTCAAAGTTCACTAGAGTCAATAATCTAGTCCACATCACCATGTGATTAACACTCAATGAGTTCTAGGGTTTGATCATGTTATGCTTACGAGAGAGGTTTTAGTCAACGGGTCTGCAACATTCAGATCCGTGTGTGCTTTACAAATCTCTATGTCATCTTGTAGATGTAGCTACCACGCGCTACTTGGAGCTATTCCAAATAACTGCTCTACTATACGAATCCAGTTTACTACTCAGAGTCATCCGGATTAGTGTCAAAGTTTGCATCGACGTAACCCTTTACGACGAACTGTTTTACCACCTCCATAATCGAGAAAATTCCTTAGTCCACTAGATACTAAGGATAAGTTCGACCGCTGTCATGTGATCCATTCCCGGATCACTATTGTACCCCTTGACTAACTCATGGCAAGGCACACTTCAGGTGCGGTACACAACATAGCATACTGTAGAGCCTACGTCTAAAGCATAGGGGACGACCTTCGTCCTTTCTCTCTCTTCTGCCGTGGTCAGGTCTTGAGTCTTACTCAATACTCACACCTAGTAACACAGCCAAGAACTCCTTCTTTGCTGATCTATTTCGAACTCCTTCAAAATCTTGTGACGGTATGTATTCATTTGAAAGTACTATTAAGCGTTTTTGATCTATCCTTATAGATCTTGATGCTCAATGTTCAAGTAGATTAACCCAGGTTTTCCATTAAAAAACACTTTTCAAATAACCCTGGATGCTTTCTAGAAATTCTACATCATTTCTGATCAACAATATGTTAACAACATATACTCATCAAAAATTCGATAGTGCTCTCACTCACTTCTTTGGAAATACAAGTTTCTCATGAACCTTGTATAAACCCAAAATCTTTGATCATCTCATCAAAGCGTTCATTCCAACTCCGAGATGCTTACCCCAATCCTTAGAGGGATTGCTGGAGCTTTGCATACTTGTTAGCATCTTTCAGGATTGACAAAACCTTCTGGTTGTATCACATACAACCTTTCCTCAAGAAAATCGTCGAGGAAACAATGTTTTGACATCCTATCTGCAAGATTACATAAATAATGCAGTAACTGCTAATATAATTCTAACAGACTCTTAGCGTCGCTACGAGTGAGAAAGTCTCATCGCAGTCAACTCCTTGAACTTGCCGGAAAACATCTTAACCACAAGTCGAGCTTTCTTAATGGTGACACTTACCATCATTGTCTGTCTTCCCTTTAAAATCCATCTGTACCCAACAGCCTTACGACCATCAAGTAGTTCTTTCAAAGTCTATACTTTGTTTTCATACATGGATCCTCTCGGATTTTATGGGCTCAAGCCATTCGTCGGAATCCGGGCCCACCATCGCTTCTCCATAGCTCGTAGGTTCATTGTTGTCTAGCAACATGACTTCCAAGACAGGATTACGTACCACTCTGAAGTAGTACGCATCCTTGTCGTCCTATGAGGTTTGTTAGTGACTTGATCTGAAGTTTCATGATCACTATCATAAGCTTCCACTTCAATTGGTGTAGGTGCCACAGGAACAACTTCCTGTGCCCTGCTACACATTAGTTGAAGTGATGGTTCAATGACCTCATCAAGTCTCCACCATCCTCCCACTCAATTCTTTCGAGAGAAACTTTTCCTCGAGAAAGGACCCGTTTCTAGAAACAATCACTTTTGCTTCCAGATCTGAAATAGGAGGTATACCCAACTGTTTTGGGTATTCTATGAAGATGCATTCATCCGCTTTGGGTTCGAGCTTATCAGCCTGAAACTTTTTCACATAAGCGTCGCAGCCCCAAACTTTTAAGAAACGACAGCTTAGGTTTCTCTAAACCATAGTTCATACGGTGTCGTCTCAACGGAATTGCGTGGTGCCCTATTTAAAGTGAATGCGGTTGTCTCTAATGCCTAACCCATAAACGATAGTTGTAATTCGATAAGAGACATCATGGTATGCACCATATCCAATAGGGTGCAGTTATGATGTTCGGACACACCATCACAATATGGTGTTCCAGGCGGTATTAGTCGTGAAACAATTTCCACAATTTCTTAATTGTGTGCCAAACTCGTAACTCAGATATTCATCTCTATGATCATATCACAGACATTTTATCCTCTTGCCACGACGATCTTCAACTTCACTCTGAAATTACTTGAACCTTTCAATAATTCAGACTTGTGTTTCGTCAAGTAAATATTCTCAGCATCTACTCAAATCATCTGTGAAGTAAGAACATAACGATATCCACTGCGTGCCTCAGCACTCATTGGACTGCACACATCAAATGTATTACTTCCAACAAGTTGCTATCTTGTTCCATCTTACTGAAAACGAGGCCTTTCAGTCATCTTGCCCATGTGGTATGATTTGCATGTCTCAAGTGATTCAAAATCAAGTGAGTCCAAATGATCCATCTGTATGGACTTTCTTCATGCATATATACTAATAGACATGGTTCGCATGTCTCAATCTTTTCAAAAACGAGTGAGTCCAAAGATCCATCAACATGGAGCTTCTTCATGCGTTTTACACCAATATGACTCAAGTGGAAGTGCCACAAGTATGTGGTACTATCATTACTATATCTTTTGGCATGAACACGTGTATCACTACGATCGAGATTCAATAAACCATTCATTTTAGGTGCAAGACCATTGAAGGTATTATTCAAATAGACAGAGTAACCATTATTCTCCTTTAATGAATAACCGTATTGTGGTAAACATAATCCAATCATGTCTATGCTCAACGCAAACACCAAATAACAATTATTCAGGTTTAACCCCAATCTCGATGGTAGAGGGAGCATGCGATGCTTGATCACATCAACCTTGGAAACACTTTCAACACATATCGTCATCTCACCTTTAGCTAGTCTCCGTTTATTCTGCAGCTTTTGTTTCGAGTTACTAACACTTAGCAACCGAACCGGTATCTAATACCCTGGTGCTACTAGGAGTACTAGTAAAGTACAAATTAATATAATGTATATCCAATATACTTCTGTCGACCTTGCCAGCCTTCTCATCTATGAAGTATCTAGGGTAATTCTGCTTCAATGACCGTTCCCCTCATTTCAGAAGCACTTAGTCTCGGGTTTGGGTTCAACCTTGGGTTTCTTCACTAGAGTAGCAACTGATTTGCCGTTTCATGAAGTATCCCTTCTTGCCCTAGCCCTTCTAGAAACTAGTGGTTTTACTAACCATCAACAATTGATGCTCCTACTTGATTTCTACTTTCGCGGTGTCAAACATCGAGAGTTGCTCAAGGATCATCATGTCTATCCCTCATATGTTATAGTTCATCACGAAGCTCTAATAGCTTGGTGGCAGTGACTATGGAGAACCATCACTATCTCATCTGGAAGATTAACTCCCACTCGATTCAAGTGATTGTAGTACTCAGACAATCTGAGCACATGCACAACAATTGAGCTTTTCTCCCTTAGTTTGCAGGCTTAAGAAACTTGTCAGAGGTCTCATACCTCTTAACGTGGGCACTAGTCTGAAATCCCAATTTCAGTCTTTGGAACATCTCATATGTTCTGCGACGTTTCGAAACCGTCTTTGGTGCCACAATTTTAAACTGTTAGCATCACACACTGAACTATCACGTAGTCATCAAAACGTGTATGTCAGATGTTTCGCAACATCTACAGACGACGCTCGAGGTTCAGCGCACCGAGCGGTGCATTAAGGACATAAGCCTTCTGTGCAGCAATGAGGACAATCCTCAGTTTACGGACCCAGTCCACATAATTGCTACTATCAACTTTCAACTAAATTTTCTCTAGAAACATATCTTAGTAGAACTAAAGCGTAAGCTACGACATTATTTGCAAAGACCTTTTGACTATGTTCATGATAATTAAGTTCATCTGATTATTTAATGAACTCCCACTTAGATAGACATCCCTCTAGGCATCTAAGTGATACATGATCCGAATCTACTAGGCCGTGTCCGATCATCACGTGAGACGGACTAGTCATCATCGGTGAACATCTCCATGTTGATCGTATCTACTATACGACTCATGTTCGACCTTTCGGTCTCTTGTGTTCCGAGGCCATGTCTGTACATGCTAGGCTCATCAAGTCAACCTAAGTGTTTTGCTTGTGTTCCGAGGCCATGTCTGTACATGCTAGGCTCGTCAACACCCATTGTATGCGAACGTTAGAATCTATCACACCCGATCATCACGTGGTGCTTCGAAACAAACGAACCTTCGCAACGGTGCACAGTTAGGGGGAACACATCTCTTGAAATTTTGGTGAGGGATCATCTTATTTATGCTACCGTCATTCTAAGCAAATAACATCTAAACATGATGAACATCATATGCAAATCATAAAGTGACATGATATGGCCAATATCATCTTGCGCCTTTGATCTCCATCTTCGAGGCACGGCATGATCACCTTCGTCACCGGCATGACACCATGATCTCCATCATCGTGTCTTCATGAAGTTGTCTCGCCAACTATTACTTCTACTACTATGGCTAACGGTTAGCAATAAAGTAAAGTAATTACATGGCGTTTTCATTGACACGCAGGTCATACAATAAATTAAGACAACTCCTATGGCTCCTGCCGGTTGTTATACTCATCGACATGCAAGTCGTGATTCCTATTACAAGAACATGATCAATCTCATACATCACATATATAATTCATCACATCCTTTTGTCCATATCACATCACATAGCATACCCTGCAAAAACAAGTTAGACGTCCTCTAATTGTTGTTGCATGTTTTACGTGGCTGCTATGGGTTTCTAGCAAGAACGTTTCTTACCTACGCAAAAGCCACAACGGTGATATGCCAATTGCTATTTACCCTTCATAAGGCCCCTCTTCATCGAATCCGATCCGACTAAAGTGTGAGAGACAGACACCCGCTAGCCACCTTATGCATCAAGTGCATGTCAGTCGGTGGAACCTGTCTCACGTAAGAGTACGTGTAAGGTCGGTCCGGGCCGCTTCATCCCACAATGCCGCCGAATCAAGATAAGACTAGTAACGGCAAGCAAATTGAACAAATCATCGCCCACAACTACTTTGTGTTCTACTCGTGCATAGAATCTACGCATAGACCTGGCTCATGATGCCACTGTTGGGGAACGTAGCAATAATTCAAATTTTTCTACGCATCACCAAGAACAATCTATGGAGTCTTCTAGCAACGAGAGGGAAAAGAGTGCATCTGCATACCCTTGTAGATCGCGAGCGGAAGCGTTCAAGTGAACGGGGTTGATGGAGTCATACTCGTCGTGATCCAAATCACCGATGACCGAGCGCCGAACGGACGGCACCTCCGCGTTCAACACACGTACGGTTGGGAAGATGTCTCCTCCTTCTTGATCCAGCAAGGGGGAAGGAGAGGTTGATGGAGATCCAACAGCACGACGGCGTGGTGGTGGAAGTAGCGGGATTCCAACAGGGCTTCGCCAAGCGCTGCGGGAGAAGGGAGATGTGTCACGGGAGGGAGAGGGAGGCACCAGGGCTCGGGGTGCTGCTCCCATGCGCCTCCCCACTATATATAGGGGTGGAGGGGGCTGGTTTCTTGCCCTCCAAGTCCATTGGGGCGTTGGCCAAGGTGGGGGAAAGAAATCCCATCATTTCCCTTCCCCACCGATTGTTATCCCCCTTTTCTAGGGATCTTGATCTTATCCCTTCGGGATATGATCTTATTCCTTCTAAGGTGGGATCTTGGTGCGCCTTGACCAGGGGTGTGGGGCCTTGCCCCCACTACCCACGTTCATGTGGGTCCCCCCATGCAGGTGGGCCCCACTTCGGAACCTTCTAGAACCTTCCCGGTACAATACCGAAAAATCCCGAACATTTTCCGGTGGCCAAAATAGGACTTCCCATATATAAATCTTTACCTCCGGACCATTCCGGAACTCCTCGTGACGTCCGGGATCTCATCCGGGACTCCGAACGACTTTCGGATTTCCGCATACTAATATCTCTACAACCCTAGCGTCACTGAACCTTAAGTGTGCAGAACCTACGGGTTCGGGAGACATGCAGACATGACCGAGACGACTCTCCGGTCAATAACCAACAGCGGGATCTGGATACCCATGTTGGCTCCCACATGTTCCACAATGATCTCATCGGATGAACCACGATGTCGAGGATTCAATCAATCCCGTATACAATTCCCTTTGTCAATCGGTACATTACTTGCCCGAGATTCGATCGTCGGTATCCCAATACCTTGTTCAATCTCTTTACCGGCAAGTCACTTTACTCGTACCGTAATGCATGATCCTGTGACCAAACACTGGGTCACATTGAGCTCATTATGATGATGCATTACCGAGTGGGCCCAGAGATACCTCTCCGTCATACGGAGTGACAAATCCCAGTCTCGATTCGTGCCAACCCAACAGACACTTTCAGAGATACCTGTAGTGCACCTTTATAGCCACCCAGTTACGTTGTGACGTTTGGCACACCCAAAGCATTCCTACGGTATCCGGGAGTTGCACAATCTCATGGTCTAAGGAAATGATACTTGACATTAGAAAAGCTCTGGCAAACGAACTACACGATCTTGTGCTATGCTTAGGATTGGGTCTTGTCCATCACATCATTCTCCTAATGATGTGATCCCGTTATCAATGACATCCAATGTCCATGGTTAGGAAACCATAACCATCTATTGATCAACGAGCTAGTCAACTAGAGGCTTACTAGGGACATGTTGTGGTCTATGTATTCACACATGTATTACGGTTTCCAGTTAATACAATTATAGCATGAACAACAGACAATTATCATGAACAAGGAAATACAATAATAACCATTTTATTATTGCCTCTAGGGCATATTTGCAACACCGAGACCCTGGAGGCACGCCGCCTCGCCCTCATCGCGGAGGGCGAGAAGATAGCCTCCATGAGATGCCTCACCGAGGCCCACCAGCGCGAAGTCGACCGCGCCGCTTTTGTTACGCCACCTCACGGCGGGCCGAGCCGAGCCGGCCTCGTCAAGAAGCGCGGCGCGGCCATCGCCAGCATGCTGGGGGCAGACCGCCCAGTCTACGCCACACCGCTCGAGAATCTGCGAGCCGCTCAGGCGGCCGCAGAAGAGCTGAACAGGCTGGGGGCTGATGAGCTCCCCTACATGACAAGACGTATCCAGCAGCTGATCGATGCGGCCGCAGAACGACATGAAGCGGGCGCCCGCGCTGAGAGTTCTCCCCCACGCCGAGAGCACGCCGCGACATCCCGGTCGCCGACTGCGAGCGGCGCCCGTGCAAGGAAAGACAAGGAGCCGGCTGCTAGCCGCAGCCGGACTCGAATCACCATCATGCGCGACGCAGAAGGCCGCCCTCGAGCAGTGGAGCGCCAAGGCAATCCGCCTCCTCCCCCGCCTCGTGGGGAGAGATATCCCACCCCGCCGCCTGTCACACATCCGACTCTCGGTGGCCGACTAGGCCGCCGCGAAGGAGTCGGCGAGAATGTCGCCCGCCACCGGATCGACCGCCTAGCTCGATCCCTCGCGCTAGAAGAAGAAGATGATGTCGGCCCACCATGCTTTGGCCCCCGCATCCGCGACGAGCCTTTCCCCAAAGGGTTCTCGCTCCCCAGAGACACGCCCAAATACAACGGCTCTGTGAAGCCGGAAGATTGGCTCATCGACTACTCTACCGCCGTCAGCATTGCGAACGGCAACAGGCGCGTAGCCGTGAAGTACGTCCCTCTCATGCTGCAAGGCACGGCACGCACCTGGCTCAACAGCCTCAAGCCCTACAGCGTCAACAGCTGGCTGGACTTCACGGAAGTCTTCGTCCGCAACTTCACCAGCACGTACAAGCGACCTCCCAAGCCTCGCCAGCTCTCCCTATGCGTCCAAGGGCCCAGCGAGTCGACCCGCGACTACCTCACGCGGTGGGCCGAGCTCCGCAACTCCTGCGAGGGGGTGCACGAGGTTCAAGCTATCGAGTACTTCACCGCCGGGTGCCGAGACGGCACCCTCCTCAAGCACGGACACCTCTGCGATGAGCCGGCTACCCTCGACGAACTGCTGGTTATTGCAGACAAGTACGCCACAGCCGACTCCTCGATGAAGACCGAGCTCCGAGTGGACGCCTCTGGGAAGGTGCTCGCTCCGGCTCCTAAGACGCCGGCTGGCGACTCCAATCGGCGCCCCTACCAGAGCGACCACAAGCGCAAGGCCCCTATGCCGCCTTCCACCAGTTGGCAGGTGGCCCCCGTCGAAGACGAGCAGCCGGAAGAACGGCCCGCTCCCAAGAAGAAGGGCGGCAGGCCGGCTTCGCAGCCGGCCTTCTCCTACCAGCAGACTCTCGATGCTACCTGCAAGTTCCACAACGGCGCGAAGCCGTCCAACCACACGACCCAAGAGTGCCACTAGCTCACTCGGATCTCCAAGGGTGAGGGGCTGGTGCCGCCTCCGCCTCCCGGCCCGCCACCTCCAGCCCCCCAGCAGCCGGCTGCCCGACCTGCAGTCGGAGCCATTCAAGATGAGTTCCCTGATGAGCACGCCGCCTACGTCGTCTTCACAAGCCAGGTTGAAGACAAACGCAGCCGGCGCCGACAGCACCAAGAGGTCAACGCAGTCGCCTCCAACAACCCCGAGTTCATGCATTGGTCCGAAAGGCCTATCAACTAGAGTCGGGCCGATCACCCAAAGGTGATGCCGTCCCCTGGCTCCTACGCATTGGTGTTGGATGTCACCCTCGCAACCGAGAGGCGGGCTGCCCGATTCTCCCGCGTTCTGATTGATGGCGGAAGCAGTATCAACATACTGTACCGCGATACCATGGAGAAGTTGAACCTCAAGGCGAAGCAGCTCATGCCAAGCCGGACCGTGTTCCATGGCATCGTACCCGGCCTGTCCTGTTCCCCGATCGGCAAGATCAAAATGGATGTTCTCTTCGGAGACAAGGATCACTTTCGCCGAGAAGCAATCTGGTTCGAGGTAGTGGATCTGGAAAAGCCCTTACCACGCCTTGCTTGGCCGACCTGCTCTGGCCAAGTTCATGGCTGTGCCCCACTACGCCTACCTAAAGATGAAGATGCCGAGCTCGAATGGGATCATCACCGTAGCCGGCGACTACAAGAAGTCCATTGAGTGCGCTGCAGCCAGCAGCCGGCTGGCCAAGTCCCTCGTAGTGGCAGAAGAGAAGAAGATGCTGGAGCGAGTTGTGGCCATGGCCGGCAAGCAGCCGGCCTTGTCCCCCAACCCCAAGGAATATGATGCGCAGGGCTCCTTCCAGCCGGCCAAGGAGACGAAGAAGATACCTCTGGACCTGGAGAACCCGGAGAGGTTTGCAGTCGTTGGTGCAAACCTGGACAGTAAATAGGAAGGCGAGCTCGTCGACTTCCTCCGTGAGAATCGAGACATCTTTGCATGGTCCCCAAAGTACATGCCCGGTGTTCCGAAGGATTTTGCCGAGCACAAGTTACATGTCCGAGCCGACGCGAAGCCGGTCAAGCAGCCTCTCCGCCGACTGTCAGAAGAGAAGAATCGTAGGAGAAGAGATAGCCCGGCTCCTTGCCGCCGGCTTTATTATGGAAGTGTTTTTCCCAGAGTGGCTTGCCAACCCAGTCTTGGTGTTGAAGAAGAACAACAAATGGCATATGTGTATAGACTACACTAGCCTTAACAGGGCCTGCCCCAAAGATCCGTTTGCTCTGCCACGGATTGACCAAGTGATAGACTCCACAGCCGGATGCGAGCTGTTGAGTTTCTTGGATGCCTACTCAGGATATCACCAGATTAACTTGGACCCAGCAGACCGCCTGAAGACCGCCTTCATCACACCATTCGGAGCTTTCTGTTACCTGACTATGACATTCGGCTTGAGGAATGCCGGTGCCACTTTTCAGCGTTGCATGCAGAAATGCCTCCTCAAGCAACTCGGCAGAAATGCCCACGTCTACGTAGACGATATTGTGGTGAAGACAGAAAAGCGCGGCACCCTACTGGAAGACCTCAAAGAAACATTTGCCAACTTGCACCGATTCCAGATCAAGCTCAACCCCGAGAAATGCGTGTTCGGAGTACCAGCCGGCCAGCTTCTAGGCTTTCTGGTCTCCGAACGCGGCATTGAGTGCAACCCTCTGAAGATCAAGGCCATTGAGAGAATGGAGATTCCCACCAAGTTGCGAGATGTACAGAAGTTCACCGGGTGCCTGGCCTCCCTAAACCGCTTTATCACCCGGCTAGGAGAGATGGCTCTCCCCCTGTACCAACTCATGAAGAAATCCACTCATTTCGAGTGGAATGACCAAGCAGACCAAGCCTTCCATGAGTTGAAAAAGATGCTGACCACTCCACCTGTCCTGGCGGCGCCGACTGAGAAGGAGCCCATGCTCCTCTACATTGCCGCAACTAGCCGAGTGGTCAGTACAATCATCGTGGTCCAGCGCCCAGAAGAAGGCCGAGCCCAGCTAGTCCAGAGGCCGGTATATTATCTAAGCGAAGTACTGTCCAGCTCAAAGCAAAACTACCCACACTACTAGAAGATGTGCTATGGAGTGTACTTTGCCGCCAAGAAGCTAAAGCCCTACTTTCAAGAGCATCCCATCACGGTCGTATACACCGCCCCGCTTGCCGAGATCATAGGCAGCCAGGATGCATCCGGCCGGGTGGCTAAATGGGCCATTGCGCTGGCGCCTTACACAATCTTCTACCAGCCCCGCACCGCCATCAAGTCCCAAGCATTGGCCGACTTCCTCGTCGACTAGGCCAAGACCCAGTACCTACCGCCGGCTCCCGACTCTACTCATTGGCGGATGCACTTCGACGGGTCCAAGATGCGCACCGGCTTGGAGCCGGCATCGTCCTCACCTCTCCCAAAGGCGACAAGCTCAGATACACACTGCAAATCCACTTTGCCGCCTCCAACAACGTGGCTGAATATGAGGCGATCATACACGGGCTCCGGCTAGCCAAAGAGCTCGGCATACGCCGGATCCTGTGTTATGGCGACTCGGACTTGGTGGTCCAGCAGTCATCTGGCGACTGGGACGCCAAGGATGCGAACATGGCGAGCTATCGATTCCTCGTCCAGCAGATCAGTGGGTACTTCAAAGGGTGCGAGTTCCTTCATGTGCCACGGGCCGACAACGACCAAGCAGATGCCCTGGCACGGATCGGCTCCACCCGACAGGCTATACCAACCGGTGTCTCTCTCCAGCGCCTCCTCAAACCATCTATCAAGCCATCTCCAGAGTCGGACTCTATCTTTGTACCGCCCGCCCCCAATGTAGCCGGATCCGACTGGAGGAACCCAGCAGGCAGCTCGAGGACTTCGACAAGCGGCACGGGGACTGCCGTAGTCGCACCCGGCTCGGGGACTTCAGAACCCGGCCCGGGGACTGCAGCAGTCGGCCCGGGGACTGCAGCGACACAAGAAGCGGTGGCCGACTCCAACTCTCCACCACCCAACCCACCCACCCGAGTCACAGTGGCCGTACTAATAGTAGAAGAAGTCACAGCTCCATCATGGGCCCAGCCCATCCTCAACTTCCTAGTCAACAGAGAGCTGCCGACTGATGAGATCTCGGCAAGACTAGTGCAACACCGAGCCGGAGCATATGCAATAATAAACAGAGAACTTGTCAAGCGCAGCGTCACTGGAGTCTTTCAGCGCTGCGTCGAGCCAGAGAAAGGTGTAGCAATCCTCAAGGATATCCACCCAGGCGAATGCGGCCACCACGCAGCCTCAAGATCACTTGTGGCCAAAGCTTCCTGCCATGGCTTCTTCTGGCCGACAGCTTTGGAAGATGCAAAAGAGATAGTCAAATGCTACAAAGGATGCCAAGTCTTCAGTTCCAAGCAACACCTGCCGGCTTCTGCACTCAAGACCATCCCCCTCACCTGGCCCTTTGCCGTCTGGGGGCTGGACATGGTGGGCCCATTCAAGACAGCCCGTGGCGGCTTAACACATCTGCTTGTCGCCGTTGACAAATTTACCAAGTGGATCGAAGCGAGGCCGATCAAGAAGCTGAACGGGCCAACTGCCGTGACATTCATTGCCGACATCACTACTTGGTATGGCGTGCCACACAGCATCATCACCGACAACGACACAAACTTTGCCAAGGGAGCACTGGCACGTTTCTGCGCGACACAGGGCATCCGACTGGACTTAGCGTCCGTTGCCCACCCGCAGTCAAACGGCCAGGTCGAGCGAGCAAACGGCCTCATCCTCTCCGGCATCAAGCCCCGACTGGTCGTACCACTGGAGCGATCAGCCGGATGCTGGCTCGAGGAGCTGCCGGCTGTCCTCTAGAGTTTGCGTACTACCCCAAACAAGTCAACCGGCTTCACTCCGTTCTTCCTTGTATATGGTGCCGAGGCTGTCATCCCAGCTGACATCGAGTTCGACTCGCCTCAGGTCACCATGTACACGGAGGCGGAGGCCAAGGAAGCATGGGAAGACGGTGTCGACCTGCTGGAAGAATGCCGGCTATTAGCACTCAGCCGGTCCGCCATCTACTAGCAGGGTTTGCGCCGTTACCACAACCGAAAGGTCAAGCCAAGATCCTTCCAAGAGGGCGACCTTGTGCTCCGGCTGATCCAGCGAACAGCCGGCCAGCACAAGCTCTCGGCCCCATGGGAAGGCCCTTTCGTCGTCAGCAAAGCACTAGGCAACGACTCCTACTACCTGATCGACGCACAAAAGCCAAGAGCACGCAAGAGGGATGATTCCGGCAAGGAGTCGGAACGACCATGGAACGCAAACCTCCTGAGAAGATTTTACAGTTGAAAGCGGTATGTATCATGCTACCATTTTGCATTAAATATGAGACAAACGGGCCCCCCGAGGTGCACTCGGGGACTGCCCTCCTTTATCTATGAATGATGAGTGTCATACTCATGAATGTATTATTACATTTGATTTTCTATCTGGCACCGGGTTCGACTAGTCGGCCCGGGGACTGGCCGCCTTAAGTTATATTAGCAGTTCTACCTGAAGTCAGACAAGTAGTGTGTCGGCACCCGAGCCCTCTCTTGTTGAAAGTCGCATCTCAAAGAACCGACTGTCCGACTGGCAAGAGCCAAAGGCAGAAAGGATGCCCACACGAAAAACGGCTAAGGACTAACGAACTTATATAACGCAAAGACGGCCTCCAACCACACCTACCGGCTGTCAAAACAGCCGGCTGGCCGGCCTCCCAGTCACTTCGCTATAATCCAACAAAGCTAGAGTACTTGCCCTCCCAACTGGCCAAGCACTTCTCCAGCCACATATTGCAGAGCAGCTGTCTGGCTGGGAAGGCGGCAACCAAGGGAGGGCCGCAAAGGAAACAGCCGAAGGATGAAAAGCAAAGAACAAGGGAAAGCCAAGTGCATGAACAATTATATTTACACATAAGGCCCCCAACAGGCCGGTAGTCAATATAGTTCGAATACACCCCCAGTGGGTGGAATTGTGCAAACTTAACAAAATACTGTTCCAAGAGTGCTAAAACAGGAAAGTAGAGCCAGCAGACTAGACTAAGGGTGCAGCAAGGGAGCCGGGCTGGTAGGTGGAGACGGCCCCGCCGGCTAGAGGAGTGGCCGGCTGGCGGGTCTCGGCTTGATCATCGCCGGCTACAGGCGATGCACCCGCGCGTGCCTTGTTGCTGGAGGCACGGTCAAGCTGAGGCTGACCGGCCGCTCCACCATCTGGCGCGGCGTCTTCACCCTCCTCCTCCTCCTCCTCCTCACCCTCGTCGCTGGAGTCAATCTCCTCCGCCGAGTCCTCGCCATCTGCCGGGTTCAGCCCGAACCACTCCTTCGGCTGGGCAACGCCATTGTCGTCCACCTCAGGAGCGAAGGCGCTGGTGTCGGTGTGGTTGGCAATCGCCGAAGCCCGCTGATGATAGCCGGCTGCGTCGGCTCCAGCTCCATGTCGCCCTCCTACCGCCAGGTGGCCAGCTGGTCCAGACTCAGCTCGGGATACCAGGCCTTGACGAATTCCAGCGCCCGCCTGGCGCCAGACCGAGCCGCAGAAGCCTTCCAGGCCTCGAAGCGGCCGACCGCCACCTCCAGCCAGTCGGCAGTCTGACTGGGGGTGCGGGGAATCACCTCACCAGGCCAGAGGGCGGCCAACACCTGCGCCCCAACACGCTGAAGCCGGCGAAGCATGCGGTGAGCCGGCTGGAGGCGGGCTTGAATCGCCAAGAGCTGCTCCTCCAGCGACCGGCGAGCGTTCGGCGCGATCTCGGCGCCAGCCTGCCTTCGTGCCTCGCGGTGGGCCTCAACGACCTGGTTGGCGGCAGTAGAATAGCCAAGGAAGTACTCTGCGCAAGAAAGAAAGATAAAGAAGAGAAAAACACCAAGTAAGAAAATGAGCCAAACGGCAAGCGACAAGCGGCAAGCAAGGACGAAGAAAAGGGGGGCCTACCGTCAACCAAGTCTTCGATCTGGCCATAGCCGTTGATCAGCGACTGCCTCGCTTCGGCCCAGCTTACCGCCTCTGTCTCATATTCAGCTCGGAGGGTGGCCTCGCTGTCCTGCACCGCCTTCAGGGCCGCCTTGTGGCTCTTCTCCTGGTCAGCCAGCCTCTTGGCCAGGCGGTCACGCTCCTGGGCCAAGGCCTCAAATTCGGCCTCCTTAACACGGAGGGCGGCCTGGGCCCCGCCTAGCTGCTCCCTCAAGACTGGCTTTGGCCGCTGCAGGGATGGCAGAAAAGAAAGAAGCAATAAGGAAGAAGTCGTCAAGGAAGATCCGACCCGACTGCTTAGCAGTCGGCCCGAATCTCGGGGACTACACCCAGTGGGTGCGCTGACGCGCCCCCACGTGAGGTAAAAGACGAAGCACTTACCCCGGCTCTCAGATAGGTCAGCATTCTTCTGGGTCAGCTCCCGAGCCTGGGAGTTGAAGGCAGCCGCGCGGAGGTTGTGGTAGTCCTGCAAGACAGGTAGAGGAGCAAATGAGAACAAGATAGCAAAAAGCCCGTTAAGCAGTTCCAAGCCGCCTGCTTAGCAGCTGACTCGGAACTCGGGGACTACACCCAGTGGGTGCGCTGACGCGCCCCCACGGAAGAAACCAAGATCAGAAAAGCAAAATAGGAAGACTAACCTGAATGGCCGCCCGCGTCGCAAGGAACTCGTCATTGTATTTCCTCAGCGCCGCAGCCTGGGACTGAAGCCGGTTCCAGACGTCCTGCGCTGCCACGTTCACCACAGCCGTCCCTCCACCCGGCGTCCACCCCGAGCTGGCGCTGGCCGCCTCCACGTCCTGGGCCGACGAGCCGGAGCCCGCGGCCTTCTGCGGGTCCGATGCGGCCTTCCCCGCGCGCTGGCGCGATGGCGACTGGACCACCAGGTCCGTCCTCACGGCCGGCTCGCCCCCGGCCGATTGCGCAAGCGGCACGTTAGGCCGGCTGCCTTGAGCAGCCCCAGTCGGCAGGGCCGGTGCCGCCTCCCTCTCCGAGACGACGATGTCGTCCTCCCTCTCCAACCCCAGCTGGTCGCCGCCGGCTTCCCCCGACGGGGGCTCCGGGACCTCGGGCGCCGCGACACGCAGAGGGGTGATGAGCAAGGCCCCCTCCGTTGTTGCCGCGGCCGCAGCCTCCGCTTGGGCCTTAGCCGCCGCATCGGCACGCGCCTTCGCCGCCTCCTCCTCCTCCTGTGCCGCCATGGCGGCAGCCGCCCTCAACTCCTCCGCCTCCTGCTCCTCCCGTGCCTCCCACGCGTTTCGCTCCGTCGCCGCCTGAAGCCGGCGCGGGGGTCCACGCGGCGGGTGCTCCCAGATCCTCTCGGCGATCCAACGACGGAGGCGGCAGCAACCCGCTCAAGCGAAAGCGGAGCCCTGATTTTTATGAAAGGACAAGGATTCAGAAATCACCAAGAAAAGAAGAAAGAATGTACAAAGGAATATACACTTACGCCGACACCGTCTGCGGTTGCTTCACCACCTTGCGGAAGCGGGCCGCCTTCGCGGCCGCCTCATCCCGCCTGGTCGCCGCCGCCCCGCCCTTGGGCTTCTTCGGCCGACTGCCGAACAAGCCCGACGCGGCACGGCGCTTCTGCCCGCCGCCCCGAGCAGGCGGCGCGGCGGAGGAACCCGCGCCGTGGCCGGACGCCGGCTGGCGGCGTGGGACGATTTCTGCCTCGTCGTCATCCGGCCAGTCGTCGAATCTGGCTCCAAGCTCGGAGCCGCCTGCCTCGCCGCCGGCTTCGCCACCACCCGCCTCGGTGTTTTCATCCATGGCGGCCGCCCCCAAGTCGTGGTCCTCCAGGTCATGCTCCGCTCGGTCGGGGAGGAATCGGCGCTCCGCCTCCGACGCGGCTGCAGGTCGAAGGAGAGGGCTCTGCCGAGACGTGCCCTCTGGTCAGAGTCGGCCAAAAGGAACTCTGCGACAAAACTAAGAGAAGAAAGGGAAAAGAGAACATACCGTGGGCGGGGGAGGTGCACGGGAATATGGCTCCTTGCCAAACCGCCACTCTGCGGAGAGCTTGCAGTTCGCAAGATAATTCACCATATGGGCCACCTCGTCGTGCGGCATGTCCTTGGTGCACATCCGAGTCGGATCGAGTTGGCCGCTCATCTGACAGATCAGGTGAGGGCGGCTCTGAAGCGGGAGCACCCGGCGCGCGACGAAGGCGGCCAGCAAGTCGGACCCAGTCAGGCCCTCGGACTGGATCATCACCCGCAGTCGGGCGACGGCCGCTGCTCCAGCCTGCGATAGCGTCACGGCCCGAGAGGACCACTGGGGCCGCCTCCCAGCCGGCGGGCTAGCTATGTAAGCCGGCAAGTTGACGTAGTCGCCTTGTGGGGCGACGTTCTTCACATAGAAATATGACTTCTACCAGAGCTTCACCGACTGGATTAGCGTAATGACGGGGAAGGGATTGGCGGCCGCCGGACTCCGCATCGCGATGAAGGCACCGCTCTGGGCCGGCACGCCCTGCATGCGGGTGCCCAGCTTAGATTGGACGAACTCCCCCCAGAGCTCGAGGGTGGGGAGAACGCCAAGGAAGCCTTCACACAAGGTGACGAAGGCGGATAGCAGCACCACCGTGTTCGGAGTGAGGTGGTGCGGCTGAAGTTGATAGAAGTCAAGGAAGGAGCGGAAGAAAGCGCTCGCCGGCAAGCCGATGCCGCGCAGGAAATGCTAGCGGAAGACTACCCGCTCGCCTTCCTCCGGCTCCGACGTGATCTTCGCAGGCGCGAGACGGACCAGCACCTGGTCCGCGTCGGGCAACCGCCGCGTCTTGCGGAGGAACTCGATGTGGTCCATGTGGACGTTGGAGCCGTCCCAGTCCCCGCGGTACTGCATGGTGGCGAGAAGCTAGCGAGGAAGAGTGCGGCGGCGGAGAAAGCACGGCCCTGCGGCGGCAAAGCTGCGGGGTGGAGTGAAGAATGGTGGGACGGCGCGGCGGCGAGGCGCTGCTGCAAAGGAAACCAGGAGGAAGAAGATGGCAGAGAGGAGAGGAGCGTGTGAGCGTCTGCCGCTTCCCCTCCTCCCCCTACTTATAGCCTCGTGCGGCGAAGCCGAGGAGGCGAGGCGTGGGGAGGAACGTGGGATTAACTGCACCCACTCCCCCACGACCCGCGATTATTACGCCCTACACAACGTGCGGACAGTTGTGGGCCGCAAAGAATCCGCGCCTGGGCCTAGGCGTAGGAGTGGCGGGCCCTCGGCCTGCGGCGACATCTTGTCGCGCGCGTGGGTTGGCAGGCTCTTTTCAGCCAAGGGACGCCACGTGGTTCACAGGCGGCGAGCGGCCGGCCCACAGCCCGGCACACGCGCCAACAGACTCCCGCCCTCCAACTTTAAAAAAAATTCGCCAAGACGGCGCGCCCAATCGAAGCCGGCTCCCAGCTGCTAACTTGTCAAGATAAAAAGCTGACCGAGCTTCTCGACCTTCTCTCAGCCTCGAAGCCCAACCAGCTTCGGGGACTACTGTCGGAGTAAATGGCCACGGGTAGCCTAACCGACTCCCCCTGGCTCTTCGAAAAATTACAAGGCCATTCAAGTCTTCAAGCAAACAAAGCATAGGGCCGCCTTCCTCCGGCCGAGGGCCGACTCCCAGAAGGCGACCCAGCCTCAGAAACCGCCTCCAAGAAATATACGAGATAGGCGACTCCAGGAAGCGGGCCCCAAGAGCACCGACTCCCAGAAGCCGGCCACGAAGAAAGCCGGCTCCCAGAAGCCGGCCAAGACTGCACCCACCAAGACTGTACCCACATAGCGGCGATAGGATGGGGTGTGGCCATAGTACAGCCCACTACCCCCGAATCCCGGAACAGGCATGGCCACAAGGTGCCGTACGGGCCAACCATCCCCCGTCGGGCGTGGCACTGTAGCCATGTTGGCCTCGATGGCACCCACGACAGGTGCCGGTACGGCCCGTGGGCGGCGGCCCCTTTGCCAGAGAGACATCGAAAGGCGGCCTGGCCTCCTCTGTCACGACCGGTTTTTCAATAAAATATTTATTGAGAGACCAATCCCTTTTACGGACCAGGAAAGAAGAATTCCTTCTCACTGGTAGACATTATCTTGGTCACAGAAGAAAAAATACCAGGAGTACTGAATATAATACAAGGTTGAGCGGGGACTGCTCAACAATTTATTACATGAATGCCGATAAACATAGCGGCGGGTAGGGTGGCGTAACTACTAACTCACGATAACAACGGTGGTGGAAATATCACAGCGGAGTGGGTGATATAACTCCTGAAGACTACAGCTCTTCGAGCGTCGGAGTGAGGCTCGAGGGGACTTATTACGGGTGGCGGAAGCGTATACGATGCAAGTGACCAATATCCGGGATCGCACAGGACTGACTGGGACTCCTCTAGGCTTCGGACGCGCTATCAAACTCTTCATCCAAGAGATCGCCTTCGTCAACATCTGGCCAAATCAACAAGCCAGGTGAGTACTATGAAAGTACTCGCAAGACAGTTCGGACAAAGGATATAACAAATGTAAACATGAAGCATATGAACAGATTAACCAGTGCATTCAGACACAGATAATAAATACTGGGTGGCAAGCGAGGGTCTGAATGACTCCTCGAGAGGAAACTGCAAGAATAGTAATACTGGTGCCAAACGAGGGTCTGAATGACTCCTCGAGAGGAAACTGCAAGAATAGTAAAACTGGTGCCAAACGAGGGTCTGAATGACTCCTCGAGAGGAAACTGCAAGAATAGTAATACTGGTGCCAAACGAGGGTCTGAATGACTCCTCGAGAGGAAACTGCAAGAATAGTAATGCCGCAGTCGGGCGTCAGGGCGACACCACATAAAGGGCTTTTAACAGAAAATAAAAGACATACATGCCACAGTCGGACGTCTGAGCGACATCACATAAAGGGCTTATATTATAACTCAATAATCCAGTAGTTCGAGAACATAAATTATTACAAGTACGAGACAAATATAAGGTTAGTCCATCCACAGGAATAATAATTAAACTGGGTTTACCACTTGAGCTTGTTCACCGGGGATAAATTTCCACGAGGATAGATAAGGATATACTGGTTACTCTACTTGATCATGATGACTTGAAAGGATTTGACTCTGCAGAGTTCGTACTTAACCACAGCCAACGGATTTCAGTAGTCACGGGGACTAGTTCCGTTTACGGTGTTTTGGAAGAAACACGTCTAACCAGTACACACCCATTCAACATTCCGAAGCCAGGGATCACCCTCGGCAACGTTCAAGAAAAACCTTGAGACGGGGAGGCTACAACCTCGCGTAGCATGGGATCAAATTTCTATACGCGCGCTCTAAGGGGGTGCCCCCCCTCTCGGTCCCAACCGGAAACACCCATGCCCCTGACCGGATGACTGGCTTTAATCCAGGGCCATGGAACCCTCATCCCGGCCCCTCTGTTTGGTGTGTACACGGAAAGAGGTTACCAACTTACTAAACCGCATCCTGGCAAAGAAACATGTGGTAGCACGGAAGGGGAAAGAACGATAACGTGACTCCGTCCACGTTAACGTCGGAATTTGTCGGATGACGCAAGGCTGGTATGCTACAACAGTACCATCTTGCTGCCCTTCATGTCACCGCATGATTAGGCCATCCCTCACCAGAGATCATCACAACTTTGGAACATGCGGGTAGTTGCCTCACAAGCAACGGGGAACTCACCGATACTCATATGCCACGCACAAACTTTCACGCAAACATGCAAAACACCTATCATATCAAAGGTTCAAACATGCTTGCCTGGTTCGGAGAAGTCGGAGTCTAGCTCGGCGAAGTTCGTGGCTCTGTCACCTCTTCCGGAACCTACGGCATAACGAAAACGGGCACTAACGTGAAAACCAACGCGTGCATAAAAACTCCTCCAAAAAATTTCCAAATAAATCCCATAAAAAACTAGACAAAATTTTAACTGTCAGAAAAAGAATCACCCAAAAATCACTTTTCATTAAAAAGTTATAAAGGTTTCTATCCAGGGACTCATTTTTAATGAAACAGAAAAGTCCCAGGGGTTTAACTGAGAAAACAGAAAACGCTTCGGAAAGAAACGCGCAAGCTCAAAGGGAAAGCGTATTTTCCCGAAGGCGCCAACAGAAAACGGTTCGAGGGAGAAGAGAATAGAGGTTGACAAGGGGGGTCCACATGTCAGGTTTGAAAAGGCTCGCCGGCGCCCGAAGACTGCGGTGGTCGCCGGCGTCGAACCACGGGACAGAGAGATCGGAGTGTACCAAGAGCTTCAGCGTGTCCTTCCGCGTCGGTGGGTAGTGGACTCGGCCGACGGAGAGCACCACGTCGACGGCGACACTTTCTCCGGCGGACGGCGGCTCGGGTGATGGTGGAGAACTCCGGTGGAGGGCTGCAACTTTGAATTGAAGCGCGGGTCAGAAGAGTGGATGCATAGGGGAGCTACTGGCAAGAAATGGGAGGCAGAGGTGCACGCACGGGAGCGAATCGAGATGGATCCCGTGGCGGGTCGCGGCGGCCGGAGTCGGGGAAGAAAGTTCTCCCGTGGCTCTACCAGTGGCTAGGCGTGCTCTAGGTGGAGTGCAGAGGTGGTGTGGGTTCGAGTTGAAGCTCGGGGCCTCTATTTATAGGCGGATCGAGGGGGTGGCCGTGAACGGAGAATCTCTGGCGAGCAATTACGGTGATGCAGTGGATTGGCAGGAGGTTTGAGTGGCCAGGCAGCATCAATGGGAGTTACTGGTGTCGTTCCCCCGCTAATCCCGGTTGGTCTTGGCGTAACGGCGCCGGTCCACGGTGGGGTGGCCGCACGGGCACGATGGCGGCAGAGAGCGCGCTCCGCGCCCAGTGGTTCAAGACGAGAGTGGCAGCGCGTTCTGGGGAGTGGAAGGCCACGCGGCGACCTCCGGTGGCTTGGGCGGCGCTGGGTGGCGCCGGCAGCGCCGCGCCTCTCTCTGGCGGCCGCAAAGCTACCGCTGGCGTCGGTCACGGGGCGGCGCACCTCTTCCAGCTCGTCGCCGACGTCCGCAAGCGTCCAGGCGCTCGTGCGGTGCAGGGACAAGGGGGAGGGGACGGGGAGCAAGGCGCCAACGCGGTTACTGGCGAGATCGAGGAGATGTTCTGAAGAAAACAACAGTGGGCACTGAACTGTTCTCTGAATTTTCTGAACCTGATATCCACAGTGTCCAGTAGGTGTTCGACGAAATGATTTGGCAAGCAGAAAATTTTTCCTGGTGCTGGGACTTGGTGAGGTGACCTCTCAATGCACCCAGGGGCTGCCTGATTTTACTCAGAATTTTTGGAGAAGGATTTGAATGAATTTCATCAAATTTGACCAATCTGGTCCAAACTCGCAGCAAGTGTAGTTTGAAAAATTTGAACTGAAGACCAGTCGATCTTCATGGATCTTGGTTGAGGGTTCAAAGGACTAGGAAGGGAAAAAGGTTTGGGGGCAAAAATCAAAGCAGAAGGAGTAGTTCCTTTGTAAACCTCCAAGGGTTAGAATAGAGGGCAGAAATTGTTTTGATAAGATTTAAATGGAAAATAAGTATATGGGGAGGTTCAACTTGCTGGATTTGAAGTAGATCATGATCCAAAAATGAGGGAAGGTTTAGGAGAGTGGATTTGCACTAAGGCCATGGCAAGAGAGAATTGTGGAAAGTGGTAAAGGATTATTCCAAAAGCCATAGTGCATTTTCAAAGAGATTTTCAAAAGGCATTTTTCTCAAGTGAAAAGCATTTTGGTTTGAATCCAAATAAAAGCAAGAACCTCTAAGACAAAAAAAACAAGTCTTGGGTGAATCCAAATAGAACTCTTGCCATAAAAAAATTTGAAAGGGAGGGTTCTTTTGAAAAAATTTAAATCACCTCCCTCAAGTCAAATAATGTTTTTTTTTAAATCCAAATAAAATTTTGGGTGTCACAACACCTACCCCCTTAGGAAAAATCTCGTCCTCGAGATTTCAGTTGATCCTCGAATAGATATGGATATTCTGCCTGGAGAAGATCTTCCCTTTCCCACGTAGCTTCATCCTCAGTGTGGTTGCTCCACTGAACTCTGAAAAACTTTGTCGTTTTCTGACGGGTCCTCCGTTCAGACACTTCTAGTATCTTGACTGGCTGCTCTCTGTAGGTGAGATCTGGTTGCACATCAATGATCTCGTGAGGCACATGCTTCTCCGGGTTACTCACACATTTTCTCAATTGGGAGACGTGGAATACGTCATGGACGTCTGACAGCTCCTTGGGTAAGTCTAGTTTGTAGGCCACTGTGCCCCTTCGTGCGTCTACACAAAATGGTCCGATAAATCTCGGGGCTAGCTTTCCCTTAATTTTGAACCGTTGCAGGCCCCTCATAAGAGACACTCGTAGGTATACGGAATCACCGGGTTCAAAGCTGACCTCACGATGTTTTTGATCGTAGTAGCTCTTTTGTCGGCTCTACGCTGTCTTCAGTCTGTCCCTGATCTGCTTAACTTTCTCCTCGGCCTCTTTAAGCATGTCTGGGCCGAAGATACGGCTGTCACCTGTTTTTGACCAATTCAGTGGGGTACGGCACCTCCGTCCGTACAATGCTTCAAAGGGTGCCATTTGTAAGCTGGCTTGGTAACTGTTGTTGTAAGCAAACTCGGCATACGGTAAACTCTCTTCCCAACTGGATCCATAGGTGAGCACACAGGCTCTCAGCATATCCTCCAGGATTTGGTTTACACGTTCCGTTTGTCCATCAGTCTGAGGGTGGTACGCTGTACTGAAAGCTAGTTGCGTGCCCAGAGCTTGTTGCAGGTGATCCCAAAATTTGGAGACAAACTGTGTGCCTCGGTCGGATATTATAGTCTTTGGGACTCCATGCAAACAAACTATACGGGAGAGATAAAGTTTGGCCAGTCTTTGTGTGGAGTAGGTAGTCTTCACGGGAATGAAATGAGCAACCTTGGTTAGTCGGTCTGTGATGACCCATATGGCGTCATTTCCGCGTTGTGATCGAGGTAATCCGACAATGAAGTCCATTCCTATTTCATCCCATTTCCACTCCGGTATCCTGTTTGGCTGGAGTAGCCCTGCTGGCTTTTGATGCTCGGCCTTGATGCGCTGACATGAATCGCAACAAGCAATAAATGTGGCTATATCTCTTTTCATACCGTGCCACCAAAATCTTTCCTGAATGTCCTTGTACATTTTGGTTCCTCCAGGGTGGATCGAATATGGGGCGGTGTGGCTTTCGGTTAAGATTTGTTGCTTGAGTTCCTCAATGTTAGGTACACAAAGTCTGTCTCCGTACCATAATATTCCTTCACTGTCTGTGATGAACTCAGAAGCCTTACCAAGGTTCATTTTCTTCTTTATTCCTTCGATGCTGGGATGTCCCTATTGAGCCTTCTTAACTTGTTCCACTAGGGTGGGTTGTATCTCCAGATTTGTTATGGTGCCCTCAGAGACTAACACCATGTTGAGCCTAGCGAACTCTTGCTGAAACTCAGGCCTCAAGTTTTGCGGACCGTCGCTGTCCGGGCTGGGGTTTCGACTAAGGGCATCAGCCACTACATTTGCTTTCCCTGGATGGTAGTGAATACCGACATCATAGTCCTTGACCAATTCCAACCAGCGTCGTTGGCGTAAGTTTAGCTCCGGTTGAGTGAAAATATACTTAAGGCTCTTATGGTCCGTATATATTTCACAGCGATTTCCCAACAGAAAGTGCCTCCACTCCTTGAGTGCGTGTATGACTGCTGCTAGCTCCAAGTCATGTGTTGGGTAATTTTCCTCATGTTTTCGCAGCTGCCTGGAGGCATACGCGATAACTTTGCCATCCTGCATTAGTACACATCCGAGGCCTTTTCGGGACGCGTCACAATATACTTCAAAACTCTTGTGTATGTCTGGCACAGTTAAGACCGGTGCGGTTGTCAGCTTCTTCTTGAGTTCTTGGAAGCTTTTCTCGCATGCTTCCGTCCATACAAATTTCTTATCCTTCTTGAGCAACTGTGTTATTGGTTTTGCCACAGTGGAGAATCCTTCAATAAATCTTCTGTAATATCCGGCCATTCCCAGGAAACTCCGCACATCTGTAACGTTGGCGGGTGGCTTCCAGTCAAGTATGGCTTTGACTTTTTCTGGGTCTACGGCCACGCCTTCTTGGTTCAATATATGGCCTAGGAAACCAACTTGCCTTAGCCAAAATTCGCACTTGCTAAATTTGGCGTATAACTGATGTTTCCTTAATTCTCCCAAAACAATTCTGAGATGCTCAGCATGCTCTTCTGGTGTCCTTGAGTAAACCAGAATATCGTCAATGAATACCACAACAAATTTGTCCATGAATTTCACGAACACTTTGTTAATGAGGTGGACGAAATATGCGGGAGCGTTTGTTAGACCAAAAGGCATCACTATGAACTCATATAATCCGTATCTGGAAGTAAATGCTGTCTTGGGGATATCTTCTGTCCGTACTTTCAATTGGTGATATCCCGATCTCAAATCAATCTTTGAGAACACCTTGGCTTGTGCGAGCTGGTCAAACAAATCATTTATCCGTGGCATCGGATATTTGTTTTTGATGGTGACCATATTGAGAGCTCGATAGTCTATACACAGTCTCAGTGTCCCATCCTTTTTCTTGGCGAACAACACTGGCGAACCCCATGCTGAGCAGCTGGCTCGAATAAATCCTTTGTCCAATAATTCCTTTATCTGCTTCTTCAACTCCACCAATTCTGAGGGTGCCATTCTATAAGGCTTCTTACAGATGGGAGCATGCCAGGTGCTAGTTCGATGCTGAACTCTATCTCTCGGTCTGGTGGCATGCCTGGTAGTTCTTCAGGAAACTCGCATACCACTGGAACTTTTCTCAGTTCTGCAATGTCCACTTTGTTCAGCTTTGGTTGCCATGTCCGTGGCCTTTCTTGAGCGGTAACCTTTATTGTCTTGCCGTGATGGTGAGTGAGAATCACGGTCCGATTGAAACAGTCAATGAATCCTTTGTTGGTGGTTAACCAGTCCATCCCTAAAATGACATCCAGTCCTTTATTCTCCAACACGATGAGATTTGCTTGGAACTGTAGTCCTTCGAACTCAATGACCACTCCTTGGCAATAACTCTGCGTGATTTCCTTATTTCCGGGGGACTTGATGATCATAGATTTTTCCAAGGGGAGTATCGGAAAACCATGTTACAAAATAAAGCTGTTCGAAACGAACGAATGGGAAGCTCCAGAATCAAACAAAACCGTGGCAGGTACTGTGTTGACAGGGAACGTACTGAGCACGATGTCTGGGGCATTCTGCGCTTCTTCCCTGGTCACATGGTTCAGGTGACCCTTTCTGTGGTTGTTGTTGGGATTGAAATTGTTGCGCTTGGGGGCTGGATTGTTCCCACCATTGTTTGGCTTGGGGGCCACGTTCCTTGGCTTTGGGCATTGTTTAGCATAGTGCCCTTCTTCCCCACAAGCATAGCATGTGACCCCTAGATGGTACGTGAACTCTTTGTCCCTGGCATGAAACTGTCTGACGGGCCTTGGATCGGTAGTCGTGGATCTCCTTGCTTCTGTCCTTGGAACCACAGTCTTGCTTCGGTTGTTGCGAGCAAGAATCATCTTGTCCCTCTTTCGCTTACGGATATCTTCCAGACTACGGCGCTCATTCTCCAAGGTAATGGCCTTGTCAACCAGAGTTTTAAAATCCGGAAAGGTGTGTACAATCAGTTGGCATCTTAGTGCTGGTGCCAGGCCGTCCAGGAATTTTTCCATCTTCTTGTTTTCTGTCATGTGCTCGTCGTAGGCATAACGAGATAACTGGGTAAACTGACCATTGTATTATTTCACTGACATGCCTCGCTGCTTCAGGTCATCAAATTCTCTCTTCTTGATTTTTATGATGCTCCTGGGGATGTGTGCCCCACGGAAGCCTTCCTTGAATTCCTCCCAGGTGATGTTGTGTTCACTGGGATGCATGTGTAGGAAGTTTTCCCACCATGCTGCAGCTGCTCCAGTAAGGTAGTGTGGTGCATAAAGCACCTTCTCATGATCTGAACACTGAGCAATAATCAGTTTCCTTTCAATGTCACGGAGCCAATCATCGGCTTCTAGCGGCCTATCGGTGTGAGCAAACGTTGAAGGGCGAGTCTTCTGTAACTCAGAACAACTTGGAATGAGGCTGATAGGGTTCACGGTGGTTTCCCATATTGATGATGTGTCTCATCATCTCTTGGTGCTGTTGCTGGCTTTGTTCGTAGAGTCGGCATACTTGAGACAGGGCTGCTTCGCTGTCCTGTTGACTGGACTGACCCTGAGTGAAATTGTTGCTAGTCTGTGTCCCATAAACCTCTTCTGGCTGATTGGGCATGGAGCGAGTCCACGGGCGAGACATTTTTCCAGTCTGGGGGTATTATTTAGCAAAAACTCATAAGAAGAACTGTGTGGCAGATGGAAAATCTTGCAAGGGCAACAATTTAAAAGACCTCAAGGTTTTCAAGAAAACATAAACGATTTTGCATGGAGAAAAGACTGCTTAACACAAATCTTACACGCGAAATACAAACACATGATACAGCACTCAGGATGTGCGTACACAATCCTGACATGTTATTTAGACTAGCGTACTCCTCCGGAAATCAGCGAACACACTAATACAAACTAGCGTACAGAGAAAACACATCATACAAGAAGACATAACGCACGGCTACTCGGCGCTCTCAGTCGGAGATGGTGACGATGTCCTTTCCCTTGTCGAGGGCAAGACTCAGCGGTCCAGGAGAATCAACCTCCACCTCCTCTCTAGCTGGCTCCTAGCGCGTAGCACTGCGCTGCGGTGATGGTGCGGGAGCGACGGGTGGCAGAGCGGGTGCGGCAGGCGGTCTAGCTCTGACTGGAATAGGAGCGATGACTCGGTCGAACTCCTCAGTTGTAGGCAGACGGCGAGCAGTGGCCAAAACGGCCGGTGCATAAGAGGCTGAAGACGAGACGAATGTCAGAGGCGGTGCCGTGTGGAGAAGCTCCTTCCTACTGGCAGGACCGCCCCGGACTAAGTCCATGCGGGCAGCCACCAGATCGTCTACGAGGTTGTCGAAAGACTCCTCCAGAGCCTTGAGATACTCCACAACCATCTCGATGGCTTCATCTCGTTCTCCCCGATGGCAGGCGAATGCATAGTGACTGGTGTATGGCACATGGCATGGGAGGTAGCGGTAGCGGCGAGTCTTCATCGTAGGAAGGATGTCCCGAAGACGAGCTATCGCCTCACGGGCAGCCATCTGCATGGCATGCCTCTCCGTAGGCATGGCCCTTCCCACAAAACGGAAGTGGCGAGCTGCAGAACGTCCTCCCTTGAATTGCACCACAGCTTGGTGCATAGACACGTCGTCGCTGAGCTTGTGCTGATAAAGTGTGAACTCCGGGCGAGCCGCTAGCCCGAGCGCGAGCTTGGTGATGGAGACAAGGAGCTTGACAAACCCCTCGGGCACGTTCGTGAACACTCGATTCTCACAGCTGCTGCCAGCCATCTACAAAAGTAGGCAAAAATTCTGAGTAGTCATGTCATAAATTTATGATGACCAACAGAAAATAGCTACAATTGCAAAATGCTGAAAAAGCACAAAACACGCTAATAACCGATTAGCGATCGCACCTAGTGGCTTCCTACAGTCAACCTGGCTCTGATACCAAGCTTGTCACGACCGGTTTTTCAATAAAATATTTATTGAGAGACCAATCCCTTTTACGGACCAGGAAAGAAGAATTCCTTCTCACTGGTAGACATTATCTTGGTCACAGAAGAAAAAATACCAGGAGTACTGAATATATTACAAGGTTGA
Source organism: Aegilops tauschii subsp. strangulata (assembly GCF_002575655.3). Lineage (NCBI taxonomy): Eukaryota > Viridiplantae > Streptophyta > Magnoliopsida > Poales > Poaceae > Aegilops > Aegilops tauschii. Next base: position 582,408,488 of record NC_053036.3, read on the forward strand.
GCGGGGACTGCTCAACAATTTATTACATGAATGCCGATAAACATAGCGGCGGGTAGGGTGGCATAACTACTAACTCACGATAACAACGGTGGTGGAAATATCACAGCGGAGTGGGTGATATAACTCCTGAAGACTACAGCTCTTCGAGCGTCGGAGTGAGGCTCGAGGGGACTTATTACGGGTGGCGGAAGCGTATACGATGCAAGTGACCAATATCCGGGATCGCACAGGACTGACTGGGACTCCTCTAGGCGTCGGACGCGCTATCAAACTCTTCATCCAAGAGATCGCCTTCGTCAACATCTGGCCAAATCAACAAGCCAGGTGAGTACTATGAAAGTACTCGCAAGACAGTTCGGACAAAGGATATAACAAATGTAAACATGAAGCATATGAACAGATTAACCAGTGCATTCAGACACAGATAATAAATACTGGGTGCCAAGCGAGGGTCTGAATGACTCCTCGAGAGGAAACTGCAAGAATAGTAATACTGGTGCCAAACGAGGGTCTGAATGACTCCTCGAGAGGAAACTGCAAGAATAGTAATACTGGTGCCAAACGAGGGTCTGAATGACTCCTCGAGAGGAAACTGCAAGAATAGTAATACTGGTGCCAAACGAGGGTCTGAATGACTCCTCGAGAGGAAACTGCAAGAATAGTAATGCCGCAGTCGGGCGTCAGGGCGACACCACATAAAGGGCTTTTAACAGAAAATAAAAGACATACATGCCACAGTCGGACGTCTGAGCGACATCACATAAAGGGCTTATATTATAACTCAATAATCCAGTAGCTCGAGAACATAAATTATTACAAGTACGAGACAAATATAAGGTTAGTCCATCCACAGGAATAATAATTAAACTGGGTTTACCACTTGAGCTTGTTCACCGGGGATAAATTTCCACGAGGATAGATAAGGATATACTGGTTACTCTACTTGATCATGATGACTTGAAAGGATTTGACTCTGCAGAGTTCGTACTTAACCACAGCCAACGGATTTCAGTAGTCACGGGGACTAGTTCCGTTTACGGTGTTTTGGAAGAAACACGTCTAACCAGTACACACCCATTCAACATTTCGAAGCCAGGGATCACCCTCGGCAACGTTCAAGAAAAACCTTGAGACGGGGAGGCTACAACCTCGCGTAGCATGGGATCAAATTTCTATACGCGCGCTCTAAGGGGGTGCCCCCCTCTCGGTCCCAACTGGAAACACCCATGCCCCCTGACCGGATGACTGGCTTTAATCCAGGGCCATGGAACCCTCATCCCGGCCCCTCTGTTTGGTGTGTACACGGAAAGAGGTTACCAACTTACTAAACCGCATCCTGGCAAAGAAACATGTGGTAGCACGGAAGGGGAAAGAACGATAACGTGACTCCGTCCACGTTAACGTCGGAATTTGTCGGATGACGCAAGGCTGGTATGCTACAACAGTACCATCTTGCTGCCCTTCATATCACCACATGATTAGGCCATCCCTCACCAGAGATCATCACACCTTTGGAACATGCGGGTAGTTGCCTCACAAGCAACGGGGAACTCACCGATACTCATATGCCACGCACAAACTTTCACGCAAACATGCAAAACACCTATCATATCAAAGGTTCAAACATGCTTGCCTGGTTCGGAGAAGTCGGAGTCTAGCTCGGCGAAGTTCGCGGCTCTGTCACCTCTTCCAGAACCTACGGCATAACGAAAACGGGCACTAACGTGAAAACCAACGCGTGCATAGAAACTCCTCCAAACAAATTCCAAATAAATCCCATAAAAAACTAGACAAAATTTTAAGACTGTCAGAAAAAGAATCACCCAAAAATCACTTTTCATTAAAAAGTTATAAAGGTTTCTGTCCAGGGACTCATTTGTAATGAAACAGAAAAGTTCCAGGGGTTTAACTGAGAAAACAGAAAACGCTTCGGATAGAAACGCGCAAGCTCAAAGGGAAAGCGTATTTGCCCGAAGGAACCAACAGAAAACGGTTCGAGGGAGAAGAGAATAGAGGTTGACAAGGGGGTCCACATGTCAGGTTTGAAAAGGCTCGCCGGCACCCGAAGACTGCGGTGGTCGCCGGCGTCGAACCACGGCGAGACAGAGAGATCGGAGTGTACCAAGAGCTTCAGCGTGTCATTCCGTGTCGGTGGGTAGTGGACTCGGCTGACGGAGAGCACCACGTCGACGGCGACACTTTCTCCGGCGGACGGCGGCTCGGGTGATGGTGGAGAACTCCGGTGGAGGGCTGCAACTTCGAATTGAAGCGCGGGTCAGAAGAGTGGATGCATAGGGGAGCTACTGGCAAGAAATGGGAGGCAGAGGTGCACGCACGGGGGCGAATCAAGCTGGATCCCGTGGCGGGTCGCGGCGGTCGGAGTCGGGGAAGAAAGCTCTCCCGTGGCTCTACCAGTGGCTAGGCGTGCTCTAGGTGGAGTGCAGAGGTGGTGTGGGTTCGAGTTGAAGCTCGGGGCCTCTATTTATAGGCGGATCGAGGGGGTGGCCGTGAACGGAGAATCTCCGGCGAGCAATTACGGCGATGCAGTGGATTGGCAGGAGGTTTGGGTGGCCAGGCAGCATCAGTGGGAGTTACTGGTGTCGTTCCCCCGCTAATCCCGGTTGGTCTTGGCGTAACGGCGCCGGTCCACAGTGGGGTGGCCGCACGGGCACGACGGCGGCAGAGAGCACGCTCCGCGCCCAGTGGTTCACGACGAGAGTGGCAGCGCGTTCTGGGGAGTGGAAGGCCACGCGGCGACCTCCGGTGGCTTGGGCGGCGCTGGGTGGCGCCGTCAGCGCCGCGCCTCTCTCTGGCGGCCGCAAAGCGGGCGCTGGCGTCGGTCACGGGGCGGCGCACGTCTTCCAGCTCGTTGCCGACGTCCGCAAGCGTCCAGGCGCTCGTGCGGTGCAGGGACAAGGGGGAGGGGACGGCGAGCAAGGCGCCAACGCGGTTACTGGCGAGATCGAGGAGATGTTCTGAAGAAAACAACAGTGGGCACTGAACTGTTATCTGAATTTTCTGAACCTGATATCCACAGTGTCCAGTAGGTGTTCGACGAAATGATTTGGCAAGCAGAAAAAATTTCCTGGTGCTGGGACTTGGTGAGGTGACCTCTCAATGCACCCAGGGGCTGCCTGATTTTACTCGGAGTTTCTGGAGAAGGATTTGAATGAATTTCATCAAATTTGACCAATCTGGTCCAAACTTGCAGCAAGTGTAGTTTGAAAAATTTGAACTGAAGACCAGTGGATCTTCATGGATCTTGGTTGAGGGTTCAAAGGACTAGGAAGGGAAAAAGGTTTGGGGGCAAAAATCAAAGCAGAAGGAGTAGTTCCTTTGTAAACCTCCAAGGGCTAGAATACAGGGCAGAAATTGTTTTGATAAGATTTAAATGGAAAATAAGTATATGGGGAGGTTCAACTTGCTGGATTTGAAGTAGATCATGATCCAAAAATGAGGGAAGGTTTAGGAGAGTGGATTTGCACTAAGGCCATGGCAAGAGAGAATTGTGGAAAGTGGTAAAGGATTATTCCAAAAGCCATAGTGCATTTTCAAAGAGATTTTCAAAAGGCATTTTTCTCAAGTGAAAAGCATTTTGGTTTGAATCCAAATAAAAGCAAGAACCTCTAAGACAAAAAAACAAGTCTTGGGTGAATCCAAATAGAACTCTTGCCATAAAAAAATATTTTGAAAGGGAGGGTTCTTTTGAAAAAATTTAAATCACCTCCCTCAAGTCAAATAAAAAATTTTGAAAAATCCAAATAAAATTTTGGGTGTCACATCCTCTAGTCGGCCAGGGATGTGGCCGGCTCCCGATAGCCGGCTGCCTCCCTCCCTCGAAGCAGGCGCCCTATTAAGGAGACAAGACGAGGTAAGGCTACAGTGAGAGCTCGCGAGGCGGTGACACTGTAGCCACGCTTACCTCAACAAAGCCCTCGTCATTAGAGGTGAGGCAACAGTAACCAGCCGCCGACAAAGCCCCCAAGCGGTGGGGCCGGCCTGCCGGCCAAGAGGCCGACAGCCGGCGGGACCCACCAGTCGGCGGGCCCCAATGACCGGCGAAGAAGCCGGCGAGCCTAGACACTGACGGCTGGGACCCGCGCCCAGCCGGATTACCATTGTACCCCTGGGGGGTAGGCCTATATAAACCCCCCGGGGCACCCATGCAAAGGGTTGATCTCATAGAATTCCACACACCACATAGAGAGAAAAGGAGAGCTAGCCTTGCCCTTCTTCTTCCTCTAGCCAAACAGCTCAAGGAGCGCTTGTAGCAACTTGTATTGATCTAGTGATCATGCGGAAACCCCGCAGAGCAGGACTAGGGGTGTTATCTCCACGGAGAGCCCCGAACCTGGGTAAGATCCGCCGGCGTGCATGTCTTCGCCTCATCCCGTTTCCAGGCACCGGTGATGTTTTACTGGCTCCCACAATGATAAGCCACCTGTTGGCATATGTCGCACCTACCACCCGACAGCGGTTCCAGCCTGCGACAGCGTCACGGCCCGATAGGACCATTGGGGCCGCCTCCCAGCCGGCGGGCCGGCTACGTAAGCCGGCAAGTTGACGTAGTCGCCTTGCGGGGCGACGTTCCTCACGTAGAAATACGACTTCTGCCAGAGCTTCACCGACTAGATCAGCGTGATGACGGGGAAGGGGTTGTCGGCCGCTGGCCTCCGCATCACGATGAAGGCGCCGCTCTGAGCTGACACGCCCTGCATGCGGGTGCCGAGCTTAGATTGGAAGAACTCCCTCCAGGGCTCGAGGGTGGGGAGAACACCAAGGAAGCCTTCGCACAGGGTGACGAAGGCGGACAGCAGCACCACCGTGTTCGGAGTGAGGTGGTGCGGCTGGAGTTGATAGAAGTCGTGGAAGGAGCGGAAGAAAGCGCTCGCCGGCAGGCCGAGGCCACGCAGGAAGTGCGAGCGGAAGACTACCCGCTCGCCTTCCTCCGGCGCCGGCGTGATCTCCTTCTCCGGCGCGAGACGGACCCGCACCTGGTCCTTGCCGGGCAACCGTCGCGTCTTGCGGAGGACTCGATGTGGTCCATATGGACGAGGGAGCCGTCCCAGTCCCCGCCGTACTGCATGGTGGCGAGAAGCTAACGAGGAAGAGTGCGGCGGCGGAGAAAGCATGGTCCTGCGGCAGCAAAGCTGCGGGGCGGAGTGAAGATTGGTGGGACGGCGCGGCGGCGAGGCACTGCTGCGAGGCAAAGCAGGAGGAAGAAGATGGCAGAGAAGAGAGGGGCGTGCGAGCGTTTGGCGCTTCCCCTCCTCCCCCTACTTATAGCCTCATGCGGCGAAGCCGAGGAGGCGAGGCGTGGGGAGGAACGTGGGATTAACTGCGCCCACTCCCCCACGTCCCGCGATTATTACGCCCTAACGGCGTGCGGAAACCACCGCCGGAAGACGTGCGGACAGCTCTGGGCCACAGAGGGGATCCACGACTGGGCCTAGGTGTAGGAGTGGTGGGCCCCCGGCCTGCAGCGACGTCCTGTCGCGCGCGTGGGTTGGCAGGCTTTTTTTAGCCGGAGGATGCCACGTGGTTCGCAGGTGGTGAGCGGCCGGCCCGCGGCCCGGCGCACGCTCCAACAGACTCCCGCCTTCCTACTTTAGAAATTTCGCCAAGACGGCGCGCCCAACCGAAGCCGGCTCCTAGCTACCGGCTCGTCAAGATAAGAAGCTGACCGAGCTTCTCGACCTTCTCTCAGCCTCGAAGCCCAACCAGCTTCGGGGACTACTGTCGGAGCCTAACCGACTCCCCCTGGCTCTTCGAAAAATTATCAGGCCATTCGAGCCTTCAAGCATACAGAGCACGGGGCTGCCTTCCCCCGGCCGGCTATCCCCAGGGCCGACTACTAGAAGGCGACCCGGCCTCCGAAACCTTCCCAAAGAAAGCTACGAGATGGCCGACTCCAGGAAGCCGGCCATAAGAGGACCGGCTCCCAGAAGCCGGCCATGAAGAGAGCCGACTCCCAGAAGCCGGCCAAGACTACACCCACCAAGACTGCATCCACATAACGGTGATAAGACGGGGCGTGGCCGCAGTACAGCCCACTACCCCCGAATCCCGAAACAGGCATGGCCACAGGGCGCCGTACGGGTTAGCCATCTCCCGTCCGGCGCGGCACTGTAGCCATGTTGACCTCGATGTCACCCACGACAGGCGCCAGTACGGCCCGCGGGCGGCGGGCCCCTTTAGCCAGAGAGACACTCAAAGGCGGCCCGGCCTCCCCTAGTCGGCCAGGGGCGTGGCCGGCACCCAATAGCCGGCTACCTCCCTCCCTCGAAGCATGTGCCTCATTAAGGAGACAAGACGAGGTAAGGCTACAGTGAGAGCCCGCAAGGTGGCGGCACTGTAGCCACGCTTACCTCGACAAAGCCCTCGTCATCAGAGGCGAGGCAACAGTAACAAGCCGCCGACAAGGCCCCCAAGCGGTGGGGCCAGCCTGTCGGCCAAGAGGCCGGCAGCCGGCGGGACCCACCAGTCGGCGGGCCCCAATGGCCGGTGGAGAAGCCGGCGAGCATAGACACTGACGGCTGGGACCCGAACCCAGCCGGATTACCATTGTACCCCTGGGGGTAGGCCTATATAAACCCCCCGGGACACCCATGCAAAGGGTTGATCTCATAGAGTTTCACACACCACATAGAGAAAAGGAGAGCTAGCCTTGCCCTTCTTCTTCCTCTAGCCAAACAGCTCAAGGAGCACTTGTAGCTACTTGTACTGATCTAGTGATCCTGTGGAGACCCCGCAGAGCAGGACTAGGGGTGTTATCTCCACAGAGAGCCCTGAACCTGGGTAAGATCCGCCGGCGTGCATGTCTCCGCCTCATCCCGTTTCTAGGCATCGGCGATGTCTTACTGGCTCCCACAATGATAAGCCACCCGTTGGCATATGTCGCACCTACCACCCGACAATCACCCGACACACATAGCCACCCCTGGGAGGCAAGCGTTGGTGGTCGTCCCAGTCGTCGAGGGCACTCAGTTGACTAAGGTTCTGATGGATGTTGGCAGTGGCCTGAATATACTGTATGCGGAGACCTTGAAAGGGATGGACATTCCGATATCCAGACTCAGTGAAGGCAATATGAGTTTCCATGGGGTTATTCTGGCAAGAAGGCTGAGTCACTCGGCCAGATCGCCCTCGATGTGGTTTTCGGTGATTTCAAGAATTACCGCAAAGAAAGGTTGACGTTTGAAGTCGTCGATTTCCAGAGTGCTTATCATGCTATTCTGGGCAGGCCGGCTTATGCACGTTTCATGGCTCGACCATGTTACGTTTACCTTAAATTGAAGATGCCTAGTCCTAAAGGAGTGATTACCATCACTGGCAATCGGAAGAAGGCAGAAGAGTGCTTCCAGAAGGGATCAAAGATCGCCGATGCACAAATGGCAGTTGTGGAATTACAGGAGTATAAAAAAACGCAGATCCGAGTGATTTGTTGTGAGCTAAGAAGCATGCCACGGATTCAGCATTTCAGTCGTCTGGTGAAATGAAGCCGATTCATATTCACCCGACCGATCCCAATGCTGCTCCGACTCACATCTCGACAACACTCGACTCCAAATAGGAAGAAGCGCTCATCCAGTTCCTCCGTGAGAACTGGGACATCTTTGCATGGAAACCTTCTGACATGCCGGGTGTTCCCAGGGGGCTGGCTGAGCACCATTTGCGAGTCGACCCAAAAGTGAAACCGGTCAAAGAACACCTTCGACGGTCCGCCGTGCAGAAGAGAAAAGCAATCGGTGAAGAAGTGGCTCGACTCTTAGCAGCAGAGTTTATTCGAGAGATTTACCACTCCGAGTGGTTAGCCAATGTTGTCATGGTCCCCAAGAAGGCCGACTCACTTCGCATGTGCATTGAATTCAAACATATCAATCGGGCCTGCCCGAAAGATCACTTTCCTCTCCCCCGCATCGATCAAATTGTCGACTCGACTGCAGGGTGTGAGCGCTTGTCCTTTTTGGACGCTTATTCCGGGTATCATCAGATCCGACTGTATGGACCCGATGAGATAAAAACAGCTTTCATCACTCTATTCGGGTGCTTCTGTTATGTCACCATGCCATTCGGTCTGAAGAATGCTGGAGCCACATTCATGAGGATGATTCAGAAGTGTTTACTCACTCAAATCAGTCGGAATGTGGAAGCATACATGGATGACATTGTGGTCAAGTCACGTAAAGGTTCCGACCTGTTGGCTGACCTTGCTGAAACTTTTGCCAACCTCAGAAGGTATGATATCAAGCTTAATCCATCAAAGTGCACATTCGGAGTTCCGGGCGGAAAATTACTCTGTTTCCTCGTTTCCGAACGAGGGATCGATGCTAACCCAGAGAAAGTTGGTGCCATTCTCCGAATGAAGCGCCCTGTGCATGTGCACACTGTCCAGAAGCTTACATGTTGTTTGGCCCCCTTAAGTCGATTCATTTCTCGCGTCGGTGAAAAGGCATTGCCTCTTTACCAACTAATGAAGAAGTCTGATAAGTTCGAGTGGACTCCTGAAGATGATGCAGCATATGCAGAGCTCAAAGCCCTGCTTTCCACCCAGCCGGTGCTTGCTGCCCCAATCAGTAAAGAGCCATTACTGCTTTACATTGCAGCCACTGGACAAGTTGTCAGTACAGTGCTTACGGTCGAACGGGAAGAGGAAGGAAAAGCCTATAAAGTTCAGCGCCCAGTATATTATGTTTCTGAAGTTTTGACCCCATCAAAGCAAAGATATCCACATTATCAGAAGCTTGTTTATGGGATTTATATGACCACGAAGAAGGTTGCACATTATTTCTCTAACCACTCCATTACAGTCGTCGACGATGCTCCATTATCAGAGATTCTGAACAACAGAGATGCAACTGGTCGAGTGGCAAAGTGGGCGATTGAACTCCTTCCCTTGGATATTAAGTTTGAGGCAAAGAAAGCTATCAAGTCCCAAGCAATAGCAGATTGCCTCGCCGAGTGGATCGAACAGCAACTGCCGACTCAAATCCACTCGGAGCACTGGACCATGTTCTTTGATGGTTCCAAGATGTTGAATGGTTCCGGTGCTGGGGTGGTACTAGTATCCCCCCGAGGAGACAAGCTCAGATATGTTCTCTAGATTCACTTTGATTCCTCCAATAACGAAGCGGAATATGAAGCACTTTTGCATGGGTTACGTATGGCCATCTCACTCAGCGTCCGTCGCCTCATGGTCTACGGCGACTCAGATTTGGTAGTCAATCAAGTAATGAAGGAGTGGGACGTCAGAAGCCCAGCTATGACTGGTTATTGCAATGCGGTGAGGAAGTTGAAAAAAAAAGTTTGAGGGGTTAGAGCTCCATCATATACCCCGACTGAAAAATCAAGCAGCCGATGATTTGGCAAAGATAGGTTCCAAGAGAGAAGCCATTCCCAGCAACGTGTTTTTAGAACACATTCATACACCTTCAGTTCAAGAAGATCCTTTCACTGAAGAGCCCCCGCAGCCTAAGAGTGCCACAGATCCGACTGAAGTCGAAGTCCCAGCCGTGGTCGACCTGATCACGGAGGTTTTGGTCCTCACTCCCGACTGGACAGTGCCATACATTGCGTATATCCTTAGGAAGGAACTCCCAGAGGATGAAGAAGAGGCTCGATAGATCGTCCGTCGATCCAAAGCCTTCACTGTGATAAAAGGACATCTGTTCAGGGAAAGCGTAACTGGAATCAGCCAGAAATGCATAACATCAGAAGAAGGTCGAATGATCCTCAACGACATCCACTCGGGGACCTGTGGTCACCATGCGTCCTCTCGGACCATTGTGGCCAAAGCATACCGAGCTGGATTTTATTGGCCACAGGCAAATGAAATGGTGAAAGATATAGTCGACAAATGTGAAGGCTGCCAATTTTACTCCAATATGTCCCACAAGCCTGCGTCAGCCCTGAAGACTATTCCACTCGTCTGGCCCTTTGCCGTTTGGGGATTGGATATGGTTGGACTCTTGAGGACTGGTAGGAGCGGCTTCACTCATGTGCTTGTAGCAGTCGACAAGTTTACCAAATGGATTGAAGCCAAGCCTATCAAGAATCTTGAGGCCAGTACTGCCGTCAGTTTCATCAGAGAATTGACATTCAGATATGGAGTTCCGCACAGCATCATCACTGACAACGGGTCGAACTTTGATTCTGATGAGTTCAGAGCCTCCTGTGCTTCCCAAGGCACACGAGTCGACTATGCTTTAGTCGCCCACCCGCAGTCGAATGGACAAGCAGAAAGAGAAAATGGCTTGATTCTCAAAGGACTGAAACCCCGTCTAATGCATGATCTCAAGCACGCAGCAGGCGCCTGGGTCGATGAACTTCCATCAGTTTTTGGGGATTGAGGACAACTCCCAATCGGTCGACTAGCCGAACTCCGTTCTTTTTTGTTTATGGAGCTGAAGCTGTTCTACCGAGTGACCTGCTTCACAATGCACCCCGAGTCGAGCTCTTCTCTGAAGATGAAGCAGAACAGGCCCGGCAGGACGCAGTCGATCTCCTAGAGGAGGAAAGAGAGATGGCCTTAATCCAGTCGACCATTTATCAGCAAGACTTGCGTCGAATCCACGCCAGAAACGTGAGGGGCCGAGCATTTCAAGAGGGAGACTTGGTTCTTCGAGTGGATCATGAGAAACCACACAAGCTCGCCCCTGCTTGGGAAGGTCCCTTCATTATCACCAGAGTTCTCCACAATGGAGCATACCATCTTTACAATGTCGAGCATCAGAAAGACGAGCCACGGGCTTGGAACGCGGAGCTGCTCCGCTCCTTTTATACTTGAGTACTCATTCGGATGAGATGTAATAAGAAATACCTTTGTAGTTTGTTTATCAAAGACAAGAGCTTTATAGTCTTCCTAAATGGTTGTTGTTACTTTAGTTTGTGTCTGAAATCCCCCAGTGGGTGACTTTGCCGCGAATCCGTTTTGCCTAAGTTTGAAAAATCCTACCGAGTGATGAGCAAGCCTCTCAATCGGGGGCTTAGCCACGAATCCGTTTCGCCTAAGTTTGAAAAAAAATCCTACCGAGTGGTGAGCAAGCCTCTCACTCGGGGGCTTAGCTGCAGTCCAGTACTCGCCTAAGTGTAAAAACTCCTACCGAGTGGTGAGCAAGCCTCTCACTCGGGGGCTTAGCTGCAGTCCAGTACTCGCCTAAGTGTAAAAAATCCTACCGAGTGGTGAGCAAGCCTCTCACTCAGGGGCTTAGCTGCAGTCCAGTACTCGCCTAAGTGTGAAAATTCCTACCGAGTGGTGAGCAAGCCTCTCACTCGGGGGCTTAGCTGCAGTCCAGTACTCGCCTAAGTGTGAAAATTCCTACCGAGTGGTGAGCAACCCTCCCACTCGGGGGCTTAGCTGCAGTCCAGTACTCGCCTAAGTTTGAAAAAAATCCTACCGAGTGGTGAGCAACCCTCCCACTCGGGGGCTTAGCTGCAGTCCAGTACTCGCCTAAGTGTAAAAAATCCTACCGAGTGGTGAGCAAGCCTCTCACTCGGGGGCTTAGCTGCAGTCCAGTACTCGCCTAAGTGTAAAAAATACTACCGAGTGGTGAGCAAGCCTCTCACTCGGGGGCCTAGCTGCAGTCCAGTACTCGCCTAAGTGTAAAAAATCCTACCGAGTGGTAAGCAACCCTCCCACTCGGGGGCTTAGCTGCAGTCCAGTACTCGCCTAAGTGTAAAAAATCCTACCGAGTGGTGAGCAAGCCTCTCACTCGGGGGCTTAGCTGCAGTCCAGTACTCGCCTAAGTGTGAAAAATCCTACCGAGTGGTGAGCAACCCTCCCACTCGGGGGCTTAGCTGCAGTCGAGTACTCGCCTAAGTTTGAAAAAAATCCTACCGAGTGGTGAGCAACCCTCCCACTCGGGGGCTTAGCTGCAGTCCAGTACTTGCCTAAGTGTAAAAAATCCTACTGAGTGGTGAGCAAGCCTCTCACTCGGGGGCTTAGCTGCAGTCCAGTACTCGCCTAAGTGTAAAAAATCCTACCGAGTGGTGAGCAAGCCTCTCACTCGGGGGCTTAGCTGCAGTCCAGTACTCGCCTAAGTGTAAAAAATCCTACCGAGTGGTGAGCAACCCTCCCACTCGGGGGGCTTAGCTGCAGTCCAGTACTCGCCTAAGTGTAAAAAATCCTACCGAGTGGTGAGCAAGCCTCTCACTCGGGGGCTTAGCTACAGTCCAGTACTCGCCTAAGTGTGAAAAATCCCACCGAGTGGTGAGCAACCCTCCCACTCGAGGGCTTAGCTGCAGTCCAGTACTCGCCTAAGTGTGAAAAATCCCACCGAGTGGTGAGCAACCCTCCCACTCGGGGGCTTAGCTGCAGTCCAGTACTCGCCTAAGTGTGAAAAATCCCACCGAGTGGTGAGCAACCCTCCCACTCGGGGGCTTAGCTGCAGTCCAGTACTCGCCTAAGTGTAAAAAATCCTACCGAGTGGTGAGCAACCCTCCCACTCGGGGGCTTAGCTGCAGTCCAGTACTCGCATAAGTTTGAAACACATCTTTATCCGCAAGGACGACGAGGTGTAGGTCGACTACAACCTTCTCCTCGGAGCTACGCCACAAATACAACGTACGCTCCATCCTCATCCGCAAGGACGACGAGGTGGAGGTCAACTACAACCTTCTCCTCGGAGCTACGCCACTAATACAACGTATGCTCCATCCTCATCCGCAAGGACGATGAGGTGCAGGTCGACTACAACCTTCTCCTCAGAGCTACGCCACAAATACAACGTACGCTCCATCCTCATCCGCAAGGACGATGAGGGGCAGGTCGACTGCAACCTTCTCCTCAGAGCTACGCCACAAGTACAACGTACACTCCATCCTCATCCGCAAGGACGACGAGGTGCAGGTCGACTGCAACCTTCTCCTCAGGGCTACGCCACAAGTACAACGTACGCTCCATCCTCATCCGCAAGGACGACGAGGTGCAGGTCGACTGCAACCTTCTCCTCGGAAATACACCATAAGTACAACGTACGCTCCATCCTCATCCACAAGGATGATGAGTTGCAGGTCGACTGGAATCTCCTCCACAGAGCTGCATCTCAAGTTCAAAGATTATTCCGAGTGAAGAACAAAACCCTCTCAAAGACAAACGCAAGCATATTTCAAGGTAAACAAAGTTCAGATAAATCCTAAGGTTCCGGACCGCATATCAAAAGTACTCGAGCATCAAGCCCGAAGAAGTTTAAAGATTACACAAGCACTCGGCATTCCGAGGCAAATAAAGGTGGACTATAATGTTTTTTCTGGTCACTCATCGGGAGAAGGACTGGCTGGGTCGCAGAAACTGTCAAGGTCTATGTTGTCTGCGATGCGAGTGGCAGCGTCAAGGAAAGTGTCCATAAAGGACTGGAAAGTGTGCCTTTTTGTGTTAGCAACCTTGAGCTCCGCCAGCTTGTCTTCTTTGACATCCTTGCAGTGCACTCGGACCAGAGACAAGGCGACATCAGCACCGCAGTGAGCAGATGACTTTTTCCATTCTTGCACTCGGTCAGGTATTTGGTTCAGTCGAGCCATCAGAGACTCGATGTAACACCCACGATGCGGCTATATCTCCCACGTGTCGAGGCACGACTTAGAGGCATAACCGCATAGTGGTTTTCTCGCAAGAAGGGTCATCTTCACACAATCCATGTAATGAACAAGAATGGGATAAAGAGTTGGCTTACAATCGCCACTTCACATAATACATAAATATAATTCATACATCATCCAAAATACACACATATACCGACTACGGTCAAGATCCAAATGAAAATAAGATAACCCCAAATGCTAGATCCCCGATCGTCCCAACTAGGCTCCACTACTGATCATCAGGAAAAGACACATAGTAACGACCACGTTCCCCATCGAACTCCCACTTGAGATCGATCCCATCATCTGCACTGGCATCGTCGGCACCTGCAACTGTTTTGGTAGAATCTGTGAGTCACGAGGACTCAGCAATCTCACACCCGCGAGATCAAGACTATTTAAGCTTAGAGGAAAGGGTGGTGTAATGAGGTGGAGCTGCAGCAGGCACTAAGCATATATGGTGGCTAACATACGCAAAAGAGAGTGAGAAGAGAAGCAACGGAACGGTCGTCAACTAGTAATGACCAAGAAGTGATCCTGAACTCCTACTTACGTCATGCATAACTCAAACCGTGTTCACTTCCCGGACTCCACCGAGAAGAGACCATCACGGCTACACACACTGTTGATGTATTTTAGTTGGGTCAAGTGACAAGTTCTCTACAACCGGACATTAACAAATTCCCATCTGCCTCATAACCGCGGGCACGGCTTTCGAAAGATATTACCCTACAGGGGTGTCCCAACTTAGCCCATCATAACCTCTCACGGTCAACGAAGGATAAACCTTCTCCCGGAAAGACCCGATCAGTCTCGGAATCCCGGTTTACAAGACATTTCGACAATGGTAAAACAAGACCAGCAAAGCCGCCCGAATGTGCCGACAAATCCCGATAGGAGCTGCACATATCTCGTTCTCAGGGCACACCGGATGAACACTACGTACAGCTAAAACCAATCCCCGAGTTTCCCCAAGGTGGCGCTGCAAGTGGCTCTAGTTTGGACCAGCACTCAGAGGAACACTGGCCCGGGGGTTTAAATAAAGATGGCCCTCGGGCTCGCGAAAACCCGGGGGAAAAGGCTTAGGTGGAAAATGGTAAAACCAAGGTTGGGCCTTGCTGGAGGAGTTTTATTCAAGGCGAACTGTCAAGGGGGTCCCATAAATCACCCGACCGCGTAAGGAACGCAAACTCAAGGAACATAATACCGGTATGACAGAAACTAGGGCGGCAAGAGTGGAACAAAACACCAGGCATAAGGCCGAGCCTTCCACCCTTTACCAAATATATAGATGCATTAATTAAATAAGAGATACTGTGATATCCCATCATATCCATGTTCCAACATGGAACCAACTTCAACTTCACCTGCAACTAGCAATGCTATAAGAGGGGCTGAGCAAAAGCGGTAACTTAGCCAAACAACGGTTTGCTAGGAAAGGATGGTTAGAGGCTGACATGGCAATATGGGAGGCATGATATAGCAAGTGGTAGGTAGCGCAGCATGGCAATAGAACGAACAACTAGCAAAGCAAAGATAGAAGTGATTTCGAGGGGTGGTCATCTTGCCTGCAAGGTTCTCAGAGTAGTCGAAAGCATGATCCTTGTAAGCGTACTCAACAGGTTCCTCGTTCACGAACTCGTCTCCTGGCTCTACCCAAGATAAGAACACAAGCAACGGAACCACAATCAATCACGAGAAAAGCACAAGCAACATGATGCAAAACATGTATGATATGCGAGATATGATATGTGATGCATATGCGTGCTCCGGAAGGAAAATGATGAACACGGCAGTAACTTGGCAAACCAAGCATGCCACTGGAAAGATGAGATGATTTCGGTCGAAATCGATACAAAGATCACCGGAAACGGATGCACGGTTTGCAAATGGCAAGCAAAACAAGAATGACACGAATCAGCGATTAACAGCATGATAGCACTTAAAATGCAACAAGTAACAATGCTACAGCACTCCAACATAGCAAAAAAGCATATGGCAGTAATCTACAGGAGATGCTTGACAAAAGATGAACACTGAGCTACGGCTAGATCACAACATAACAAGCTCAAACAAGCATGGCAAAAGTGCAAAAGATAACAGGTTCACAGACTTGGTGAAATTACTGGACATGCCTGAAACAGCATCAGGTAGCAATGTTCAGAGCACGAAATCAACATGCTACAGGAAGTTAACATGGCAAAACAAGGCATGGCAGTGTTCTGCTAAATGCATAGGACAAAAGTCCCTTACTGACCATGAGCCAAAAAGGACCAGAAGAAATGATGTCAACCATGTAAACATAGCAACTTTCGTTATCAGGTTTCAGACTTAGCAGAAAACAGAGCATGGCGGAAACAATAATATGAAGGCATCTTGGTGAGCTTGATGCACTCACCACAAAGCAATGCATGACAAGACAAGCATACCTACAGCAATATGGCATGTTTATGAAGCTATCCATAGCAAGAGTAAATACATAGCATGAATAAAACAACTACAACAAGCTTGGCAAAATTGAATAACACGTAAACAATCTGCCAGAAATATTTTATAGCAAAATTAGATCAAGATTGAGTCATGCTATGGCACTTCATAAATGCAAAAAAGGGCTGGAATGGATCAATTACGACAATATCTACAAAACATCCTTACTGAACATCTCCAAAATATGCATGGATCTCTCTATAGCATCAAGTTTACATGGCAACAAAATAACAGCAGACCAAGTCTCTGAAATCAGAAACATTACGGAGCCTAGTTTGCATGCTTGTGCTAGTCAGCACAGAGATCACAAAAATACATGGCATACACCACTAGAAAGATGGCATGGCATACAACAAAACACATGTAGAGCTCATGCCCATAAGATGCACAGATTAAATGATACAAAAATAACAAATCTCCAAGTTCTGCTAAGAACCAGTAGATAACAGCAACTAGCACTCTTGCAACAGAGATTTGGGCATCAAGATGGACTCTAATGAACATGGTGCAATTGAACAAAATGTAGAGCATCACGAGACGAACATTTCGATATATTACACGCGCGAAACGAAGCTATATGTAGAGAGTTATGCCATGATGAACAGGGGTACTTATTGTAAAAAAATCAAAGACAGAAATTTCGGGGGGAGAGATGAAAAAGTCAACCGACGGGTGCTTTGGATCTGGATCGGGGAAGAAGCCGCGGCGACCGGAGCTGCTGCCGGAGACGGCGTCCGGCGACGGAGGCGAGGCGGCGGGCGGAAGGAGGCTCGGAGGAGGACGGCGGTCGCGGGCGTCGGGTGGCTCCTCCGGGCGGCGGCCTCGGGCGGCCGGAGGCGGCGGCGGGCGGCGGAAGGCAAGGCGGCGGGCGGCCGCGGCGGCGCCGGCGAGGCGCAGGCGGAGGGCGGCGGCGCGCGCGGGCGAGGAGGCGCGCGGCGGCTCGGGCGAGAAGCTGGCCGGGGAGGGCCCCGCGCGGGCTCGCGGGCCGGCGGCGACGGCGAGCGGTGGCGCGCCACGTGGTAGGCGCTGATTGGCCCGGGGCGGCAGCGCGATTTGTCCGGCCGGCGGTGGATGTGTCCGTCGGCGCGGAGGGATAGGGTTAGGGTTGGACTGCGAATGTATTTCGAGAGAGATGCCTAGATATAGGTAGAGGGAGCTAGGAGAGTCCAAATGAGGTGCGGTTTTCGCCCACACGATCGTGATCGAACGACCTACAGCATGGAGGAGAGTTTGGTGGGTTTTGGGCTGGTTTAGAGAGGGATTTTGCTGCAACACACAGAAGGCATCTGCGGTTACCCAGTTAACCGTTGGAGTACCAAACGACCTCCAAATGGAACGAAACTTGACCGGTGGTCTCCCGGTGGTATACTAGGGCCACTTGACATGCCTCGGTCCATTCCGAGAACGTTTGACACCCGCACACGAAAGAAAACAAGAAGGGTGCGCCGGAGAAGATGGGAGCGCCGGATTGCAAAACGGACAACGAGGAAAATGCTCGGATGCATGAGACGAACACGTATGCAAATGCAATGCACATGATGACATGATATGGAATGCATGACATGAACAAAATGCAAAACGAAAGACAAAACCCGACCACGGAGAGAATATCATAACACATAGCCGAAAATGGCAAGAGTTGGAGTTACAAATATGGGAAGTTACATCCGGGGTGTTACACTCGAGGTCTTGAGATAGTTCCGCCTGAGGCCAGAGTTCAGTATCAACCCGAGTCATCACCGCCTTCAGGCGGGCAAGATAAGCAACCGCGTTGTCCATGCGAGATTCCAATCGCAGCACATTCATTGCGACATCATCTTTGACTGGGCAATTTATGGGGTCGAGATCTGTCTCAACCCGCCCAGTTTCCGCTTCAAAATCTTGGCAAAGCTCTGCACAGTTGAGTAAACGGTGAGTCGACGATATGATTGGGCTTGACAGTCGACCGCAATAAGTCAGTCAATCATCAGTCCTTCAAGTTTTAGGACCAGCTTTGCAGCAAGCTGGCCCAGATAAGACTCCAACTCACCCTTCCTTGCTTTGAGGCTCCCAAGCTCGTTTGTCAGCTTGTCCTTGTCTTTGTTCAGTCGCTCGACCTCCCGATTGGCGTCAGAAACAGCAGCCTTCAGTTTGGAGTTCTCTTCTTCTAACTTGCCGACTGAAGCAAGCTTCTTGTCAGCAAGCGCCGCCTTCTCTCGCGCTTCCTTCTGTGTAGCAGCAAGATCCTCATCCTTCTTCTCCAAAGCCTGCTTCATTTTCTCTAAAGAAATAACATTCTTCAGACGGGCTTGGAGTTGATGGTTTTCACTACATACATCTGCTCGAGTGGAGTCACTCGGTTCAAAAAATGGAAAGGAAAAGTGCCAGCAGTGAGATAGACAGTTGACGATTGGTAACCTCCCATGGCAGCTACTTCATCACGAGTAGTCTTGAGATTCTTCTTGGCCAATTCCAGATCAAGGTTGAGGCTAATTTGCTGTTTGTTCATTGCAGAAAGCTGAGCCCCAAGATCACAAGATTTCTGCAGTATAAGCCATATCAGTTGACTGAGATAAAAAACATCACAGTGATAGCTACTCTAAGACTACCACCGAATCAAACATTTAATGGCAGTCTCGGGGACTACACCCAGTGGGTGCACTTAGCGTGCCCCCACTGGTTTGAATAAACACTCGACATGGCCTGCCCAGCGCGAGAGTAAAAAAAAAGTTCTCAGACCATAGTCGACTGCCCGCAGTCAACCACGGTCTCGGGAACTACACCCAGTGGGTGCACTTAGCGTGCCCCCACTGGTTCTGGTTTCATTCGACCTGGTCCGTCCAGACCGAGTGACAAAATTTAGATTCTCAGACCATAGTTGACTGCGGGGACTACACCTAGTGGGTGCACTAAGAGTGCCCCCACTAGTTCAAAGATTCAATTCAAGACGACTCAAATTGCCTCGTACAACTTCATAACAGTCACACCCACTGGGTGATCGGATGAGAAGTATGATCAATCAGGAATCAACTAACCTGGACATTGGTCTACAGAGCTGCTCCGGCGTTGAAGGCCACCTGACTGGCCTCATGCACCACCTTCATTTTCCCCATCACAAGGTTCAACTGAAGAAGAGCTTCTTTGGCGGCAGCCGGTGGGTCGTCCGGAGTCTGATACGCAGTGAAAAGCGATGATGGCAGAGCAGTCGGTATTGGCGCAGCAGAAGTCTGAGCAGCTGATCCTGATGGGCAATCAGTCCACAGCGGGATAGCGAAAGTGATGTTGGTACGTGCCGGATCTGTCGATCGCTCGACTGCCGTCTCAGGCATCTCAGTCGACTGAGGAACCTGGACCTCAGGCGTCTTCCCGCTCAGTTCCGCGTCCATCCTCCTCCTTCCCCTTAGCGGTACTTCTTCTTCATCGTCCAGGAGCACAACAACGTCTCGTGGTGCTGCAACAGACAGAGAAAGTCAAAGAGATAGCTGACAAACAATCCAGTCGTCCAAATAAATTCGAGTCGGGCAAACTTACTGGCTTTGGAGGTAGCTGCATTGGCGTTTTCCTCGTCGACTGGAGTCTTGTCGATATCCATATCAGTCGCAGCCGAGGCCGGGCTGTAAAGGTTCATCATCCACTCGGTCAGTACGAGAGAATCGGTCAGAACAAGAAAATACAGGGAGAACATTTACCCAAAAGCAACAGGAGCGTCCATCTTGATTTTAGGCAGGGTCTTCCGAGCCTTCGAAGGATTGATCTTGGGCTGCTTGGTGACCTTCTCAGCCAATTCTGGAGTCGAAGACCGAGCGCACTTTTGAGATGGAGCGCCCGAGGCCACAGCCTTGCCGCGCCTGCACGCGGGATCATGGTGCTGCTTGGATCGACGTTCGGAACGAGGTGGTGAGTCGGCTACCTCCTCGTCGTCCGACTCATCGCTCTCATCCTCATCACCATCGGCTGGTGACTCCCACTCGCCGCTCTCCTCCGCGCTATCCTCGCCTTCATGGTCCTGCTCCAGAGCTTGCTCGCCATTGGGCATTGAGTACATCTCTGTATAAATCTGCAAAACAAGGAGCCGAGTGGAAATCAGTCGAATCAACAAACAGTTAGAAAACACATCCAAATTCAATCAAGTGTAGTGGCCAAACCTTGTCTGGCTGGTTGCTTTCGCTGAAAGGTTTGACCCTCCTGGCACCCCTGGGGTTGTCCTTGTTCCCGGTGATGCCCCTCAACCACTCGGCCACTGTTTTGGCCTCCACCTCCTCCGGATGAACCCGAGCGGTATCACCAGCCCCTGAGTACATCCACATGGAGTGGTCATGAGCTTGGAGTGGTTGAATGCGTCGACTGAGGAACACCTCCAGCAGATCCATGCCGGTGACACCTTGGTTGATCAGTTGAACTACTCTCTCGACCAACATGCCCGTCTCCGGCTTCTTCGCGGCGGTCACTTTCAACGAAGATGGAGTTTGAACACGATCAAGAGAGAAAGGAGGAATCCAGTCGACTGGCCTGGAGTCGCAATATCCTGGCAATAGAACCAGGTCGACTGCCAGCCCCTGACCGACTCAGGAAGAGTCGTCGTAGGGAAGGAACTCCTCTTCCTCTTCTGAATACCCAGACCCCCACACATCTGGATAACATGGGTTTTCTCGTCGTTCGAGTTCGCTTTCTTCACTGTTTGGGAGCGGATGGTGAAAATGTGCTTGAAGAGACCCCAGTGCGGTCGACACACCAGAAAATTCTCGCACATGGACACGAATGCGGCTAGGTATGTGATGGTGTTGGGAGTGAAATGATGGAGTTGAGCCCCGAAGAAATTCAAGAAACCTCGAAAGAAGGGGTGTGGAGGAAGCGAGAAACCGCGGTCGACATGGGTGGCAAGCAGAACACACTCACCCGGTTGCGGCTGTGGCTCTGTTTCCCCCTCCGGCAGCCGCGCGGACCCATGGACGATCAGCCCTGACTCGGCCATATCGTCCAAGTCCTCCTGCTGAAGCGAGGAACGGATCCAATCTCCCTGGATCCAACCGCACGGCAGCCCCGAGTGCAATGAAGATCCCCGATTCGTCTTCTTGCTTTTCGCCGCCCCGTTGCCTTCTTCACGCGCTCCAGCGCCGCCGTTTTCTCCTTCCCCATGGCGGCGGAGCGGAGGCGTCGAGAGTGGAGAAGTCGGATGGGGTGAAAGAGCGAGAGGAAGAAGAAAGAGAATGGACACGCATAGTGCGGACGCCTCGGCCTCGCCGCTTTTAAAGGCCCACTTCCGAGTGGCTGACGCGTGGGTCCAGGCGATCCTGTCAAATCCCGCAACATTCGTACACGGGATATGTGGCGAAAAAGGTGGCGCAAAAATCGAAACGCCCTGTTTATCCACTCCGCTTACTACGGCATGCTCCGCCTGGTGCGCTTTCACCAAAATTTTGAATCCCGCGAAATCCGGGATCCTCTGCAACCGATCACGCCAAAGATTTCGCGTCAAAGACAACACTCAGCGGGTGCAATTATAAAAACCAATCGGCAATTCCTGAATCGATCAAGGCGACTGAAACGAAGACGAAGTACCAACACTAGCCTCCATTCAGAGATGAGTTCTTGAGAAAGGCAAGAGTCAAAGCAAGATCAACTTCAACCTTCTTTTCACTCGGACCTCAATCCATTCGGGGGCTAATGATGAGGACATAGACCTAGGGTAGGGTGATAGGCCTGACCTATACGTACTACCTAAGGTCCTTGTCCTAGAAGCAAAGAAGTTCAAGAGCAAATAGAGAGGGCTCAACAAAGGTGTTGAGTGCAATCCACTCGACCTACCATTCACTCGGAGATCCCTCCTTATTTAGGTCACTCGACCACTCAACCACTCGACGTGCAGAAGACGTAAAGCCACTCTGCGCAGCAACGGTCGGACGTTTACTCATAGACTTAATGATCATTTATATCACTTTATTATTGACGTTACCTGTAACGCTCTCACTTTATGTACATTGCATCCTATGTAACGGAGGGGAGCTGGGGTCCTGGCGCACTGTATATAAGCCACCCCCTCCTCTGAGACAAGGGTTCGCACCCCCTGTAACACACACACACATATAATCCAGTCGACCGCCTCCGGGCTCCGAGACATAGGTCTGTTACTTCCTCCGAGAAGGGCCTGAACTCATAAAACTCTTGCGTACAACTTCTCCGTAGCTAAGATCTTGCCTCTACATCCCTACACCCCATTCTACTGTCAGACTTAGAACCATGACAGCCGGCCCTCTCTATGGCGCGCCCTAGGGGAGTCCTACTCCCACCGGGAGTAGGATTCCCCCTTTCCCTAGTTGGAGTAGGAGAGGAAGGGAAGGAGGAATAGGAGAGAAGGAAAGGGGGGGCGCCCCCCTTGTGGGCTGATGTGCTTCCTTCTTATGGCCCATAAGGCCCATAACTTCTGCCCGACGAATTCCCGTAACTCTCCGGTACTCCGATAAATACCTGAATCACTCGGAACATTTCCGATGTCCGAATATAGTCGTCCGATATATCGATCTTTACGTCTCGACCATTTCGAGACTCCTCGTCATGTCCCCGATCTCATCCGGGACTCCGAACTACCTTTGGTACATCAAAACACATAAACTCATAATACTGATCGTCACCGAATGTTAAGCGTGCGGACCCTACGGGTTCGAGAACTATGTAGACATGACCGAGACTCATCTCCGGTCAATAACCAATAGCGGAACCTGGATGCTCATATTGGCTCCCACATATTCTACGAAGATCTTTATCGGTCAAACCGCATAACAACATACGTTGTTCCCTTTTGTCATCGGTATGTTATTTGCCTGAGATTCGATCGTCGGTATCTCAATACCTAGCTCAATCTCGTTACCGGCAAGTCTCTTTACTCGTTCCGTAATACATCATCCCACAACTAACTCATTAGTTGCATTGCTTGCAAGGCTTATAGTGATGTGCATTACCGAGAGGGCCCAGAGATACCTCTCGGACAATCTGAGTGACAAATCCTAATCTCGATCTATGCCAACTCAACAAGTACCATCGAAGACACCTGTAGAGCACCTTTATAATCACCCAGTTATGTTGTGACGTTTGGTAGCACACAAAGTGTTTCTCCGGTAATCGGGAGTTGCATAATCTCATAGTCATAGGAAAATGTATAAGTCATGAAGAAAGCAATAGCAGTAAACTAAAACGATCAAGTGCTAAGCTAACGGAATGGGTCAAGTCAATCACATCATTCTCCTAATGATGTGATCCCGTTTATCAAATGTCAACTCATGTCTATGGTTAGGAAACTTAACCATCTTTGATCAACGAGCTAGTCAAGTAGAGGCATACTAGTGACACTGTTTGTCTATGTACTCACACATGTATTATGTTTCCGGTTAATACAATTCTAGCATGAAAAATAAACATTTATCATGAAATAAGGAAATAAATAATAACTTTATTATTGCCTCTAGGGCATATTTCCTTCAGGGCGGGGAGAGGATTTTTTTTCTTTGAGAAACAGATTTTTTAGGGGTCTTTGAGAAAGGGAGTGAGAGGGGGATGAGAGGGCTGGTCGTGCTGTGTCTGGCCCATTTAACTCAGTACGAGCCGTGCTGGGCTGGACTGGGACGGTCCATTTGGCTAGGTCTGCTGTTATGGGGAGACTGTGGTGTGTTGGGAGAGGTGGTGATAAGGCTGTAGGGTGAAAAAGGAAAATATTTTTTTGCAAATAAAAATAACTGTTTTTGTCTCGCTTTTGTTTTTATTATATACTGCCTCCGTACTAAAATGTAATACCATTTTTTAAACTATGATAGCGTTAAAAATGGTCTTACATTCCGGGAAAGAGGAAGTATTATAGATATTTTTATAATGCATTTTTGTTCATCAAAGATAAAAAGTGATGGATTCGGATGATGTTTCAAACATATTAACTAACATATGCACCGATGTAACAATGATGGACCGGACTGAAACACCAGGAGAAGAGGAAATAGTTTTTATTATACTTGCTCAAACATCATGCGAATGAAGCTAAAGACAAACTTCTTGATATTGCGCGAGAATTTCTTAAACTCATTAAGTAGATCTTAATAATTTGTAATAGATTTTTAGTTGGATAATCGCTCTATACGTATACATTGTCAAATTGCCTTTTTGTTATCAGTTTAAATTACAAGTGAAGTGGACTTGGTGGAAATTATCCTACGACCCTTGCTGCGTGGATGTTCAGTTCACAATTAATTTCGGGGGCATCACATAGATCTACATTTCCACCAACCCACATCTCCTCTAAGTGAGGGGAACCTTATGGATCTAGATCTTGGAGTTCTTTTGTGTTCTCCTCCCTTGTTCTTCCTCTCGTATTCCTCCATAACACTAGTTGTTTGGGTGGGATTTGAGAGTGAAGTACTTGAGCACTTCGTGTGTTTTTGCCATTGCATTAGTTTCATCGGTTTAAGTTCTCCATGGTGATTCGTGGAAATGGAAGTTGAAACGCTTATTTCTCTTGGGTGTTTGGACAACCTATAACTTGTTACTCTTGGTTGCTTGTGCGCTCTAGACGGTTGGTGTTGTCTCAAAGCTCAATCATTATGATGTAAAGCTTCGGGCAAACTTCGGGAGCCTCCAATTAAGTTGTGGAGATTGCTCTGAGCAATTTGTATGAGTTTGGTAACCGCTCTCAAGGGTCTCCATTTGTAATGGTTCCGTGATCGCCCTCAAGGGTCCCTTGGTGGATTTGGGACACCTTATTCTCATCGTGTGAGGGTCCCTTAGTGGATTCACGACACCTTTCACTGAACCGGCAACCTCCTGCTTTGAAGTACGATGCACTAACCATCCCCAACACCAAACATCACGTGATTACTTCAACCTTTTCTTTCTTTCCTTCTTTCTACTTTTCTTTTTCCCTTTTTCTTTTTTGTTTTTATTTTTTCTTCTTCCTTGTTCAATGAACCTTTTTCAAATTCATGAATTTTTTCTTCAAAATTGATGAACTTTTTTCAAACTAGTGAACTTTTTTTTATCAAATTCATTGATTTTTTTGTGAATTTGATGAACTTTTTTTTTCAAATTAGATGATTTTATTGTTCGGCGGGCTCCTGATACTTAAGAAAACAATTTTCAGCCGATCTTTTATGATTTCGTAGCGCAGCACGGGCATCTTACTCAAATATCTACTCTTATAAAAATCTAAGTTGGTGATAATGGTGTGCCTGCCATCTTACAATATAGACCGTCCGATCCATATCTGACGGATAGAAAGCAAACTACAACAATTTTGTAAAAAGATGCCCGCACCTCTCTCCACATTTGCAGATAATACCTTCCTTCGTTCATCCGTATCTCCCACAACTTTATTGTTGAGCAATTAAAAAGGAAAGCCTCTGGAACAATCTGGCATGGTGGCTGCTGCTAGCGTCGTCCATCCCCATGCCTCCACTCAGTCCGACCACCAATCACCACCACGCCCCACTCCTCCTCATCTTATCTATCCTCTTTCTCGAGATATCATTAGTTTTTACACATGGAATTACTCCTGCATGGGTCAATCAGAACAGGTGTTTTGTAAAAAAATGCATCTTGATGTTCCGTGCAATGCACGGGCATCTTGCTAGTAAGCAACTTAAATAGGACTGCAGATTGAATACGTAATTCAGCAGGAGTTTTCTGCAAAATCGCCACGACGGTAAGGTTGGATTAACGAGCTGCTCAGCTCGTTAAACTCGTGCTCATTAAGTTCGCGCTCGTTGAGGCTCGGCTCGTTAAGCTTGTTAATAAAACCCTGCTCGGTTCGGTTCGTTTCAAGCCCGTTAAGCTCGCGAGCGCTTGTTAACAGATTCTGATGTGTTGGGTCTACATGATGAGTGTGTAGATGTGGTTTTTAAAAAGGAAGATGGTGACTACAAAAGAAAGTGCACTAGTTTGTTGCTTCCTATGTAGATAAAAATATGTAGATGGGTTGAGGTGCTACAAAATTTTTGTTACGTGAGATAAAAATACGTGTTATGTTGTTACTAACGAGCTTAATGAGCTACTCGTGAAATTCGTTAGCTCGTTCGTTAAGCTCAATGAGCTTAACGAGCTCAAATCAATAATTGACTCTGTTTATTAAGAAGCGAGCCACGAGCTTGACGAGCCGAACTATGGAGCGCTCGTTAACTCCGAGCAACTAGTTTTTGATCTAGCCCTACACGAAGGTGAACTGGAAGTGGCCCAAAAAACAACCCGTTTGACCAGCTCTGGCCTCTGGGTCGCACGCGCGTATTGCGTGAAAAAAAGAAGACCAAGCAGGCAACTACCGAAACGGCCAAACCCAACACCCCCTCCCTCGACTTGTCCCCAAATCCCTAACCCTAACCCGAAGATGGCGGCGGCTGAGGAGGGGAAAGCGGATGGGAAGATGGCGGCAGCTGATGAGGGGAAAGCGGAGGGGACGATGGCGGCGGCTGAGGAGGGGAAAGCGGAGGGGGCCTCCTATCCTGACCGCTCGACCCCCCCGATCCTCGAGGTCGCCCTCGGCAAGGATTTCGTCGACATTCCCTCCAACGCCGACGAGAGCCCCGCCTGGTTGCTACTCGTCGGCGTCATGAGCGGCGGCCTACGCTTCCACCGTTTTGGCGTGGCGAGATCTGGGCGGATCTCCGGTCGGAGCGGCGACACGCTCCAGATCTTCCACGACCTCAAGAAGCGACAGGGTTGCAGCCGGAGCGCCCGCGCAGCCATGGCATCTGACGGCCGCTCGCTCTGCCTCTTGCAGCGGGTCGAGAAGGCGCAAACCGAGGCCCTTCAGCTTCAGCTGCCGGCCGAGGAGGAGCTGCCGGCCGAAGTACTGCTTCCCCCGTTGGATCCAAGCATGCGTGGCCGGTGCGTGCCCATCTCCGCCGACGGCCACATATGGGCGGTGTCCGCTAGCTACTGTTCTGCCACCAGCTTCCGTCTCGTCCTGCAACGCCTGGTCATCCAAGAGGAAGAGGGCGTGGCGGGACAACATTGGGAGCAGGTCGGCGGCCCCTTCATCCAACATTGCAAAGTCGAGCTCTCCCACCCCATGTGGAGTCCTGACTTGCTCCAGGGCTACGCAGTACTCCCTGGCCAGGGCCCTGACGGGGGCACG
Organism: Aegilops tauschii subsp. strangulata; assembly: GCF_002575655.3. Classification (NCBI taxonomy): domain Eukaryota; kingdom Viridiplantae; phylum Streptophyta; class Magnoliopsida; order Poales; family Poaceae; genus Aegilops; species Aegilops tauschii. The sequence goes on from NC_053036.3 coordinate 582,435,639, forward strand.
CTCATCCTGCTCTCCCTCGGAAACCGCCTTTTCTTCACCTTCAATTGCTCCGCCCCTAATTCAGGCTGGACCAAGGTAACCCACACCTCAAAGGACAAGTATTACGTCCCTATCCTTGGCCGTGGGGTGTATGCACAAGAAAGCAATGCTGTTTACATGGTTGGCAAAAATGTCATCTACGCATACAAGCTCAAGCTCGGGCATGAAGAGACAAGTCTGAAGCTGGATCCCCCTGTGGAGATTTGCTTTCCTTCTGTTACAAGAAACACGGCGCATAGCTTCCTCACCCATCTCGGCCGCGGGGTCATGTGCTGTGTCTGGATCTGTGTGGGGCTCCCATGCTGGCTTGACCACCTACACGCCATTATTACCACCTTCCACCTTGGTCCTGAGCCTTCGGATCTCAAGCTCCTGCACTCCACCTCCCGCCAGGTTGACATGTTGTTGCCTATGAAACACCTTGATGAATTTGAATTCTGCTTTCTCCAGTAAGTCCACTGAATCCATGCATTCATTTTGACCATTAATCCATGCATTCTTTTTGGCCATCTTGCTTACAAATTAATCTTCTGTTCACTTATCTATCACTTAGAGAGTATAAGGATGACAAGGCGCTGCCGCCTCAAGCCCATGAAGAGGGAGTACTGCTTCATGATCGTTGCAGGTCTTGATCCACAAGCTTGAGCTTGGCTTAGATATTTCATTTCAGGTTTCTTGTGCATGACATATTTTGCTTCTTGCATGCAGGCATCATTTCCCAGGAGGTCCTCCTTCTCCCTATGTGAAGCCACATATGGACAAACATCTCTTGTTTATTATCTGCGAAGCTGGTTCGCAATCATTTATCTATAAAACCAGTCTCATGGATCTGATTCCAAGGTTAGGAATAGCTCCTCCTCTCAAACCGCATTACATTGTACATGGAGATGATGATGGTCAGAGGCACTTTTTTCTCACTAGCTCAGAACTATGTGCCGTCTCATTCCTGAAAGATGGCATGCATGTGCTTAACCTGGACACCAGACGTCAGGATTTCGATCACCTTGCACGGCGGCCTGTTTCTCCATTTGATCCTTTTGTAATGGTTATCCAAGTTGGTCGCGCGACTCTTGCTCTTACTGAAACTCTCCACGTTTATCGTCAGTCCCACCTTATTCGCCCTACTGGATCGACCTCATGGGTGCGCTGCGTCGCAGATCGGTCTCAACTTCTTGACAGGAAGGTCAAGCTGTCCGGATATGTAGTAGTGAGTGATGATTCCTTTATAGTCTGTGATACTGTCACATGTTCTTGTCTTCGGTTTGACCTGAATGCCAAGCAGTGGCATGTTGTCATGCCTTGGGCTCCTTTGGGAGAATGCCTGCCAAGGGATATGTCCAGATACTCCTTCCTAAATGGCAGATGTGTATTTGTTGATGGTTTTATCTACACATGCTCACGAAATGGGCTTGCTGCTTATGAACTACTCTCTGAAAATCATTGTGTGTACCTCAAGGACCCAATCTTTTTCCCATTCTCATGGAAGAGTGAAGATTGGCAGAGTGAAAGAATGTGTTTGGATTATGCTGGAAAAGATGTCAGCTCAGGTGCCATCTTGTTTTGGGTGGTGCAAGGTGAATCTCTCTCTCTCTCTCTCTCTCTCTCTCTCTCTCTCTCTCTCTCATATGCATTTCATGAAAAAGATGCCATGGCCTCTAATGCTCTTGTATATATATAGGTTTGCAAATTAAATCTCGCCCCCTCAAGAATCAGCTATGGATCACTGCCGTCCAGGTTAAGACTGAGAAAACATCCAGCAAGAGCATGAAACCGGTGGGAATTAAGCATGTGGTCTCTGCCACACGTCTGATTGATCAAGAGAAAACAATTGATCAGAAGGAAGTAATCAGTACCAGATGTTGTGCTGTCTCTTTCTGATGCCGTATTATGGCACCTTATTTTATGGTGTTCCAATTTGCCAGTTATTTTGCTCACAAGTCAACTTGTACTTTATTTTGGTAGACTCTCATTTGACCAGCTATTGACAAGTGAACTGGTTCTAAGTGAAGTTGTACGCACCTCTTGACTGCGACCGGATAGTACCAGAGATGTTGTGCTGTCTCTTTCTGATGCCCTATTATGCCACCTTTGTGGTGTTTGGAATGGCCAGTTATTTTACTCACAAGTCAACGTGTACTTTATTTTGGTAGACTCTCATTGGATCAGCTAGTGACAAGTGTATGCACCTCTTGGTTTTTCTGTGAATTCTGTGAACCAGCTAGTGGCAAGTGTATGCGCCTCTTGGTTCTTTTGTGAATTCTGTGAACTTGTATGCACCTTGCTTGGAACTGTAAAGTTGAATTAGGGATGTGCATTGGGTTTATATGAAGTGATAAAATGGCCATTTAAATAATCACAAAGTTCGGCATTAATTATTGGGGGCCACTACAATATACACAACCTTTAATTCATTTAAGCAAATCAGGTGTTGTGTGGTGTTACATAACCTGAGGATATGTCATGCGACTGTCCCTAATAGGGCACTTCTAACCTTTCTTTTTTATTTTTGATTTACATGTTTTGGCTAACCTTCTACCTTTCTTTTTTGTTTTTGGGTTTACATGTTTTGTTTTGGCTCGCTTTGGCCCTTTTTTTTTTGCCTTAGGAGAGTTGTTTTTAGGATTGCTTCGCCAAGCCGTACTTATTGCACTTGTTTGATTCAAATCAAACAGTAAGATTAAAAAAAAAAAGCCCTCCCCCCGATCTCCTAACGAAGTAGGGCACATGTACCATCTTGATATGTGCCAAAGTCTTTTCTCCTTTTCTTTTGTGGGAACCTAAAATTACGGGGTTTTTTTTCCTTTTCTTCTGTGGAACCTAAAATTACGTCTTCTCTTTTCTTTTGTGGAACCTAAAATTAAGTTTTTTTATTTTGGGGGACTTAAGAACAAAAAATTACCGTTCTTTTATTGGAACGCAGAATTCCAGTCTCCCCTACCTACGTTCCTGTTTATTCAGCGATATATGAGTGACCTGGACCTAATTCCCGTAGAACAATGTCCGAGCTCATGCTCCAGCTGGTGGTTGAAGATGGACTCATGTTGATGCTTAGGCTAACCGCCCTAGTTCGAGTCCTGGCTTGGGCGAGGGGGGTGCTTAGAGATTTTCTCCTATAAAAATATGCCGCCAAGGGCTAGTCCTGGCCGGTCTCCTTTTTTTAAGAATCATGTTGATGCAGCAATAAAAGGACATGGTGATAGGGGTGTTATCGCTGCTATTACTGGGGAGTATTTGGGTTCCTCTATATCACTAACTTTACGGATCCGGAGACCCTCGAAGCTATGGCCTATGGCGCATGCAGGCGCTATCTCGATTGACTGTGCAATGATTCAAGGCAATCACTCGGGATCATCAGGAATGATCATCACATAAATTCAAGGTAATCACTCGGGATCATTAGGAATGATCATCAAAGAAATTCAGAGGAAGATGGAAGATTTTGAGTTTGTTTAGATTATTCACGAGAAAAGAGAGCACGTGTGTTGGCTAAAGCAGGCACTACCTTAGGCGTAGGTGTCGGTGCTGAATCCGACAGATCTCGAGGTAGGGTCCTAAGCTAGGCGTCTTGTAGCGATAGCAACATAGACACATGATTTTACCCAAGTTCGAGATTGTATTCATATACTGGGGATAGTATAGTACAGATATCTACCACGATATTGTTGTAATGAATATAAGATGTCCTATTGACTAGTGTAGTCTCGGTTTATATAATGCATCAGAGGCCTAGGGTTTAGAAGAGTCCTCGTCTTGTGCACTAAGTCTTGTGGAATCTTCCTTGTATACGTCATGGGTTGCCTGAAGTGGCCCATTCACGAACCGTCATGGGGGTCCTCTTTCCGACCTACCTGGTCGGGAGCCGACGTGGTGAGTACCCCATAGTCCAGGACTCCAACAGTAGCCCCTTGAACCGATCTTCTAGTTGGGGACGCTCCTCGGTTCTTCCGAACTGTTCTTTGTCTTCGGTCTTGAAATCTGGTTCAGCAAATCTTCTCATCTTCGATCTTCAGGATCGCTGATGTGTATTCGAAGAGTTCACACGTCAAGCATCTGAGAAGCCCCTTAAGTTCCCGACCTTTAGCAATGCCTTGTTATTTTTATGCCACACCCCGGGTTTAAAGTTTTTCCCGTGCGACAGTGTCCTCTTGCAGCCGAGTTCCAAAGCAGGACCGCATCTGAGGTGTCTCTATGCAGCCGAGATCCAACGCCGGTCTGCATCTGAGGTGTTATAGATTAACTCAATTTGAAAAAGTTGAAGGGGTTCAAGCTTAATGCCTGAAAAGTCCTATGTGAAGCTGGCCACTCACATTTGAGCTTTATGCTGGTCTGCTTCCAAGGTGGTGCACCACCTCAGCCTTGGGCTCATTTTTTGCGGATATTTTTTCTGAGTGGTGTAGTTTATTCTCTCTCGAGATGTATAACCAGTAGCCCTCAAGGTGTGTGCCGGCCTAAAATTCGAGATGCACTTGAATGATAACATAAAACCGTTGATCTCGGTAGCCCATGAGACTCAGGTCGATTCACGTAATGGTCTGAGGATCAAGTCCTTGCTCAGTAGTATACTTTTAGGAACGGAAACACGGTGCGCAATAGTTCTCGAGACTCAGACTGGGTGCGGCCGACCAACTAGAGTATCATAATCTCCTCGGAAACCATTTTGCACTTTGATTTTTAATTGAATCGTCAATGCAGTAGCCCCCGAGCCATATGTCGGGTGGCAACACCTGATCAGGGGATTGATGTACCCCTTTAATGGCTTTTAATTGAGAAGCGCGAAGCCCAGTAGCCTTCGAGCCTTAATTTGGGCACGGGTGGCCGAATTAAGGATCGACATGCGTTTGACACAAGATTTTGTTACGTTTAACACAGACTTTTTGGCAAGAGAATAAAGATCTCTTAAATAAGCTAGAGCTAATCAAAGCCAAGCTTGCCGAGTCGCAGAAAGAAGTGCCCAATGTCAAGAAATTCACCCAAGAGGCACATGGCAAGTTTAATACTTGACCTATGCTACCAATATGATGATTACCTATGCTCGAGAAGCGTGGACCATGGCTAAGAAGCACTATTGTCTATTGAAGACCGAAGTGCTTGCCAAGGTCAGCCCCAAGGGTACTGATGGGAAGGAAATTAAGGCCAACAAGAATTATGTGAACATCATGCCTGCTGCTCGGCTAACCGAACATGATTTTCTCCTCAATACCCTTATAGATGGCCTTGAATAAATTTTGTAAACAGTTAATGCTGAATGATGAATTTATGTATCTATGTGCTTTTGTCATTTTGAACGCTCATATTCGCAGATTTTATACTCCTTTAACCAGCCATCGGCTTCTACTTCCTCGTCCAGAGGACAAGGAGTGTACCCAACGTCAGCCTGAGTCCTCGGGCAGCGCTTGTAGGGAACAAGGCAATCCGGCCATAAGGTCACAAAAAAAATCCTTGCAGAGAGTTATGTTATATTGCTATTTAACACAAGTCACATCTTCAGTGAAAAATAGTTCCTCCAACAGTTCCTTTTCCTAGGGTGTCATGTTAATCACGATGAATTAGCCGATATCCCAATACACTTGCTCGAAGCCTCAACTCCAGAATATCCTCTGTGTAATAGGTACACTCTATCCCCTACGTCTAGCGCCCTTTAAAACGGCCTTGATTTTTCACTTCCTGTGTTGCCGACCAATTATATTCTTGTGACCGCCTGCTTTCGGCTTCACCGATCTGAGCTACTTGCCAGGTTGACCCAAAAGTAACAATCGCAGAGGTGCTCTCTTTACCCCTTAGACGAATTCGTCGGAAACGTAAGCGGTAAGCACATGAGTGAGGCAACCCAGCTTGGCAAAAAATCTCAAGTCAAATTGATGCATAATGTGGCTTTTATAACAATTTGTGGGAAGACATCGCTTGTATATCAAATACAAATACTGAGGATATGTTGGGCTCTCCAGGAGTCCCGAGGAGCTCGCGCCGAGGTGCCTCAAAGAGCCCCTGGTACAATTTATTGGACTCATTGTTAGGTCCAAAGTGTTTTATACGAAGAAATCGAGGTAAGTATTGTGCAGTTTTCTTTCAAAGACGACTGGACTGGTTTTCTATTAGTGATATTGGACAAGCCGAGCACCTTTATGAAAGCAAGCTTTGTGACTTATCGAAAAGTCCTTTGTTTTACATAGGCAACCTTTATCATTAATATTTCTGATCGATTGGTCGAATTTGCACATGTTTGTGACAGTCAGTTTTCGACTGTACATTGCAGGTTTATGCATGTTATTTTGACTCGACCATGACTATTTAAGATGTGTAGTTGGCCAGTCGTCGGCTTCCACCCCTTAGTAGAAACTACTTAGGGTGTTCCCTTTCTGATTGTAACCCTTAGCCGATGTCTCGGTGCCCGGAGGTGGTTATATCAGTGGGAAAACTAGGCAATCAGACTTTTAGGGCTAAAATATACACTTACTCGTAGGAGCAGTAGGTGGGTGGCAACTTAATATCCCCCAGTATATGTCGTGTCTTTAGATCAGCCGAGGTCGAACCACCTAAAATTCGTCTTTTTCGAAAAATAAAAGCCCTTCGTTTTATACGGTAGGCACTATAGGCTATATATAGTTTAACATCGCCTACGGTTCGCCAACCGATTTACGTGTATTGTGACAGTCAACTTTCGATTTTATCCATCTGAGGTAATTGACCAGTTAAATCAGAAGTAACAATCACAGTGGTTCTCCCGTTACACCCTTAGCCGAACAAAGCAGAAACATAAGGGGTAAGCACAGGAGCCGGGCAACCCAACTATTGACCAAAGACACAAGTCGAGAACAATGCATATAAGTGCGAAATACCGAGGGCATTTTGCCGAGGACTCCATGGAGTATCTTAGCTTTTAGTGGGTTTGGCTCTTGTCGCAACCCACCGTTAGTATTACCAATGATTTAAAGGCGTATGGCGTTGTATTGCGAGAGTTATGCTCGAAAAACCAAAAAACTTAAGTAAAAAAATAATCTCTAAATTAAATCAAGTTATTTTTGTGCTAATCCAAATTTGGTCTTAAAACTAATTGCATGCTTCCGTCGTGCTTTAACATGACACATCTGATCTCTAGACTTCAATTGGGTCAGCCTTCGGCTTCAACCTCATTTTTTCGAGGGCCGAGTGCTTCTCAGGTTAGTTTAGCGAACTAAACTTGAGCGGTTTTAGAGAGAAACCAAGCTATCCAACTATTTGACCATACACTTGAGTCAAAAAGGAGTAATAGAAAAAGACTTTGTAATGACTTAGAAGAAAAGTACTTAAAACTACACATATAAGTTTATGAGCCCCTAGTTAACTTGGGTAGAGTAGGCGTTTTTAACAAACTAAGTTTTTAACAATCAATGTTTTGCTTTTCACAAATATAATGCTTGGTTGAACTGAACCAAAAATATTTATTTTAAAAAATTGAGCAGGAAAGCGACTTAGCTGGTTAATGTGCTCCAGGCGTTGATTATCACTAGTAGAAAATGACCCATTTATCCCGATTACAGAGGCCCTTTAGCCCTGGTTCTGGAACCGGGACTAAAGCCCAAAACCTTTAGTCCCGGTTCGCTTATGAACCGGGACAGAAGGGGCTCCACGTGGCCGCTACGGGGCGCCCAGGCAGGAGGACCTTTATTCCCGGTTGGTAACACCAACCGGGACCAAAAGGCATCCACGCATCAGCATCTGGCAGGAGGTGGGGTTTTTGTTTTTTGAAAGGGGGTGAGGGGGTTAGGGATTTTGGAGGGTTAATTTAGGGGTTTCATATTATGTTAGCTAGCTAATAGAGAGAAGTGACCTCTCTTTATCTCCGTGCGTGGTTGACGCTAGCTACTATACATATACAGAGAACTCGACACGATAGCTAGTAAGCAAATGAAGGAACCATTAATTACACAAGATCGTCATGAACATATCATAGAGAAGTGACCTCTCTTTCTCCGAGAGATTGGTCGAACAACAAGTTTTCGTATATATATCCGACGCTACTAGCTACATATATACAATATAACATCTCTCACAATCCCTAACATCTAAAGTCTAAATCAATTTTCACATGGTATTCTCCCTTCTCATTGATGACATGGTCAAGAAAGAATCCCGCCAATTCCTCTTGAATTGCTCGTATGCAATCATGTGGTAGGAGTTCATCCCGCATCTGCCACATCTAATTTAAAGAAGGGGGTCAATACATATATATGAATCAAACTCA